>NC_058131.1:706842790-706911333 GCF_016433145.1 Gracilinanus agilis
AGAGAGAGAGAGAGAGAGAGAGAGAGAGAGAGAGAGAGAGAGAGAGAGAGAGAGAGAGAGAGAGAGAGAGAGAGAGAGAGGAATGCCCACCTCTTATTTCTCAAGATGTTGGAAGGGGGAAAAAAAGGCAACATGTCTCACCCATTTTCTGGGCGTTGTAGGTGCATAAAGAAAAAGGTATTGCTAAGCCGGTGAATTGCTCAAATTGTACCAAGGACTGTGAAATCTTTAACCTCTGGCTAGTTTCCATGTGTCATAACTGAGAGGAAAGAAAGAAGAGATGGTGAGATGGTGAGTGATGGAAGCAGATAAGAACAAAGTGGGAGGGATATGAGAAAGAAGTCAGCATTACTTGAAGTCTAGGGTAGGAAGATACATTCAGAGCTCAGAAGGACCTCAGATGGAGCTCATCATGTCCAACTTCTCATTTTACAGATGAGGAAACTGAGGCACAGAGCCCTCCAGTAACCATAGAAAGTAAAGAGCAGCACTGGGAACTGAACCCAGGTCTTTTTACTCCTGATTCCATGCCTTTTGCTTTGAGCAACCCCAAATCAGGAGCCCACTCCTAGATTAGCTTCTCAAGTCATGTTCTACAGAACCCAAGGTGAATGGGATTTCCGAGGTGAAATGTTAATGCTAAGCTTATTTTCCCCTTTAAAATGTTAAATGAAAAAACAATGTAGACATCTGCCAGTCACACAGTTGCCAAATTCACATTCCTATATCACAGGTTTGACTGTGAGCCAACTAGATAATGTTATTAATTGAATTCCAAACTTGAAGCCAGAAATACCTGGGTTTTAATTCTGTCTCAGACACTAGCTGGGTGATCCTGAGCAAGTCACTTTATCTCTCTGCCTCAGTTTCTATCTGAAAAGAAAAGGAGATCATTTTTACACTTCTTTCCTGATATTATTGTGAGGCTCAGATGAGATATTACAGGTTGAAGTGTTTTGCAAACTTTAAAGTGCTAAATAAACCCTATTACTTTGTCATTCCTTTGATTGAGAAGCTTCTGTGCTTCTCTAGTGCCTCTAGAATAAAATATAAACTTCTCCGATGGACATCTGCAGCCTCTCATCAACCAGGACTTCTCATTTCTCAGCTATACTCCTCTTGGACCTTGATTTCTCCACCATGCCTCCAGGAAACTCATCCTTGGGAAATGTCATCATCCTGCAAGACCCATCAGGCTCATCAGGACCCTGTGTCCCTTTGATTGGAGGGTGGGGGAACAGGACTGCCTTCTCCTTACTCCCCACCTTGGCTGCCCTCCTAGTCTTTGACTTCTCCATCATGCCCCAGGACTGGTTACTCTTTAGCTTTTTTCCTTTATTTTCTTCCTTGATTAAATTGTAAGTTCCTTGAGGGCAGGGCTTGTCTTTCTTTTACCAAGCTGGTATCCCCAGGATTTAGCACCATGCCTGGCCCTACATGTTTATTATCTATTGACAGGCTGGGCCCAGCCTCTCTTTCTAGACTAATTAAGGAGGACTCCACCTTATACACTCCATGACCCAGCCAAATTGGCCTATTTTTTGTTCCCTGTAAACCACATCCTGCGTCCTACCCCATGTGTCCATCTCTTAGTGCAGGGCTTTTTGGATCTCTACTCTGCCTGAAATATTCTTCCTTGTGGAAAAATGGGGACACTAATACACTGTTGATGGTGGGGCAGCTAGATAATTACTCTTGTTAAATTGTTTTCATAAATGAACACATATAACAGTAGGAATTTTAGAGACCCAAAGTAACTACCCAACAGAAATAAAGCTGCAAAGGCCACGATTGATGCCAATATTACCCAAAATGGACAAATTTCACACAACACACTTCCACACTGGTCATTGTTGTAAGAACAAAGTCACATATAACTGAACCCCCCAAATAAAGCCATAAATACACTGATGTGACAGAAGACTCTTAACAGTTTTCTCTCTGGAGGTGGACAGCATTCCCCATTATAGGTCCTTCAGGATTGTCCCAGATCAATGCACTGCTGAGAGTAGTCAAGTCTTCACAGATAATCATCGTACAATATTACTGTTACTGTGTACAATGCTCTCCTGGTTCTGCTTATTTTGCTCTGCATCAGTTCCTGCAGATCTTTCCAGATTTTTCTGAAATCATTTTGCTTATCATTTCATATAGCACAGTGGTGTTCTATTACCAACATGTGCCACAATTTGTTCAGCCATTCCCCCATGGATGGACATCCCTTCAATTCCCAGTTCTTTGCCACCACAAAAAGAACAGCTATAAATATTTTTGTACAAGTAGGTCCTTTTCACTTTTTGATTATCACTTGGGGATACAGACCCAGAAGTAGCATTACCAGATCAAAGGGTACACACAGATTTATAGCCCTTTGGGTATAGTTCCAAATTGCCCTTGAGAATGGTTGGATCAAATTCACAACTCCACCAACAATGCATTAGTGTCCCAAATTTGCCACATCCCCTCCAACATTTACCACTTTCCTTCTGATAAGTGTGAGGTGGTACCTCAGAGTTGTTTTAATTTGCATTTCTCTAATCAAGAAAGTTTTAGAACATTTTTTAATATGATTTTGGATGACTTTGATTTCTTCATCTGAAAATTGCTTATTGGCTTGTATTCTTATACAGTTTGACTTAATTCTTTATAAATTTTGTCTCTCATCTCTTACACCTCAAGGTTAGGAAGTAGGTTTTGCCTATTACGCAAAGTTGTTAAGAGGATATAGATCTAAAAACCTTAAGGTAGAGTTAGATAGATAGCGAGCCAGATCTGGAGACAGGTGGTCCTGGGTTCAAATTTGATCTCAGATATTTCCTATCTGTGTGACCCTGGGCAAGTCACTTAACCCCAATTTCCTAGCCCTAATGGCTCTTCTGCTTTGGAATGGAAACTTAGTATCCATTCCTTTCTTTTTTTTTTTTTTTTAAATAAACCCTCACCTTCAGTCTTGGAGTCAATACTATGCATTGGCTCCAAGGCAGAAGAGTGGTAAGGGTAGGCAATGGGGGTCAAGTGACTTGCCCAGGGTCACACAACTGGGAAGTTTAGTATCCATTCTAAGGCAGAAGGTAAAGGTTTAAAAACAACAACAACAAAAAAAAACCCTTAATGTATGTTAGAGAAATATAAACTGTTAGAACTTTTTTGTAATAAGATATTGTCCCCTGAAGTATTCAGGTGGAGACTGACTGGGTCTGATTCTCATCTGAGACTTTGGGAGGGTGGCAGGGAGCAGGGGAGGGGCAGGTCTGAGTTTCTATAATTTCTATTCCTGGGCTGGATGATCTCTGAGGTCCCTTCTAGCTGCAATCCTCTGATGTGAGGGTTAGTTATCCCAAGGGTTTAGGGTCGCACTTAGGAATCACTGAGATAAAGTGGAAAAGAGCCTTAGTCTTGGTGTCTGAAGAAGGCATTTAGATCCCAGCTCTGGCCCTCAGGGCTGGGAGGAGCTCTGGGTTAGTCACTTCTTGTGTCTCTCTCAGTTTCCTCATCTCGAAAATGGCTATGAGAACCCTTCCTCTGCCTTTGATCAGGAGTCTAAGTGTATTTGGGAGAGGCACTGCTCCGTCAGAGGGACCCGGCTTCCATTACTGGCTTCAGCATGCAAGTGAGGACCCAGGTCATTTGTCCTCTGTAGTTCTCATTTATAAGATGGGGATACAATCTGTATTTTCCATGGATCATAAAGCTTTTTATTAAACTTCTACTGTGTGCTAGTCACTGTAACAAGGTTCTGGGAATAGATGGAAATTAAAATAAAAAATGAAACAATCCTGCTTCCTGTCCCATACTGTCGTATCAAGCCAAAAAGGGTTTATTATTTTTATTAAACTCTTACCTTCCATTTTAGAATCAATGCTGTGTATCAGTTCCAAGGCAGGAGAGCGGTAAGGACTAGGCAATGAGGGTAAAGTGACTTGCCCAGGGTCACACAATCAAGATGCATTTTTAAAGACTTTTCTGTGTGCCAGGCACCGTGCTAAGCACTAGGAAGCCTCTGCCCTCAACATGTAAGGGGAAAGGGGGTGGGGAGGTGGGCAGAGACTGGATCATCCCCCCAACTCAGGGGTTTGGTGGAAGAGAAAGTTTTGAGTTAGAAGAATAGACTGGAGAGGCAGGAGGACAAGACAAGGCTGACATGGTCTTCCTTCTTAAAGGGGAGGTTGTGAGAGGAAGCAGCCAAATCAGGAGGCCAAGCTCAAAGGCCATGGGGATGTCTAGGACTTTGAATCATGAAGTGATAAACATCAGCCAGGTTAGTGGTGAAAAATGCCTGGAACCACTTTGTAGTGGCTGACTCCCAGGATGCTCCGGGAGAAGATACTTTGTAAAGCTTAAAGGGTTACAAGTAGACTTGGGATTTGATGTTTCTGTCTGGGTGCTGTCTAGATAGATTCTATCTAGATGGTACCCTGGATAGAATTCTGGGTTTGGATTTATCATCTTCCTGAGTTCAAATTCAGCCTCTGACACTTACTGTGTGAACCTGGGAAAGTCTCTTAACCCAGTCTGCCTCAGTTTCCCCATCTATATAAGGAAATAACAAACGACTCTAGTAACTTTGCCAAGAAAACACCACATGGGGTCCCAAAGAGTCAGACACAACTGAACAACAAATGTACATTTGACATCTATTTTCTGAGGGGAGGGAGAGCTTGTAGGCAGGAAGACTCCTCAGGCACTGTCTGACAACAGCCTTATCCTCAGTTTCTTCCTGTGGAAAAAAAGGATAATCGAGGAGAATTTGTATACATATTTTTTTGCAAACTTAAAAAAATCTTAGTCTTCCATCTTAGAATTAAAACTGTGTAATTAGTCCCAAGGCAGAAGAGGGGTAAGGCAAGGGGGGGGGTAAATGACTCATCCAGGGTCACACAGCTAGGAAGTATCTGAGGTCAAGATTGAACCCAGGACCTCCAGCTGGTTCTTAATCCACTGAGCCGCCTCCCTGCCCTTCTTTCCAAACTTTAAAGCCTTGTATAACATGCCAGCTACTCTGAGGGGGTTGGCCTGGGACTAGGTAACCTATAAGATCATCAATAAATATATGCAGATATAATGGATGACCACTACAACCCTGGTACAAAGGAGGCGCTTAATGGAAGCTTGTAGACTTGATCATGTCAGCTGACAGGTCTGCACAGCCCTCTAACTGAAGGTTTGCAAAGCGCTTTGTAAGCATCATCTCAGTGGTTCTCCAGGTGCAGCACATAGTAGGCACTTAATAAATGCTGATTGATTGATTGATTGATTGATTGATTTTTGCAGGAATGGCTGGCCCCAAGACACGGATGAGAAAACTGAGGCTCAGGGAGGGGAGGAGGCTCGAGAGGCTGCAGTGCCCCAGGTGGGGTCCGAATCTCCCGGGATGAAATCACCGAGCCCCGAACAATGCAGGGGGCGGGGGCTAGGAAGCCTCGCTTCCCCGGGGCAGGGGCGGCCCACAGAAACCTGCTAGAATTCCAGGCCGGGGCAGGTGCTAAAGGCTGATACTTTCCTCCTAGTGGAGGCGCCTCCACCGCCCTGGATCCGCCCCTGATGGGAGGCTCCGCTCATAGCCCCGCCCCTTTCCATCCCCTGCAGCCTCGGCCCAGTAGAGCCTATGGAGCCCAGCTCGTTCGGCTCCGCCCAGGATCCGCCCCAATATTCTCAGCCCGCCCCGCCCCTCCCTATAAGCGCACGCGCAAAGGCATTTCTCAGCTCCTCCTCCGCGCTGACTTGGTATAGCCCGGCGGTTGACCGCCTCCCCCCACCCCTCGAGGTGGCCAGGCCCACAGCCGGGGGGCGGGATTTTCAAATCTCCCTTAGAGGGGCGGCGGGTGGCCGGAGCTCAGACCGGACTCGAACCAAGCAGATGGAGGGGCTAGCAGTAACCCTGGAGCGTCTCCGGGGGCGCGTCGGAGCTAGAGCCAGATTCCGATCCTTATCTAGATCTAGATCTAGGTCTGCATCTGCATCTGGATCCAGGTCTGGATCTGAAGCCGGAGCCCGAGCAGTGGAGCCGCCGCTGCGGGCCGGGCAGTGGCTGGAGGGTCTGGCAGAGGACCTTGCGCAGCAGCCGGTGAGTGGTGCGAAGGGTGACAGTGGCCGCAGCCTTTTTGTCCCCGCAGAAGGGCCAATTGGGTCCCGGCCCCAGTTTCCCCGCCTGTAAAAGGGGGGTCGGACCGGGAGAGCCTGAATTCTCAGCTGAGCGGTACAAGGGAACCCTTCCTTTACAGAGGTCGGGGCAAGTGGGTAATGGAGGCACTGAGGTGCTGGGGGCAGATACGAGGCTGGAGAAGGGTCCTCTGGAGTCATAGCTGGTCTAACCTCCCTCCCACCCCACTTTACAGATCTGGAAACTGAGGCCAGGGATAGGGGAGGCCAAGTGAAAGGCAGAATTCAGAATCTCACACACACCTGCTTACTGGGGGAAGAGGAGGCGGGGGTGTGATGATCTCCAGGCCCATCCATGCTCCGACATCTGAGCTGGGAGAGCCTTCCCTGGACTCCTGCCTTCCCTTCTCGCTTTTCCTTGGAGATGGTTGGGGGGGGGGTGCAAGAGACCTTTTGGGGGCCACCTTGGGTCACCCCTTTTCGTAGATTAAAGATCTAGACACTTCCGAGGAGGTTTTTCTCTGGGAAAAGTGACCCTCCTATTTTGTGGTCATTTCAGTCCGACTCTACCGGGCCCCATTTGGGAATTTTTTGACAGATACCAGCGTGGTTAGCCATTTCCTTTTCCAGCTCATTTTACAGATGAGGAAACTGAGGCCAACAGGGTGATGTGACTTTCCCCAAGGGAAAGGACTCTACCATAGAGACAGAGCTAATCAGGTGGTCCTCACGCTGCCTGCCTCCGTGTTCTCAGTTGTAAAATGGAATTAAGAGCCTCTACATCCTAGAGCTGTTGGCAATGATCAAATAAAATAAAGCTCTTGGTACAGCACTAAAAGTTAGCCATCACCATAGACACACATTACCCATTTATTGGGGGGGGGCGCTAAAAATATCAATGCCTATATATATGGTTGGTGGTTAGAGTGCCAGACCTGTTCCCCAAGACCTGGGTTTAAATCTGGCCTCACTTACTAGCTTGCATGGCCCTAGGCAAGTCACTTAAATGTGCTGTAAAATGTGCTGGAGAAGGGGATGGCCAACCCCAGTGTATTTGCAAAGAAAACCCCAAAATGGGGTCATGAAGAGTGACTGAAAGGGCTCCCCACAGTATAAATAGAACTAGTAATAAGAGCCAGGTAAGAGGGTACAAGTGTGTCATCGTCCCAGTGGTTAAGGGACTTGTTTACAGACAAATCCTGGCTCTGGGATTGAAGCTTCCATTTCTCCTGCCCCTTCTGCTATGGTGGTGTACTTATAACTTTTTTTTTTTTTAAACCCTTCTGTGTATTGACTCCTAGGTGGAAGAGGCATAAGGGTGGGCAATGGGGGTCAAGTGACTTGTCCAGGGTCACACAGCTGGGAAGTGTCTGAGGCCAGATTTGAACCCAGGACCTCCCGTCTCTAGACCTGACTCTCAATCCACTGAGCTACCCAGCTGCCCCCAAATCCTGACTTTTTGCTGCTTTTGCTTGTGCCAACCTGGGCAAGTCTCTTCAGGTCTGTAGACCTCAAGTTTCATTCAAGGGGATTGGTCTCTGTAACTTCCAAGGTCCTTTCCAGCAGGACCTTCCAACTGGTCCTTTCTGGAATCCTGTGATTCCCTGCTTTGGGAATCCTGATTGACTCCTGATGGGGATCTGGGAGGTCCCCCATCCTGCATCTTCATATTTCATTGCTATTTGCTTGTTTCAGTCCAATCTGACACTTCCTACTCAATGTGGGGTTTTCTTGGCAGAGATACTGGAGGGGTTTGTTATTTCCTTTTCTAACTTATTTTTACAGATGAGGAAACTGAGGCAAATCAGGTTAAATGACTTGTCCAGGGTCCCACATCTAGCATGTGTCTGAGGCTAGATAAGTTTTCCTGACTCCAGACCCAGTCCTCTATCTACTGAGCCACCTAGCTGCTAATCATTTTACTGATAAACCTAATTCTAGAGAGGGTAAAGGACTTGGGATCTCAGGTTAGGGTTCATATTCCAGGTCAGGCCCTTGATCCCTGTGTGACTTTGGGCAAGAGACTTCACTTGGCCCCTCCAGTGATCACCACTGGCAGTTTCCATGAGATCTCACTAAGTGCAAGGAATCATCTGGAATTTGAATGAAGTCTCCTGACTTCAGAGCTCTCTGGCTCCATGTTTCCATGCATAAATCCATCCAGGACTCACATTTTGTATCATCACCAGTGGGCTGGCTTTCAGCAGTGTTAGAGCTTTGCAAAAGCTGTTTGTTACCTTAAAAGTGACTTTTCAACCCCCCCCCCACTTTGTATTTTCATCTTTCACTCTTCTATCAGTTTCTGATCTCTTTTGTTTAGATATCCAACATTTTCTCTCAGGAGAAAGTAAGATCTTTGCAAATAGGGATTGTTTTTCATTCCTTGTATTTGTATTCCCAGTGCCTGGCACACCATAGGTGCTTCAAGATTTCCCAGTGGTTTCAGAGATGCTGTTTTGCCTTCTTGAAGGCAATTCATCCTGAGTGAGTTTTGTAGTAGTTTATAATATCTTCACCTACCACAAACAGAATCCCTCCTGAGATTTCCAAGCTCCCTCATAGGGTTGTTTCAAAGATCACTGGAGATAATGTTTAGGAACAAGTTTTCTAAACTGCAAAATGCCATGCAAATTCAAGGTGGGGTTGAAAGATTTCCTATTATCATCCTAGTAGGAGCTGATGAGGGACCAGACTGTCCAGTGGATCCTGCCCTTGCTGATTATTCAGGCACTGGAGACTAGATAATATAATACCGCTCAAAACTCACATTTCCAGAATGTTTAAAAGGTTTACAAAATATTTCCCTCACAATAGTTGTGAGGTCCATAAGGGCAAATATTATCTCCATTTTAAAGAGAGAAGAGGGTTATTTTATTTTACTTTTATTTTTAATAAGCCAAGGGCATAAAGTTATAGGTAAGCTAGATATGATAGCTATGTGGAGAAAACTGAATGGGAATAGAAAGGAATATACTTTTTTCTCAAGAGTACCTGGTACCTTTATAAAGATTGACCAAAATTTAAGATTGAAAAACTTTGTAGTCAAGTACATAAATGCAGAAATATAAAATGAGTCCTTTTCAGATCATAATGCCATAAAAATTATATTTAATAAGGGACCATAGAAACAGAATAAAAATTAATTGGCACTGTGATTAATTTTGCAAGTGATAAGTTGTCATTCAGGTAGGAAACGTCAAAGCTAGAGTTTAATGAAAGGCTCAGATTCCAAGGGCAGTTTACTATCCAAAGAAACTGGACTTCAGTAGTGAGAAGTACAGACAAAATGTCATTTATAGCATCAGAATATAGTAATAAAAATAATTAATATACCATTTTAAGGTTTACAAAGTACTTTATATGTTTTAATTGTCTTTATTCTCACAATTCCTCAAGTTATAATACCATCTGCAGATTTTCCAGCATCAGGGGATTTAACTTGGAATTTTAAATACTTGCTGGAATGCTCTTGTGTCCTCCTGGGGGAATAGAGTTAGCTCTAGTTGAAATCCACCCTGATTCCCTCAGCCATATATACACTTTTTTGGGTCAAAGTGTTGCCTTTATTTTGCATATATAAATACTAGTTTTTAACTTCGCCAGAATGTTCAGATTTAGTTTCTGGAAACTGGGCATATTGGAGAGCCACCATGTCAGAACTTGGTGTCCAACAAATGGAAAGAATGCATGCTCTGGGGGTCACAGGACATGGGTTTAAATTCTGCTTGTGGCACTTATTCCCTGTGTAACTTTGGACAAGTTAGTTGACTTGCTTGGGAGATTAACATTTCTTTATTTCCAAAATGAGAGCTGTTAGGTGTGGTGTAGTCTCTTGGGGCCCCTATACTCTAGAGCAGTGATTCCCAAAGTGGGTGCTACCACCCCCTGGTGGGTGCTGCAGTGATCCAGGGAGGTGGTGATGGCCACACTTTTTTTGTATTACATTCTATTCTGAGTTCTATAAATAATATCATAATTTCCAGGGGGCAGTAATATTTTTTCTGGAAAGGGGGCAGTAGGCCAAAAATGTTTGGGAACCACTGCTCTAGAGCTATGAAACCATTATAGGAAATGCTATTTACTAGTTATAGGCATTGGGTCTCAGTTATCTCATCTATAATATGGGAAAAGTAACACCTTTCCTGTTTTTTCCTGCAGAGCTAATGGTTATATGAATGTCAAATGTATTAAGGTTCCATTCTGAAATCGTTACTGGATTAGTTACTACCCCACTGGAATAGTTTCTTTCTCTTAAATGGATTTATTTCATCCACATTGGGGGTGCTCCCTCTAATACAGCTCTTTTTTGAGTCCCTTCACAGTGGTTCCACCCAGTGGGCCTTTCCTTGGATCTCTTGGCATTGCAAAGATATACCCAGGGAGCATGGGAGCTGTCTATACACCTCTGTTGCTCTTGGCCTTCTCTTCTGAGGCAGGATAGAGGAAGATCTGGGTTCAATTTCTTCCCACTGGACAACTCCCATGTTCCCTGGGCATCCTTGCACAATAATACCATGAGATCCAGGGAAGGCCACACTGGGTGGGTTGACTAGGTGACAAGTCACTGAATCTCCATGTCTCAGTTTCCTTATTTGTAAAATTAGGGGGTTGGATTCCAGGTCCCTCCTTTTTGTAAAACTGACCTGGATACCCCAACTTCCCTCAATGGCAAGTCTCGGCTCTCTCCCTGCCTTGTGACTGATGACAGAGGCTACTCTCTGCCCTGGGCTCCAGTGGGCTATAATTCACAGCATCTTCCGTTTCTGTGCCCATGGCAACCATGGAGTCTCCTGTACTGTATCCTCCTTGTACTTGATCCTTCCAGTTTGTATGAAGGACTCACAGGAGAATATGACTGCCAAGGCTAATGTCTGTGGTCAGGCATAGTGGCTCTGGCAGCCAAGTCAGCAAACATTTTTTGAGCACCTACTGTATGCCAGGTACCGTTCTGAGCACTGGAGGAGATATAAAGACACAGCCTGGCCTTCAAGGGGCTTGACATTCCAAAGGGGACAGGCTCATGTAAATGACTGGATGTAAAGAGTGCAATGAAAGATAATCTCAGAAGGAAGGCAAGTGGGATTTGGGCTGAATCTTGAAAGAAGCCAGAGAAGCCAGCCAGGATTCAGAGATGAGGAGAGAGAACATGCTGGGCATGGTGGGCAGCCAGTGAAAAGGCATGTGTCCAAGGATGGCCAGGAGGCCAGTGGATCTGGATCACAGACTGCCTGAAGGGCCTGGGGAGATAGGAAGAACCAGAGGAGGTTGACAAACACCTTTTACTGAATACTCACTGAGTTTTACCTTTCTTAGTTGTAACCACCTGAGGCAAGTCACCAAGCATCCTTCCCTTCCCTTCCCTCCCTACTCATAACACTGCCTCTAGAGCTTCTTATAGGCTACAGAGTCCACACTAGCCAAAAGAAAAAAAGTCTTTATTCTATATACTAGATCTAGTTCTCTCCCTAACATTCATATTTTAGACGAATATGAATGTATATCTCCCCTCCCCCTTTCTTCCTCTTCCTCCCTTCCCTATTTGGCCTCAGACACTTACTAGTTGCCTCAATTTCTTCATCTGTAAAATGGTTATTATGTAAAAAAGTTATGAGGTTCAAATGAAATAATCAGAATGAGCCTGTACCTGTTTAGCTGTCTCGACTAAAGTCCCTATTTATCATGTGCAAAAAGTGGTTTATGTTAAATTAGACCTCAGCCACTTCCCAGCTGTGTGACCCTGGGCAAGTCACTTGACCTCCATGGTCCACCCTTACCACTCTTCCACCAAGGAGCCAAAACACAGAAGTTAAGGGTTTAAAAAAAAAAGTGGTTTATGTTGGCTTTGAATGTATTCAGAGACTCACACTTGCTGGCCTCTGATCTTTCTAGTAGGAAGCCTAAAGACCAGCCTTCCTAAGGACAGGCTCTGTATCTCCTTATTTCCATATGTACCTCTCCTTCCCCTTTTGTTGGCTGTCAAGGGCGGACCTGCCTGAAACTCTGGCCTCAGACATCTAGTAGCTTGTGTGATCTTGGGCAGGCCACTTCACTCTGGCCTCGGTTTCCTCGTCTGTACAATGGGCCTAGATGCTCTCCTCCACCTTACCAGGCCATCCATAGAATGGGAGCTGCCTTAGCTGTCGCCTCAGTCGTGTCCTGTAAAACAAGACAAAAAGCCTCGGTCTACACCCGCTTTCTCTGTAGCAGCCCCTCCCCGAGCTCTTGCCATTTTCTCGTAGATGTCTTCGGGTCTAAGGGGGAGAGGGAGGGAGATCTCGGGGGAAGTCATGGGACCCCGGAGATGAGGAAGAGGAGGGGGATCCGAGAGCGAGCAGAGGGGGAAGCGGGGCTCGGCCAGGCCCGCAGGAGAAGGACATCCGGGGTCCCCCACAGAGGGGTTCTTTGGGCACGTGCTGGAATTCCACCCCCTCCGGGGTTTGCGGAAAGGAGCCCTCCGGACGCTGGAGAGAGAAGGCACCTTCGGAGCTCCGAGGCAGCCACCAAGCCACCAGCGGGAGGAAACGTGCAAAGAAAACTGAAGCCTCGATCCCGAGAGGCCGGCTGTGGGGAGCTGTCTAGTGTCCCAACCGTGCCGGGAGGCCGGGCCGGGGGGCCGGACAAAGTAAAAGGCTCCGGGGGGCGGGGGCGGGGCGGCTTTTCAGGACTCCAGTGACCCGCTTCACTTGAGGAAGGATCCAGCGTGCCCCCGGCAATAGGACGTTACATAGGAAAAACTCCGGTGCGGTTTTGTTCTGGTGAGCGCCGAAGGCTGCTTTCCTCCATGTCGCTGCCGCCATCTGGTGGCGCCCGGGAGACATGACAGCTTCCCGCACTGACTTGGAAATGTATGTCCGTCAGTGCACGGAGGATTGGAGACTTGATCTCCAGCCTGGCCAGCTTTCGAGGGATCTTCATTTACTCTTGTGGTCTTCGTCCTCTAGTGGGATTTCTCCTTTCCTACACTGGAACCCTGGAAATAATGGAATTCATTCATTCATTTTAAACCCTTAACTTCTATTGGCTCATAGGAGGAAGAGTGGTCAGGGTGGGCAATGGGGGTCAAGTGACTTGCCCAGGGTCACACAGCTGGGAAGTGGCTGAGGCCGGGTTTGAACCTAGGACCTCCTGTCTCTAGGCCTGACTCTCAATCCACTGAGCTACCCAGCTGCCCCCAAGTAATGGAATTTAAATTTAAATGTCACTCTCTGGTTGACCTCACTTGGCAGAAGAACCTTACTTCACTTTTTCTCTAAGATTACTTAGAAATCACTCTTCTCCCCACCCCCAATCCCTCACCGAAAGGTAGCATTTTACTAGTAGCTTTCCTACTACTACCACACACAAGAGATCAAGAATCCCAGCTTTCTTCTTTCTCTTGTAGAAACCAAACCTCAGAGGGATTGTCACTTGCCTAAAGTCATCCGGGCAATAAATGATGGAGCTGGGATTCCTACCCATATCTTCTATTGGCAGATTCACCTGCCTCTCTGCCACGGGCTGCCTTCTTCACATTGGCAGCTCCAGCTGTCCTTGGGAGGGCTCAGGCAGCTCATCCCCATCTCCCTGTGGCCTCCAATAAGTGTGCCTTTCCCCTTGCTCAAAGCCAAATCAGGCCACATGTGTATGTAATGTGGTTTACACAGCACATTGCCATTGCAAAGGTTGTGTCATGATTACTCTGCCCATTCTATAGGGGGGAAACAGACTTACTCATGGCCAAATGGTACAAGACTAAATTGTTTACTAATTGTTTTAAGGGAGGTTTACTGGGGGAAGGGGTGGTAAGTATAGTTTAGAAAGAAGAAAAGACTTGGGATCATTGTAAAAATATTATTGGTAGAGGAAATCCGCTTATGACATTTACCCGGTAAGTTCAGGCTTACCTTACCACAGCACCAGTGTTTCACAATGCATATAATTGCACCAAGACACTGTAATTAAATCTGATTAATGTAGTAGTTTGGATAGTGAAGTTAAGAAGAAGCCTATCTCTCCTGGTAATCTTTACCAAAGATTAGTGCTCTTCACCATCAGTTTCCTTTTCTTGTAGAAGGCTGCTTGTTTCCTTACTTTTGTTGACAGTTTCTAAATGAATAATTTCATATTTTCTAATAAAAAAAGCAGTTTACATTTTTTCTGTGCCTTTTGCTCATCTTTTTTATCCAACCATTTCATTTATCTTTGATAACTGTGTCCAGAAGAAGGAAGATTTTACTTTTAGTAACAGGAAGAATCTCGGTACCTGGGATTCTCTACTTTCCCCCAAACATCCCTCTTCCTTGGCCACCAGCTTTAATGAAAAGAGCTAGATAAGTGGAAATGCTACCAGCCCTTTGAATTCTCATATGTGAAATATATAGAATCGGCACAATTCAATTCTATAAACATAAACCGTCTACCAGATCTAATACCTATGCTGTACGATAGGGACATAGAAGTGAAATCAGACCCTTCCCATCCTTTTCCCTTCCCTCATCTTTTAACCATCCGTTTGCTTTTCTTCAGGATGGCAGCATTGAAGGAAAGCTTGACTTTGAAATGAGGATGCGAGAGGGAATACGCAAACTCCTTTCACTGAGTACTCAAAAAGACCAAATCTTAGAGGTTGTTAAAAATCTGATGGTCTGCAATGCCCGAATAATGGCCTATACAGAAGAGCTCCAGAAACTGGAAGCGGAAGCCCCTGTGGTCCATGAAGAGACAGAAAGACGGTGAGTCCCAGATTCCAGTTAACACTCAAATTTAATTTATGACTTGACGAACTTAAACATTTGAATGAGGATTTAGATTCAAGTAGAAATGTCCAAGCATCCATCCTGTTTTAAAGGTAAAGGTGAAAGGAGGCCAGGTGGAGCTGTTTTAGGGTTGCAAAGTGCTTTTCTGACTTCAATCTTATGAGGCAGAGACTGGGAGCTCCCTCCCTCTGGAGGTCAACCAAGAGCCACTTATGGACAGCTCTGATTGTTGGGAAGTATTTCTGGTGAGTGGATATCTACAGAGATTGAAGCAGGCAGGCAAAAGAATTCTATAACATCTTGGAATAGGAACATATATAGAGAAAAAAACTGAAAGGGGAGGGGGGCACAGCTGAGTGGCTCAATGATTAAGAGCCAGGCCCAGAGAAGGGAGGTCCTGGGTTCAAATGTGGTCTCAGATACTTCCTAGCTGTGTGACCCTGGGCAAGTCACTTAACTCCTGTTGCCTAGTTCTTGCTGTTCTTCTGCCTTGAAACCAATACACAATATCGATTCTAAGATGACAGGAGATAAGGGTTATTTAAAAAAAAAGGCAAGAAAAGAAAAGGAAACTTGAGGCCCCCCAAGGCTAAGTAGATTGCTCAGACTCTTACATCTAGATAGAAAAAGCTTTTTCTCCCTTTCCATTGCTTCCTTATCAGCCTTCTCTCCTGCTGCTCTCAGCCTTCTCAGAGGGAAAGGTCGCAGCATCCGAAATGGTGCCAGGGTCAGTCTGTTATCCCTGGCCTCTCTGTCTGATGCTCTATCCACTCACAGGCTCAGGGAGGCAGGGAAGGGCTGTTTCATAAGAGTGCTACCTCTGCTTTAAGATGATTCATGTATAAAGACGTTACATAAGGCTGGTCCTAGCACTGCTGTCTGTTATGCAACAAAGGCAGAGAAAAGGGGGAAAAAGGATGCTGGGCTGAGAACACTGTGATTTCCCAGCTCCCTACTGAACAGAGCTGTTGGGAAGGCTACCTTCTTCCCCTGACTGCCTTTGTTATGTGGGACGGGACATGGCAGATGGAGGGAGTTATCTGGAAAATTGAAGCAAAATGGAAAATCCAAAATAAAATAAAATCTTAACCCCCCCCCCCACCCCACCCCACTCCTGGCAAATTTTCAGTTATCTGTCCATTTCTGTTAAAATTTTTCTTTCTCAATTATTGAAGTGATTTCCATGATTTTTCTAGTCTCTTCCGCAGGTATAGATGGCTCCCCAGTTTTGATTGTTTAGGATGGGAGTTCTTAAAACTTAATCTTCATGGGGATCCACATAGAAATTTCAAAGGGCTTATTTCTACTAATCCTTGGTTTCCTTTGTATACCCATGGAGTTTATTTTGTTCATTTTTTATTCTGAGAAAGATCCAAAGGATTCACCAGTCTCACAAAGATGTCCAGGCCCCCCAAAAGGTTAAGAACCCCCAGAATATAATATAGAGAAAACCACCCTTTCCTTTCAGAAAATAGGAGTGAAGAGACAATGTCACTATCCTGAGATAAGAATGATATTCATGTAAAAATTACATTATTCTCCTGAGGTCAGGCAGGCAGTCAAACACTCACAATCTTGTTTACAAGACATCAGATTAATTACTATGTTATTCCCATCTTCTAAACTGGTAAGGTGCAGAGGAGAAAGCAACAGTTTTGGACTTGGATGAGGACCCTAAGGGAACCTTTTGCTTTTGACTCCCACCATAGCCACCTCACAGCGTTGTTGGAAGGATCCAATGAGAAAATTTTTTTAAAATACTTTGCAAACCCTAAAGCACTATACAAATTGGACCTTGGGCAAGGAATTCAATAACTTTGGGCCTCAGTTTCTTTATATGTTAAAAAAATAGGGAGAAGGGCTTGGTTTGGATCTCCCTTGGCTCTTCTCTGAAAATTGATTCTATGAAGATTGCCCTGCTTTTACTATGATAAGATGGTGAAAAGATGGGAATTTTTAAAATTAATTTTAACCACCTATTTAAGGATGGGAAAGAATGGGCTGATAGTCAGACCAATTTTGAGAAATAAAAATAAGCCAAGACGGGCAGCTGGGTAGCTCAGTGGAGTGAGAGCCAGGCCTAGAGACAGGAGGTCCTAGGTTCAAATCCGGCCTCAGCCACTTCCCAGCTGTGTGACCCTGGGCAAGTCACTTGACCCCCATTGCCCACCCTTACCACTCTTCCACCTATGAGACAATACACCGAAGTACAAGGGTTTAAAAAAAAGAAATGAGCCAAGAATTATTTATTTTAGGATTTTCCTGATATACATGATCTTAAAGTTACTCATCTGTGTAGAAAACTATTCTGCAATTGCTCGGGGTGTTTGGTTATTAAACCAAATGAATTATTAGAATTGCAGGTAAAAGGGCAGAGAAGGCGCAGCTTTGTGGAAGGGGGCTCCCTTTTCTGGGGGCTCCACCTCCAAGTGCCAGGTAGTCCCCATCCCTCTCTCTCTCCCTCCTTCCCTCCCTTCCTATCATCTGGTCCTGGAGGTTGTTCATAAATAACCTTCTATTGGCTTCTCTTGACTCTGTACTTGACCCAAGAACAACTCAGTGCCTCGGTGGTCCTCTCTCCCTTAGGAGACCTGAGCTGCTGGGTCAGAGCAAATAGCCCGGGGGGAAGGTGGGAGTCCGAGGGCTGGGTCTAGCTTGGCTCTGGTCAGTCTGATTTCTGGCCAGAGGTGGGTCTCCCTCTTGCACCTCCCTCCCCCCTCCCCCCCAGCATTTGCTTAAAAATCTTTGTCCCAAAGGATAGCGACTCTGGGGAGTGACTGAGGGCAAGGCGAGACCCGCTGCTAAAGGGCATTTAAAAACCAGCCCTGTTTGCCGCCGAGGTGGGGCAGCGTCTGTGAAAGGCCAGATTTGCTCCGAGGACCATGATCCTCTTGGAGCCCTTACCTCTACTCTAACCATCACTGAAAATGATCTTTCCAATGAAAGATCGTCTAACCAGCCTCCCGGCTTCCTGAAGAAAACAGGACGCCTTCATCGTGGGGCTGGTTTGTCCTGAAGTGCATTTATTTTAGCAGAGTGATGCGAGGTTCAGTCTGTCCCGGGAAGTTGAGAAAACATGAATCTGGATTTACTCAATGGGAAATAGCTAGAAAGAAAATGGCTCGTTGGCGCCCTCTGCTGGTCACGTCACTTTACTGCAAGTAGCCAGTACCTGCATTCAGAAAGATTCTAACATTTGTCAAACATTCATATGTATATTTCACCTAAAACTCGGCACAAGATGGTTCTTAACATTAGAGGGTGGATTGTTTGTTTCTGTTGGGAGCTGGACGAATATCTACCACATTGACTTTTTAAAAGTTACCTCATATATTTGAGCTCAAACTAGTAAAACCAATATTGAGTCCATGTTTAATTAAAAAATGTTTAATTGAAAAGTTTATGCAAACAGAATTCACGCAAACTTCACCAAAAAATTCAAACTCATGAGAACAATAAGTATGTTGGTTCACTGTGTACATCCACAAGAAATTGTGATATTAATCTGACAATTTTTATAGAGAGCCCCAATGGCTTTGAATTTCCATATTAGGTACTTTCCACTTAAACCCCATTTTCCCCTCCTGTAGAAACTTGCTTTTTTCCTCCAGCTACAATTGCCAGCACATCGGTTTCAGCTTTAAGGATCAGGGCAGGACAGTACAAATTTCAATTGTGGGCAAAGTTTATAAAAAAAAGGAGATGGTTTTGTTTTGGCTTTTCACTCAAATTAAATGGATTCTTCATGTAGAGACTTCTTTATTGGTATAATAGGAAATCAAGTAAATGCTTAACCATCAACTATTGTATCTTTTGTTTGGGAGTTAAGTTTATGCAGGTAATGATAGCTGGCATTTATGTAGCAGTTTTAAGATTTTCAGAGCACCTTGCAAATATTATTTCCATTGATCCTCACAAAAACATGGGAGGTAGATGCTATTCCCATTTTACAGATGAGGAAACTGAGCCAGACATGGCCAGTCACCCGGCTAATATATATCAATCAGGATCTGAACTCACATCCTCCTCAACCCACTGCCATCTTGCTGCTTAAATACATAAAACAATCACCCATTTTGAGAAGACCTTCAGAGGTTAAGGTAATTCACTATATAAGTAAGACAGAATTATAAAGACCTGATTTTTCTATGAAGTTAATGTTTCCTTTTGTATTTTTCTGACCTCCTCCAGATTACCTTAAATAAGAATCTAAAGGGGAGTTAGAGAGAGCCAAACAGCCCCTTTGTAAACTCAACATTACATCTTAGGAAGATGGTAACCTCATTGAGATTTTCTGTTAAATTTGGCCATCTGTGTTCTGAGGTTTGTTGGACTAATAGAAAAATGAGGAGGCTTCTCGAACTTGGAATCACGGTAATGAATGTCCCAATTTTCACAAGGAGAAAGAAGGTAGATTCATCCAATGGATGCCAATTCCTGGAAAAAATTTTTGGATGAATTATTAACTTGGTGGTTTATGAATGCTTCAAAAAGAACCCAGTCATCACTTGGAACCAGCAGGGATTATTCTGGGCCAACATTTCACATTTCCTTTTTTGATCTTTTTTTGATTTTTTTTCTTTGGATTGGAAAATTTGAACAATTGTGGAGAAGGGGAGGGGAGAGAGTTCCACAGAGGCAAATGCTGAATTCTATCGTTACCCTTTCTTTTCTTTCTTTTTCCTTTCTTTTTACATCAAGATTTTCCCCAATATCCCTTCCCCTTCTGTCTCAAAGCCACCCTATACATATAAGAAATATTTTTAAAGAAAAAAGAAAAAAATCAGTATATTGGAACAGTATGTGCCACGTATTATACCTGTTGATCTCCCACCTCTGCAAAGGGGTGAATGTCATTTCTTTGGGGATTTTCTCTGTCATTTTTCAAACATTTTTTTTTTAACCCTTACCTTCCATCTTAGAATCAGTACTATATATTGGCTCTAAGGCAGAAGAGCTGTTAAGAGCGAGGCAATGAGACTTGCCCAGGGTCATCCAGCTAGGAAGTTTCTGAGGCCAGATTTGAACCCAGAACTACCCATCCCTAGGTATAGCTCTCTATCCACTGAGCCACCCCATTGCCCCCCACCAATTCAGTTTTCTTCTTTGTAGTGAACTATTTTATCTATGCTAGCTATTTCATAAACATTTACTTTTTATCATTCTGTGGCTCTTCCCAGTTACATTGTTGTAGCCAATTGTTTATGGGGTTTTCTTGGCTGAGTTGACTTCACTGTGCATCAGTCCATGTAAATCTTTCCATGCTTTTGGAGTCTTTTCTTATCATTTCTTATAACACTCTAATACCCCATTATATCCATAGTCACAATTTATTTAGCCATTCCCCAGATGATGGGTGTATATTCCTTATTTCTTATTCTTATCTCCAAAAAAGTGCTGCTATAAATATTTGGGTGTGAATGTAGACTTCTTTGGGTAGAAGCCTGGATAAAGGATATTTCTGTGACTCACTTTCTTTGCATAGTTCCAAATCGCCTCCAAAAATGGTGGTACCATTTCCCAGCTCCAAGCTGTCCAACAATAACTCGCATCTTTTGTCTCCTGTTGGTATGGAGGTTGGGAGGGGATACCCCAGGCTAGTTTTATTTGCTTTTCTCATCTTAATGATTTGCAGCCTTCTTTCATATGGTTCTTAATAGTTGCTAATTCTTTTGAGAACTGTTTGTTCATAACTTTTGACCCTCTATTGAGAAATGGCTTTTTGTCTTACATATCTCTCTAAATTGTTTATATCAGAGAAATAATAATAGCTAGCATTTTAGTCTTTTAAGGTTTACGAAGAGTTTTATATTTGATCCTTAGAGGAACCCTGGAAAGTGGCTGCTATTATTGCCCCATTTTAGAGAAGAGAAAACTGAGGCTTAGAGACATTAAGTAATTTGACTTGAATGTCACATCACTAGATATTGTCTAAAGCAGGATTCAAACCCACATCACCTGCCACTTTTATTATTTCTAGGAATATTTATTTCCTATGTGAGCAATTCAGCAGGACTTGAACCAATCAGGAATGCAAGAGATACATTCCTACATGCTAATTCCAACATACTAAGTGATTCAAAACTCTTCTCTGGGGAAAGATTCTTCTATCCTCTATGTAGAAAAGGATTGACCAAAGGGCAGCTAGGTGGCTCAGGGAGCCAAGCCTAAAGAAGGGAGATCCTGGATTCAAATTTGGCCTCAGATACTTCCTAGCTGTGTGACCTTAGGCAAGTCAATTTAACCCCATTGCCTAGTTCTTACCTCTTGTCTGTCTTAGTATTGATTTCTAAGACAGAAGGGAAGGGTTTTAAAAAAAAAATACATCTCCCACCTTGCCAGGAGCTGGGCTGAATCAGGGAGATCTGAATTCAAATTTGACCTCAAATATTTCCTAGCCATATGTCCCTGGGCAAATCACTTTATTGCTGTCTGCCTGAGTTTCCTCAACTGTAAAATGGGAATGATAATAACATCTACTTTAAGGTACTTAGCATAGTGCCTAACATACATAGTAAGCACTTAATAAATGCTCTTTTATATCTCTAAGGAGCACTTTATCATTAAATAGACACTTTGAGTACTTTGGTAGATCAGTCTCCAGATATTTTATGCACATTTATGAATATTCCTTTCTGTTAGTGCCTCTGAGATTTTGTTATAGTCTATTAAATATTTATTTTCAAGGGCTTAATTTTATATCTTTAAATGAAGCTATTAATTGTCTGAGTGTCCTTGCTGATTACTCAGGAGTTTCTAAGTATACCATATACTTATCTTTATGCTTTCTCTGGCCATATTATGATGAGCAGCCCCAGATTTGTATCAAACGAGAATGGGTTTCCTTATTTTATTCCTATAGTTATTGGGATAGCTTCTAGTATATTTTCATTATATGATACTTGCTTTCAGTTTTAAAGAAAAATTTTATGATATTTTTAAAGGTTTCCCAATGCCTAGATTTTATAAGATTTTGAACAAAAAATCCTATTGTACTTGTCTAAAGCTTCTCCTATGTCTGTTTAGATAATCATATGGTTTTCTATATTTTCATTTTTTATTATTAAAGAGATCAGACAACAGAATGTGTATGTTAACTATATATGCTCCAAATGCCTTCGCATCTAAATTCATTAAGGAAAATTAATGGAATTATAAGTAAATGAACAGTAATGTAGTAATGCCAGGAAGTTTTAGTATCCTCTGTTTTGGACAACTAGAAGAAAGGTAAACAAGGGAAAATATAGAAATGAACAAATTGCTGGATAAACTAGAAGTAAAAAGCTTGTGGTACATTCTCAATGGCACTACTAAAGAATATGCATATTTCTAAGTCCCATAGATAACTTTTAAAAAAATTGGCCATAACACACAGATGTTGCAAATGTCAAAAGACAAATAGTAAGCATATCCTTTACAGAATATAATGCAATAAATCAGGGATTACAAATAAGATATAGACAAATGGAGACCTGACAATTAAGTACTAAATAATGAGCCAAAAAACAAATCATAGACACTAATAATTATGTGTTATTTTTCTATTTTTTCCAATGTATTCATTTTAGTGATTTTTTTTTTTTACATTCTTACCTTCTGTCAGCCAATACTAAGTATCATTTCTAAGACAGAAGAATGGTATAAGGGGATAAGTGACTTGCCCAGGGTCACCCAGCTAGGAAGTATCCAAGACCAGATTTGAATCTCCCATCTTCAGGCCTGGAACTCTATCCACTGAGCCACCTAACTGTCCTTTTCTTTTTCTTATGTCTAAAATATTCTTTAAAAATATTAAATATTAAAATAAAATTCTCTGGAAGGAGATTAGGGAGGGTTGGAGGAGGTAATTTTGGCACTGTAAATCAATCTTTGTAGATTGGAGAGAAGTCGCTTAGTGGATTGCCTGGGGGAATCCTAGGTCCCTGCTTTTCATTTTTGTCTATAACTTGGATGAAGATGTGGATGTTACCCTTATCAGATAAACGGATGACAGAGACAGCAAGGAAAGCAAATATTCTCTATGAAGATCAGGATCCCAAAAGATCTCAAGAAGCTAGAATGTTGGTCACAGGCTAATTAGATGAAATTTAATGCGGACAAATGAATTTTCTTTGAAATCACTTCTAAGGACAAGATGAGAGAAGGGCAAAAGAGCCAGAGATTTTGGTAGACTACAAGTTTCATAGGATCTAGATAGGTGACGAGGCACCCAAGAAAAGGAATGTGGTTTTCCGCTTCACTGAGACAAGAATGTGGTCCAGAATGAGGGAGATGTTCAGAGTATATCTGGAGTATTGTGCTTAGTTCCAGAGGCCACATTTCATAAAGGACAAAGTGGAATGTGTTCAGAGGCAAGCAGGCCAGGGTGATGATGGCACAGGAGATCATGTCAGGCAAAGTTTAACCTGGAAGAGGAAGAAAACATTTTCTTGGGAGCAGAGGTGGTGGTGAAGACCAGTTTTTCAGATATTTGAAGATAGACTAGCTTTGTTTACCCCTGGGGGGAAGAACTAGGACCAATGAGTTGAGACTGCAGAGGCAGATTTAACTTTGAACTAAAGGAAACCCTTTAACAATTATGATCTTTTATTTTAAAATTTTTATTTTGTTTTCTAAATTAATAATCATTTATTTTCTCTTCCCAATTCTGTTAAAAAAATAAAAATTTTGTATCCAGAATTAAACCAAATCTCTCATTGCTCATGTCTAAAAATAGATGTCCTGTGCATCTTACATCCCTCTCCTCTATTGGTGGATAACATTCTTCTTTAATGGTCCTCTGAAATCATGGACAGTCAGAGTTGCTCAGATTTCTTCCGATTTTCAGATATTTGTAACAGCCTTTCTTTCTAAAACCTTATCTTCCATCTTGAAATCAATACTAAATATTGGTGCCAAGGCAAGAAGTGACTTGCCTAGGGTCACACAGCTAGGGAATGTCTTGAGACCAGATTTGAACCGAGGACCTCCCGTCTCTAGCCCTGGCTCTCAATCTACTGAGCCACCCAACTGCAACTCCTGTCTCATTCCCTCATAGCACTGCCTCCATCTTCCTTTTAGAAACATCTTATTACCTCAAGCCATCAGTAGCTCCACAGTGCTTGCCCAAATAATCAATAACCTGCTTATTATATTGGCATTCAATGCCCTGCCCAGTTCATTTCACAACACTTTCTTTTAATCACTGCTTTCAGGCAAATGGCTCAGAGAAAGAAGTTTACTGATCTCATCTTGTCCTCTCTTGCCTCTGCATCTTTCCAGGTCTGAAATTCCCTCTTAAAAACTCTACCTGTTGAAATTCTCCTTTGCCCTCCAGGGCCAGCTCAGTCAGGTACACCCCTCACTCGAAGTCTTTTGATCTTCGAAGCTGCAGGGGAATCCCTTTGCCCAATGCTCTTCCCTAACTTGTAGTATAATTAAGAACATTCTCATTCACGTTATAATTATTTATATTCATGGCTTATCCCTGTCTTAAGGGCAGAGGCTGCCATTTTCCCCTTCGTACCCACAGCACACCCATCATGGGGCCGTCTCTCCTCTTGGTCCCCGAAGGTTGGCTTGGTGCCTCTTAGCCTGTGTTCACCCTTCCAGGAGGGACCACATCTGGGTTCTCCTTTTCAGTCTTTGCCTTACGTGTTGGGAAGGAAGGACTGGGCTATGTCCAGAAGAGGATCAGGAGGGTCTAACAGTGCCCCGGGCGAAGGAATTGGGGAAAGACGACTCAGAGGGGACATGGTGGTAGTTGTCTCATGTCGGAAGGGTTTTCCTTCACATTAAAGGGGGGGAATTGATTTATTCTTAGCTACAGAGGTTAAACATATAGAAACTATGGGAGGGAGGGAGGGTTATAGATTTGGGCTTTGAATAATGCAATAAAATATTGAGTAGTTTCTGCGGTCTCACATGAAATCAACCCTGTTGGCCTTTAATGTGGATCATAAAATTGGAAGTTAGGTCAGTGGACATTTGAAGGCCCTTCTAACGATGATTTTATGATTCATTTGTGATAGCTTTAGTGATGGAAAACCCTTAAATTTCTGTTTCCGTGGTGAGATTTTGGAATACCCAAGATATATATTCGATAAATTGATATTTCCATACAAATTTGAAAATTGTGGGTATTTATGGGTAGAAAACAGGACAGAAAACTGTAGTCTGGGTGCATTTATAGATAAAATATTTATAGATAAAATATTTATAGATAAAATATAGATAAAATAGATAAAATGCCTGTCCTAAAGAGAGGAGGTCCTGGGTTCAAATCTGGTCTCAGACACTGGGTGACCCTGGGCAAGTCACTTAACCCCGCAATTGCCCGCCTCCTTACCTCTCTTGTTTAGTATCCGTTCTAAGACAGTAGGTAAGGGGATTAAAAAGGAAAAACTATTAAATTATTAAAAAACAAATTATTAAATTATATTAAAAAACACGAGTCTGCTGCTGTAGTGCTTTCAGAGATCGGAAGAATAAAAAAACACAAACCTGAAGGGAGGGAATGTTTGCTTCAGGGAATAAATACTACTAACCTTTACCTACCTGAGCATACCCACCATATTCATCTAGATGCCATTCATAATTAGGTTTAATGGATTTCAACTTTAGAATAATTTGCAAACCCCCCTCCATTGCATCTACTCAGCTGTTTAAATTACCTGCCTTATTAGGCCTTCCCGTTATCTCCAGTGAAATTCATATTTTGATGGATTATATTGCTCATTGCTTATTATTACAGAAATTTGAAAGAAATCTCATTTATATGTCAAAAAGATAGGAGTTTGAATTTATGAATGGGTAATTCTATTTCAAAGGAAAATGAATTTCCTTTTATATACTATAAAATGTATTTTATCTGAGATTTGATAATAAAGCGATGAGGCTGAGGACTGGCTTTTGGGATGGGGGTCCCACCCTTTCCTAGTCTAGCTCCAGAGAGGGATCGTGGGGTCTGCAGACGGCAGCCCATCCAGGCCTTCGCCCCCCGTGTCTTTCTCTAAGTCTCCCCTGTCACTCTTCGACAGTATTCTGGGGGACAGAAAGGGTTTGAAATAAACTAAAATATTTTACCAAAGTATTGCTGGACCTGAGCATGGGAAGGGAGAGATTCAAGTGGGAGGTTACTGTATTGTTTCAATTAGAGATATAAGCAAGCTGGGGAGGATGATTTTAAACTGTAGGAAGTGAACAGGACGACTTCCTTCTTTCAACACTGACCTGATCTCTCCTTTAAGTCCCTTAAAAATCAGATCCACTCAGACACATTTTCAATTTCACCACAAATTTGTCCCAGAGGAAGTCCTGCCCTCCACAAGCTTGGGTTTTCCTGGGAGAGAACACTGTGCCAAGAGCGGGCAGTGGGGAGGGTCCGAGAGTTAAGGCACATACTTAACTTTTCTTGAACTTTTTTTTTTCATTTCCTTCATCAATGGACAGTGTAATAATTCCGTTGCTTTTTCCTTTTGACAGATGCAGGAATGAAGCGGAAGCCCGTACGGCTTGTAAAGGAAAGGTTGCTCTCTCAGGTATGCGATATGTAGGTGTTCACGATTAATAAGTCTAATGACCTTGTTTTATTTCAAGGCAAGTAGTTTTTTCCTCCTTAGATGCCTCATTGGGGCACGGAGGTGCGACCTTCATCCTGTGCCAGGAGAAGGCCAGCTCCAGCAGGGACTCACACCAGCTGTTGTAAAGGCTACCAGGGAGGTCCCACTGTCGGACAACTTCTTGGTTCCGACCATCCTAGCCGAGTTCTGAGGGATCTTGACCATTAGCCTGGCCACTTGGTGATGAATTGCTGGTCCTCACAACCCAGAAAGAAAAATGTGAAGGAGCTCCGGGCAGCCCCTTTCCTCCTGCCCACTGTGAGTGCAGAAAAAGAAGAGTCTTCATTTTTGGAGTTTTCTCCAGATTAACACAGCTGTTACTATTCTAAAGTGAGAGATCCTTATCAATGGCCAACCACTGGACCTCCTTCCAGAAGGAGTGAATCATCCAAATCTTGACCTTTTCTTTTGACTTAAAAGCAAACCACAAGGAAGTTGCCATTCAATGGATGAATGACTCACAAGTTTCCCTTGAAGAGACTAATAAAGATTGTATGGACAAGGACACCAAGAAACCCGATTTCTTGACATTTGATCCTCTTCCATTGCAGTGCACGTAAGTGTTTGCCAAAAGGCCCCTGTGAAAATTGTTGCTCATGCACTGACATTTGGTATAGAGAATGAGGAGTTAGAGAGAACTAAAGAACTTTACAAATCCCTGATGATCAGATCCATGGCAAAAGTGGGCATAGGGAAAGGATGGCCCTACATAGAGAACAAAGGCTTATAGACTGGACCAATGCTGCCCATTCACGTCTGGAATATGGGCTTGGAGAATGAGCCAGCAGGCGTTTTGTCTGTGAGGACGGAGCCCTGCACCAGGGGCCGATGACACCAAGACAAAAGTGAGACAGTGCTTTCCCTGGAGCTGCTTACCCCAGCTGGAGGTGACAACACCCACAGAGGCACAGGACGATTCTGGGAAGAAGGTGCCTGTATCTGGGGGATTAGGAAGAGCTTTGTGTAGAAGGGGGTCCCGAAGCTAGCCCTGAAGGTGACCAAAAGGGAAAGGAGAGAGAACATGCAAGGCAGAGGGGAGCCCCTGCACACAGGCAAGTGGCGAGCGATGGGGTGCTCTGTGTATAAGGAACAACGGAAGGCCAGTTTGGCTGTATTATAATGTGTCTGAAAATGTTTGCTAAAGATGGAGCCCTGAAGGACCTCAGATGCCAAACAGGAGTTTATCTTTTAAAGCTAGGAGGAATGGAAAGCCCCTGGATCTAACTGGAGAGTGACTTGGTCAAGCTGTATTTTGGGAAAATAATTCTGGCAGCCATGTGCGTGATAGACTAGAGCTGGGACAGATTTAGGGTACTTCAGAAACTAATTACAAGCATTTGAATAAAGGGTGCAGATGAGATCTTGAGGGTCCAGCGACCATTAAAGTAGAGAAAAGATGATGGCAGATGTTGTGGAAGTGAAATAGCAGAATTTGGCAACTGGTTGGATGTGTGGGAGATGCAAGAATGAGAAGGGAGGAATGACTAAGTTCATGAACATCGGTGACTGGATGGAGAGTGGTGGTGCACCAGACAGGAACAAGGAAGGTTGTGTTTGGGGAAAACGATAAAAGATCAGTTTCAGACATGTTGAGCCTGAGATGTCTATGGGAGATACAACTTAATTTATATCCTTCCAATAGGCAACTGGCTGTGTGAGACTGGAGCTTCAGGCATAACCTAGGACTGTGTTTAGACCTGGTAATTATACTTATGTGAGCTAATGAGAGAGGGAGAGGGAGTGAGGGAAAAAGGGAGGTGGGGGAAGGGAACCTAGAATATAGAATCTTGGGCACCATCTACAGTTAGAAGATGTGATGTGGATGAAGACCTAGCAGAGGAATGATCATCTGATAGGAGAATAAGAGAAAGCAGTATCATGGAAATCCACTGTAGAGGATCTAAGAGAGGGTATTCCACACTGCCAGAAGAACAACTGAGAAAAGGTCATTTAGCAATTCAGAGATTACTAAACTTTGGAGAGAGCAAGCACCAAAAAAAATCAGATTTTGATTCAGATTCCTAAATTTTCTATCTCTAGTTAGTTATATCAGCTTTTAAGAGCAAAGGTCAAAATCAATACTTAAAATAGATGAAAGAATACAAAATAATACGTATAATCGCAGTAACTTCTACCTGACCTATTTGAAAATCCTGTTAATATCACTGAATGAGAAATGGATAAAAGAACAGACTTTGACACAGACTATAACCATGAAAAAAGGACAATATAAGCCACTTAGCACAATGAAGACACTAAAAAAGCCTAGATCCTGCTTTTTTTTTTTTTTTCATTTTTCTCATTAAATTTCACCATCTTAGCTGTGGCGCCCTGTTCTGGCCTGTTGACCTTTAAATATCTATATTCTGCCAGCCAATGTTTAAGTTACCCTTTCCAGCTTTGTGCCTGCTTGAGATTTTATTAAGATATCATTCATGCCCTCATCTGAGCCACTGGTAAAAATGTTGAAAGCCAGAGCCACTGACCAGAAACCTCCTAGATCAGCATTATTTATCCATTTATCAGCATTATTTGTGACATAGCAGTCCGCTAGTCCAAGCCTACCTAACTGTAGTTTCATCCATTTCATGCTATGTCATGAGACTGTCAAAATGCCTTAAATCCAGTTATGTCCCCTTTCCCTGATTTGCCTCTCTAGTGAGAATTGTTTGAAACTTTTAGTGGTTACCTCTTCTACTGAATGTTCATGAATCATCTCTTTTTATCTGTTCTAGAATTTTAAAAATCAACATCAGGGTCACTGACCATAGTTTTGAAGTATCAACCTTTAAAAAAAAATCTACCCATCTCCTGGCCAGTAGCACTTCCCACTCCACTTGTTCCTCAGAGATCACCTCACAGCCACGATCAAATTTCTATGTTGCTTCAGTACCCGGGGATGTATTGAAAATGAACTAAGTAACTAGAACTCATCCCCAGCTAGGTGCTCCCTAACCTTTGCTTTTTGAGTCTCTTATATCCTTCCCAGTATGAAGGGCACTTGTCACTGGTAGAAGTGGAATTAACATACAATTTGAACAAGTTGCATCTTAAAATTTTTTCAATTCAATTTTACTTTCAGTTCTGAATTCTTTCCCTCCAAACTTCCCTTATCTGTACATTGACATATGTTTCAATCTGCTCTCTGAGTCTATCACCTCTTTATTTGGAGATATATCATAGCTCATCACAAGACTTCTGGGATTATCATTGGCATTGTGTTGATAGAATTCTTTCCAAATTTGTCATTAATACTGTTATTCTATAAATTGTTCTCCTGCTTCTATTCACTTCACTTTGAATAATTTGATTCAGATCTTTCAGTTTCTTTCAAACCAACCCCTCCCTTCATTCTTAAGCAAAATTAGTTTTTCATCACATTCCAAAATCATAGCTTGTTAATTCATTGCCCTGTAGATGAGGTGCCCTCTCAGTTTGCATTTTTTTGTACATATGGATCCTTTCCCTAATTTTTGATATCTCTCTGGTATTGACCTAGGAGTGGTATCACTGGTCAAAGCCTATTGGTAGTTTAATAATTTTTCAGCATAATTCCAAAATGTGTGGCTGAACCAATTCACAGCTTCACCAATAGTGAATTAATGTGCCTGTTTTCCCATAGTTCATTCAGTATCTGTCATTTTCCTTTTTTATATACTTTGCCAATTTTATGAGTGTGAGGTAATCAGAATTGTTTTAATTTGTGTTTCTCTCATAATCGGTGATTAGCATCTATTGATGGGTTGAATTGCTTCCTCTTAAAAAATGACTATTTAAATCTTCTGACCATTAGCCAATTGGAGTATAGCTCTTGTAAATTTTGCTAATTTCCCTGAATATCTTAGAAAGGAGATCTGATCAGAGTGTATGATCCTTGGGATAGGATACTGTAATGTCCTTACTGCAAAATTTTTGCATAAATATTTTAGAATTGGTCTTTTCTCCCCCCTCTGTTTCGGGGAGTTTTTGAGTCACCCAGATTTGTTATTGTTTTAATCATTACCTTCTATCCTGGTACCTATCTAAGATAGAAGACACACAGTTGTGGTTAAGTGACTTGCTTACACAAAGCTACACACACAGCTATTACACAGCTAGGAAGTGTCTGAGGCTAGATTTGAACCCAGGTCTTCCTGACTCCAGATTGTTTAGTCTTTGGACCATTGTCATAGGATATCCTGACTATGCAATCATGGGGCTGGATCAAGTGGCTTTTAAAAAACCTTTATCTTCTGACTTAGTTATCAGTTCTAAGACAGAAGAGTGGTAAGGGCTGGGCAATGGGGGTTAAGAGACTTGCCCAGGGTCATCCACCTAGATAGTGTCTTGAGGCCACATGAACCCAGAACCTCCCTAACTCCAGGCTTGGCTCTCTAACCGTTATACCATCTAGCTGCCCCAGCAGCTTAGAATTGCTTGTAAAGTCCATGTAGTTCTGGAATTTTGTGTATGTATGTGTTTGGTTTCTTAAGATAAGACTTAAGATTAAAAGAATGGTAAATAGATCACTTCAAATCTGGGCAATTTATATTTCAGTAGAAATTTATCCATTTTATTTAATTTTTCAATTTAATTGACATTTGACTGGTTGAAAGTTGTCACTAAATTCTTTTATTTGTTAAAATCAACTTTTAAAATTTTGACCTGGTAATTAGTTTTTCTGTCTTTGTTGTTGATTTTTAACTAGCTCCTAGTTTTATTTATTCATTCATTCATGGGAGTTGGCGGGGTTTCAGTTTTGTCAAGCTCTCCTTTGCTTATCAGGATATTTGTTTTGGTTTTTAATGTGATTTGGTCTTTCCCTCTTTTATTGATGAGAAACTTAGAGAAATAAAATTCCCCTAACCATTGCCTTGGAGAACCCAGAAATTCTGACATACTGTCTCATTAAAATTATTTTATTATTTTCTCAATTACTATTTGGAACTTTTTGTTCTAATTCCTTCCCTCATTTCCTAACCTACCCCCTCCTTAAGAAGGTAAACAATTTGATAAAAGATTATGCATGTGTGCATTCCTGCAAAACATTTCCATGTTAGCCATGGCATCTTTAATGAAATTTTGTTTTCTCACCCATTTTTAGGATGGTTTTCTGTTTCTGATTTTTAATGTTTGCTTCAAAGATCCTGTAATATAATTTTGGTTGGCAAAAGATATATTGAATATTTCTACATTTAGAGGTTTTTATGCCCTAAATAACTGTTCAAATTTCACCAACTGAATGCTATTTTCTCAAACAAGGTTACTATCCCTTCCTTAGTTACTAAAGCCTCTTAACGTTGATTATATTGTTGGACTAAAGTCAATTTAGCCTTCTTGTCATTATCCTTTAAAGAACTCAATTCTGTTGTGTTTGCTCTGTTATTTGTTTGTTTTTTATATGTCCTTATTAAGTTTCTTTTACTTGATGAATTACAAGTTATTTCTCATTCCCTAATCTCCAGGGGAAAAAGGATCTTTTTATTTTCTGAATTTAGATAGTGTTTCTTTATCATTATATGTGTACATGCTCCCTAATAGAGTAAACTTCATGAGGGAAGAATTATATTTTGTATTCCATGTAGCACCTATAATGCTACCTTTTCTCAAATAGAGGTATTCTAAATATTCAATAAGATTGTATATTTCTTTAAAAGAGATATTTCAGAAAGATTTTGAGTTAATTATTTTCTCCAAATACCCTTCAGTGTACACGGGTAATAAATTCCTAATTGGACTTTGAGTGACCCAGTGGAATTAATGCCATTTTGAAATAACTAATTTATAGCTAGCGATAATCATTGCACCGAATCCCTGATAAAAAGACTTTGCTTTGGACCTGAATCTTCCTGACAGATGATATAGCTTGCTTGGCTTTTGAGAGGCCAAATTTTCATTTAAACCCTTACCTTCCGTCTTGGGGTCAATACTGTGGTATTGGTAAGGGCTAGGCAATGGGACCCTTAACTTCTGTGTATTGGTTCACTTTCTTTTATATCACTTTTTTTTTAATGATTTTTTTTAAACCCTTGTACTTCGGTGTATTGTCTCATAGGTGGAAGATAGGTGGAAGTCCATATATATATTTTTAAACCCTTAACTTTTGTGTATTGGCTCCTTGGTGGAAGAGTGGTAAGGGCTAGGCAGAGGGGATCAAGTGACTTGCCCAGGGTCACACAGCTAGGAAGTGTCTGTGGTCAGACTCAAACCTAGGACCTCCCTTCTCTAGGCCTGGTTCTCAATCCACTGAGCTACCCATCTGCCCCCAGGTCAAATTTTTTAAAAAATTAATTAAATTTTTTTAAAAGAATTAAAGTAGGTCAAGTGTAGAAGCATGTGTATCCCCCAAGGTATAGGATCCTTTTTATCCAGAGTTTTAGTTCTAGATCTGGCTACTGAAGGATTTAGGTAATGGTTGTGTTTTTCACCATGCCTAGATTTAATGGTGGGATGTATGTGGTTTTCCTTCTTGGATCTGATTTTTGGACACCAGCTAGGGCTGATTTGCAAATTACAAAATACCTATTTTATTGTGGTTCCATAATTCCCTAATTTCTTTTTTCCAGATATTATTGTTGTGCAGGAACCCATGAATTCTTATTACCGTCCTGTCCTTTACTGGTCAGCTCTCCATTAATAAAGTAAAATGGATAATTGAAGCACCCAATAATCTGCCCACTCACTCCATTGTTTCTCTTCAGACAATGAGAATTAGCAAGGCTGCCCTCTCCCTATCAGATAGGAATGGTGCGGAAGGCTTTTTTCTACCCCAAAGCCTGTAGATATTCTTAGGGATTGATGACATTCAACAGATGGGTCTTACTTTATGGCAATAAATGCATTTCCTAAAGGTCTGTAAATCAAATTGAATCATGGCTTATTGGAGCCAAAGGAGCTTACTATTTAGAGGGCTTTTCCCAGGAATCTTTTCACAGAAATGAAAAATCCTTTCCTAGTGTGAATAATTAGCTGAATTTACCTGTTTTCCTAGTTTAGATATTTAGATCTCACATTCAGTGCTAAATTTGAGATCAGAGAATAGAAACGAAGCCAGCATTGGGAGGGGATGATGATGACAGACTGATAAAGTTCTAATTGAACAGTCAAGGTCTCCTGGGGTCTAAAAGGGAAGCACTTCGTAAATGTATCTAGCTTAAATCCATACAGATTTGTAACTAATTAAAACTGACATAATTAATAGGTGTGAAAATTTCATGTGTAAACTTGGTAAGTGATGATAGGGAAAAAAAGTTTTAAGTAGGGATTAAAGACCTGCTTTAGGCAGTTTCTTAGGAAATAAATTGATGTAGAAAGTTGAAGCAATTATCTAGATAATTTAGGCAAAAAATCTCCAGGTATTTCAAGCTGAAACTCACCATCCGTCTGGCTTTGTCTGTGTAGACACAGCTGGATGGTCCTATGTCCTCCTTCAGGTTGAGGCGCAGGAGCTATTTCATCCATTCAGTGCCTGCGTGTGCTTCTCTGCCTTTGGTTATTCTTATAGAGGGAGCAGGAAGGGGAAAATGATTATTATTAATATATAAAAATTAAAGTATAAATACAAAAACAAATATAAAATGTAGAGAAATGATATATTATTCATATTAAGCAAGCTTACCTCTTCCAAATAAAGAGGAAAATTGAGAGAGCTGTCCAGGTAGTTCAAGCCTGAATAATTTGGGATCCCCTAGTTTTAGGGTCTCTGTAAGGAGTATTATTTGGAATTTAAAGGTTTCTGTTTCAGATGTTGGTTGACACCCGGGGCAAATGTATTTTCTCTTTTAAAGGCCACTCATTTCACTCATTAGTGAAGGGCTTTGGACATTTCCCATCATTCTGGCTGCATCAATTAATTTCCCCATAATGCCATTCATCAATATTTTGAATATTGGTGAGAGCTACAGAATAAAAGGAGGTGCAGCCTGAAGAGTAAATGGCCAAAGCTACTCCTGGCTGGGAGTGATATAAAATGATAAAAAAAAAAAAAAAGGGGGACAGCTGGGTAGCTCAGTGGATTGAGAGCCAGGCCTAGAGACGGGAGGTCCTGGGTTCAAACCCGGCCTCAGCCACTTCCCAGCTGTGTGACCCTGGGCAAGTCACTTGACCCCCATGGCCCACCCTTACCACTCTTCCACCTAGGAGCCAATACACAGAAGTTAAGGGTTTAAAAATATATATATGGACTTCCACCTATCTTCCACCTATGAGACAATACACCGAAGTACAAGGGTTTAAAAAAAATCATTAAAAAAAAAGTGATATAAAAGAAAGTGATATAAAAAAGATCCAGATTCACTGTTACTGACTTCTAAGGGAGACGTTGCACAACACACATAAACTCTGTGGATCTCGGTGTCCTCCTGTAAAATGAAGGGGTTGGATTTAATGACCCCCAAGGACCCTTCCAGGTATAGAACTATGAAAGCATAGTCTTGATTGGCAGAAATCAGTCTACTATACTAGAACATACTACTAAGTATGTTCTAGTATGTAACATACAAAAACTACTAAGTTTTGGATTCTCTCTCAGACAAAGCACTTAATCTCTAGGGGGCTCAGTTTCCTTGTTTGTAACCCCCAAGGTTCGTTTTACAACTGATTCTTGGATTCAATGAAATCATATATTTCTGCCCTTTACATTACATCTGTTATTAATACCTACCCAAAACAGAAATTCAGCGACTAGGTTTTCCCATAGCTAATCTACTTTTCAAGGGCAGAATATCACAAAATGAAAATGTTACATCGTAAATTTATTATAGTTCTTTCCTGAGTAAGAGATGTTCTGTTATTTTTAGTAATCTTTCATTAATATTAAAGGCCTGTAAGATTTTAAATTTCTAACTTAACACTTTTTTTTAAAAAAAGCAAAATGGTAGCTTCAGACTAGGACATTTAAATAATAAACTTTCTTCTGGCATTAATAGTCAGTATCCATTATGGAATTCACAGACTAGATTACTTCAAGGTATGAAGTCTGGAAGAAAATTGTTACACGTAGTCATTTCTTTTTTTTTTTTTTCCCCTCTAGATATTCGAATACCATTAATGTGGAAAGACTCTGATCATTTCAGTAATAAAGAAGGTAGGTATAAAAATTTTCTTAGTTTAACTCAAATGTGGGATTATTGAAAGCCAGTCTCTTTCTGCAATGAGATGCAGATATCATTTGATTAATTGAAAGAATTTTGCTGAATTATTTAACAGAGCCATTCCGTCTCTTCTGTGGTAACTTCGCACCAATTAGGATTATGCATATCTAGTATATTTTTGGCTGTTGCTGGAAAATGTGCAAAGCTATAGTTATGGTTAGAGTAAATAGGAGATAAGTCGTGAGGGGAAGAAGGTTGATATTTATAATTGGACTAGCAGCTAGAAATACTTTTCTGCCTCTTTACTTATTTATAACTCATTCCAATATTTCAAAATATGTAGCAGAGGGTAGAGAAAGAATCTGCAGCTTCGGCTCTGATTTTCAGCATTTCATGGCGTCTTGGATAGTCTTTACAAATTCATGTACTTTCCAAGGTCACGGAGATTAACCCCAAATCATTTCCAGCTGTTATCCAGCATAACATTCACCTCTGTTGTCAATGGGTTCAGAAAGCCCAAGAAGAGAAAACACAAAGACCTTTTATCTAGTTCATTTTTTTTCTTCTATATTACATTAGCATATTTTTCTACTGATATTTCATTAATAACTGGATCATATTAAGCGTGATTAATTTTGCATGAAATGTCTGAAATTTAGTTAGTTTTATGTTATTCCCTTTAAGGAGTTGTGCGCACCTTTAGAAAAGAGCATGGGTCAAAGGTGGGAGATCATCTTTCCAATGATTAGAGCAAAATCCCCCTTCTCATTTGCTACATCAAATCCTCCTCGATGTGTGTTTAGAAACCAGAGAACTGAGCTTGTTGAAATTATGTCCAAATCAGCATAAACAGGTCTGAAGTGAGGAGAGCCCTAGGAGAGCGATTCTCCTGGGAAAGAAATGCACCGACTTTTTATTGGTTTATGGACTTTGTAACATCAATCTTGGCAGCTCGGTGATCTCTTGTTTACTCGATTGGTTTTCAACTGTGTTCCAATGAAATAAAGTTGTGCAATAGTTAAGTTCCAGAAAAGTGAGGCATTGCTGTATATTGATGGTGCTGCTGGATAAATAATATCACAAAATGTGAATGAAGTATATGATACAGGCAGTATCCAAATTAGATGTTTTATGGCCGCCATAAATCTATTTACCCCTTCAGCAAATATTCCAGTGGCCAGAAGAGCTTCTCTTTCCTTGAGATTTGTCACTGTCCTTTTCTTCCTCCCCCCTTTTCATTCTCACTTCCTTCTCTTTTGCCCAGAAGCAGAAGAAGGTAAAGAGAAGTCTTAAGTCAGTGTCCTGCCCATCCTTACCTTCTATATCTCTTCTACTCCCTAGAAGCTTCCTAGGCTCTTGGGAAATAACTGCCAAGGACAGTCTGGATTGTCGCCAGAGTTCCCATAAGTCCTTGTCATACCCAAAGACTCAAGCTGATAATTCAGCTGCCATATATAACATTGATTCTGTGGAGAAATGAGCTTCAAGTTTCAAACAAATTTTTAGCACAAAAAAAAACTTGGCACAAAAGCACAAACAATAAATAGGTTGAAGGCTATTTATGAAAATGTTTGAAATTTTTAATTTATGAAATATGAAAATTTTATGAAAATTTATGAAAATATGAACTATATCAGATAATGCTTTAGGTTACTGCTTGCACTTTTTTGTTTAACATACATAAAGGAATGCTTATTGTGATTTAGCCTTCATTTACTCAAATTGTTCTGTTTTTTTTAGGATCACAGCGCTATGCCGTATTTTGTTTGTTCAAGATGGGAGCTGAAATTTTTGACACCGATATGGTTATTGTCGATAAAACAATCACCGACTTATGTTTTGAAAATGTAACTATATTGTAAGTATCTTTTCTTATTAAAGAGGCATGACTTAAAGACTCCATGACTTAGGTTTTTAACTTAAGATTTAGGTTTTGAATTTCGGAGGCAGTTGAATGATAAGAGACATATATTTCAGCTTCTTAAACACATGCGGAGAAGGGATTTTGAAAATAACAGGACTACACTGAGAGAATACGTCTCTTTAAAATTTTTTAAAAATTTGGAATGGAAAATCCTTTTTGTGGAAACAGTATATTCATAACAATGCATATTTGTTGTGTTGAATCAGCTTTTATAAAATTATATGATATATATTATATATAATTTTATAAAATTAATTTTATAAGATTCAGTTTCTAGGTCTCTTCCCCTAATTAAATTTTAACTTCTTTAGAACTTGGTAATATTTGCTATTAGAGCAGAAGTTTATTGTGTCACGGACTCACTCAAGGGTGTACTGGAGCCAGCTCAAACCGGCTCTGGAGAATTAATATTTTCAAGTTGAGCATTTATACTTCAGAAATGAACAAATGCTGCAAATCAAGACTGATTTTTATTGTTGATTGCTCAGACTTAAAAGTGACGGGGAAAAGGCAATAATGCGGCTTAGTGTCATTCACTGCCACCCTTCCCTCGGACTTGCTGGTTAAACCCTTATCCGGTGAAATTTATATGGATCCTTTCTCAGAAGAATTGCATGCAATTTGAGTTGCATAAAATTAAATGCACAAGATTTTGAAGGAAATGATTTCATTATATCAAATCTATCACTTGATATATGGATATTAAATATTTTCATGTCAGATTTTTTTTTGCATTTCTAAGAACCCTCATAGAGTCACCTTTGGCATAAGGCTTGCATCTCAAACAAGGGGACTTTGATGCTCATCAGAGAAGCTCATCACAAAGCAATCCAGAAATATGGGGATCTAGTGACTTCTCCTTTATTTGACACTTTCCCCTCTACTACAAAAGGACCTACGGCGATGATCAGGGTTGCCTTATTGCCCGAATCCTTTTACAAGTTTATTATCAACAGAATATAGTACTAGATAGAATCATTCTGGTAGGCTTAAAAATCATTATTGATTAATAGAAGGCTTTCCCAAACTTCTTTTGGCCTCCAATTATTATTTAATTCCTATTTTGTCCCTAGAGTCTCAAAAGACTAGTAGGCAAGGATTCCGACCATAATTGCTTGAATTCTCTGGTCCCACAGAATATATAAGGCAACAGCTCACATTTCCATAGAGTGATTTGCACCATCTTGTTTGAACCCCACCATAGCCTTGGTAGGTGGCTCTACAAGTATCCTCATCCCCATTTTACAGATTAGTGTACTGAGCAAGATTAAATGAATTACCTAAGCTCACAGAGCTAGTAAGTGAAAAGGGCAAGATGGAAAGCAAAGTTTTGCCTGAGTTTAATGCCCTTTCTTTAATCTTCCTGCATTGTCTGCAGTAAGATGACCATAGACAAACGGAGCGCCCATTGGTCCATTGGCCCAATGATCAAGTGTTCGGTTCTTTAATCCTTGCTCTGTCTTCCCGAACACACTATTGCCAGCCAGGAGCAAAAATGTGGGTATAACAGGTCTTTCTCTCTTATATCTGCGAATACCCAAGACATCAGATCCTTGAAAAAGACTCTCCTAAAACTAGCCTGGAAGCTAAGGAGAACCTGGCATTATTTTTTTCATCTCTATTAACAATCATTTTTTAAGGCAAGAATTATTCTGAGGCCATTTTACCGATGCCGTGAAAATCACAAAACCATTATTTTTTTCTCTGAAAAAACGCAGAATCTTTTGTAGGAAAAGAAGCAAATTAAAAGTTATCTTGAAAAAAAGCAGCCTAATTTACAGCTAAAAACCATCCTGGTAAATATTTTAAATGGTTTAAAAAATAAACCCTCACCAATGTTTAAAATGCTTTTTTTCGAATGTGCTTTTTGTTACGATAATTGTTTCTTTTAATAAGAATTCAGTATTTATGAATCTGTTTTTCCTCTAAATATTGACATTTGTTAGTCATTACTAGGAATACAGTATGTTTAAAAGTTGCCAAATAATAAACTACAGAAATATCTGGAAGTTATTTCTTGGGTTTATCCAAACTATAGATTGTTCATTTAAATCTTAAAAGGCTAAAGCTGCATTTTTAAAGTCTCTAAGGCTTTTCATTTTTCCATCTGCAGGCAGCATCTGCTGCTGATCCATTTATTTAGGTCCTAAGTACATTTTCTTGTTAGTTATAAACACTCCACTTTTCTGTATGTCATGGAAAAGGCTATCTGGAATGGGCCAAGCCGGCCTCGACTTTCCTGAGCCTATTTAAAGAGCATGTTTCTGCGGTTTAGGACGTCATCCTCCACTATGTCTCTCCCTGCCCCGTGAAACCAAATCATGAAATAGGGCTTGTAGCCGGGGGCCAGGCCGGGCTGGGCCGGGGAGGGGGGAGGCGCCTGCCAGCAGCGGGGGCTTTCGGGTGAAACCTACAAGCAAGGCCTTGTGAGGGTGAAATCGACACAGGATTTTTCAGCAAAAAGACAGTGTTTTGGAGCAATAAAATCATTTCAGGAAATGAGACATTTAATGTAAATATATTAAAAGTATGTCCATGATAGATAGAATTGACAAGGAGAAATGATAACAGGAAAAACCAATTACCCAGACCATTTACGTTGGCTTTTTTTTTTTTGGGAGGGGGGCTCTGAACTGAGCTTCTATGTAAGCTATTCCTTGGTTAATGCAAATATTTCTTTTTAAATCCTTACTTTCTTAGAATCAGTATTGTGTATTGGTTCCAAGGCAGATGAGGGGCCATGAGGGTTAAATGTGAAGCATCTAAGGCCAAATCTGAACTCAGGACCTCCCATCCTTAGGTCTGGCTCTCAATCCGCCGAGCCGTCTGAGTGCCCCAATTCCAAATATTTCAGTAAAGCGTGGTATTAAGGTACCAAATAATAAGGACTTTGAGAATCTGATTCATTAGCATATACTAACAGAAGCCGATTTCAAATGTTGATTTAGAATATCTGTTAAGAAAACATCAATGGAAAATGTCTTGGCTCTTATCAATGCAGTCTTTTGTGTCATTTCTGTATTGCCTTTTATTTTTTTAACCGACTAAAACTGCGCTAACGCGATGGACGTGCTTGTTTTTAGTAATGACGCTGGGCCAGACTTCCAGGTAAAGCTGGAAGTCTACAGCTGCTGTGCTGAAGAACCGTCCCTAGCAAGTACATCGAGAGTGTTTGCCAAGAAACTGAGATCGTCTTTCAGGAAGGCGAGAGCGAAAAAACTCAGTTGTATGCAGCAAGAAAACGACCTTGACGATGACTTTCACATCAACTCGCAGAAACTGTAAGTCGGTTAATTAAACATCTATTTTAATAGGCGTGAATCTATTTAAAACAGGAGGGTACATTTCTATAAGGCTCATCTCCCGAGCTCAAATGTAGCCTTGTGTACTTACTGGCTGTGTGGCCCTGGGCAAGTCCCTTAATTCTGTTGGCCCCAGTTTCCTCATCTGTAAAATAAGCTGGAGAAGGCAGTGGCAGAGCACTCCGCTATGTTGGCCAAGATAATACCCAATATGGTTGTGACCATATTTTTTTTTTAATTTTTTTTTTAAACCCTTAACTTCTGTGTATTGACTTATAGGTGGAAGATTGGTAAGGGTAGGCAATGGGGGTCAAGTGACTTGCCCAGGGTCACACAGCTGGGAAGTGGCTGAGGCTGGATTTGAACCCAGGACCTCCCGTCTCTAGGCCTGGCTCTCAATCCATTGAGCTACCCAGCTGCCCCCTCAAGCTCTAAATTAAATTAACTACATGTAAAAATTGGGGCCCACAATGGGTCAGATTGACCAAGATCCCAGTTTTAGCCCAGGTTCTCTGACTTCTCAGTCAGGGATTCTTTCTACTCCGCCATCCATCTTATCTCTCTGTCATTAAGAAGACTTTGAAAGCATATATTTAAAAAAAAAAATAGCAATAGGGCTTTAGTGAGTTTTTTTTTTTTATCCTTATGGTTTTTTAAATTTTGTTTTTTCTCAATTACATGAAAACAAAGTTTTAGCAATTCTTTTTTTTTTTTCTTTGAATTCCAAATTCTTTCCCCTCTCCCCCACCCTCCTTGAGAAGGCAGGCACTTTGATAGAGGTCATATATGTGCAATCATGCAAAACATTTCCATATTAGCCATTCTACAAAGGAAAACACAGACCCCAAAAAACCAAGAATAATAAAGTTACAAAAATATGCTTCACTAGGCTTTCAGGCTCTTATCAGTTCTTTCCTGGAGGTGGAGAGCATTTTTCATCAAAGCCCTTCAGAATTGCCTGGGATCATTGGATTGCTGAGAATAGCCAAGTCCTTCACAGTTGATCATTGGACAGAACTGCTGTTACTGTCTACAATGCTCAATGTTTCATTTCTCAAAGCAAATCCAAGAGGCACACCCGAAGTGCAATGGCCTGGGGGAAGTCTGCAAGCTCCCAGATGGCCATGCTACAGGGGTCATGTTCGGGCGTATGTGTGCATTACGTTTGCTAAAAAAAAATTAACACAAAACGTATACATATATTTGTATATATATATGAATGTATAGTTCATACTACCTTGAGATAGATTTTTAGATCACTGAACAGTCTGGTGGTGTTTTACAAAGTTCTCTTGCACATCATTGGCCCATTTTAACCGCCCATTGAGTTTAGTTCCTATCCCTTCTACTTTTGGTGTGAAACTCTTTGCTCATTTGTTAAAATGGTCTTAAGGCTTAAGAAATATTAATGTCCATCAATGCAAAATATAGGGGGGGAAATACTCCTTTAATTTCTGGAGTATATTCTTGGAAGAAATGATGATTTTCATTAAATTCCACAGACTTTAAAATATGACCATGTTTCAGATAGGATGATAGACTCATCAAATGGGAGAGCTGGGAAGGACCTCAAGGATCATCTAGTCTAGATGAGGAAATTGTAGCCAAAGAAGAGAGGAGACTTGCACAAGGGCTGGCTCATAGTAGAGCCATGGAATGTTATTGCCTCGCCAGTGTTGTTTCTTTTTTAAAAAATTATTTTCTTTTTATATTTTGAATTCCAAATTTTCCCCTTCCATAATTGCCCTCCTCCACCTCCACCTCCACCACAGAAGGCAAGTAATATATCAGTTATATGTGAAACCAGGTAAACATTCGCCATATTAGCTACTTTTTTTAAGCAAGAAAAATAAAGAAAATGAGAAAATTATACATCAGTTCATCAGTTCTCTCTCTGCAGGTGGAAAGAATCTTTCACCATGGCTTCTTTGTAATTGGCTTGGATCATTGTATTGAGTAGCCAAGTCTTTCACAGTTATCATTATTAAATTTTTTATTTAAACTTTACTTTCCATTTTAGAATTGATATTCCATATTGACTCCAAGGTAGAAGAGCAGTAAAGGCTAGGCAGTGAGACTTGCCCAGGGTCTCACAGCTAAGAAGTCCCCCTAGTGACTCCCAATTCACCTAGCTGCCCCTCACCGTTACAACACTGATGTTACTATGCACAGTGACCTGGTTTTTCTCACTTGACTTGCTTTTTTTTCTTTCTGAAACCACCCCATGCACCACAGCATCACAATTTTATGCCATAGTTTGGTCAGCCATTCCCCAATAGATACCCCCTGAATTTCTGATTCTTTGCCACCACCAAGAAATAAACATAAACATCCTTTTCTTTTTTCTTTGATCTCTTTGGAGTATACAGACCTAATAGCAGTATGCATTGCTCAATCAAAGGATATACAATTTTCTAGTCCTTTGGGCATAATTCCAAATAGTCCTCTAGAATCATCAGACTAGTTCACAACTTCACCAACAGTTCATTAGTGTATCCTTTGTATGTTCTAGCATTTGTTATTTCTGTTAAGTTTTTTACTTTGCATTTCTGTAAGCAATAGTGATTCAGAACATTTTTTCCATAAGATTATAGATACCTTTGATTTCTTCTAAAAAGTGCCTGTTCATATCCATTGACCATTTGTCAATTGGGGAATGGCTCTTATTTTTGTAAATTTGACTCCATTCTCTATCTGAGAAATGAAACCTTTATCAAACTTCTAAAATTTTTTTGTGTTGCTTCATTGTAGTTTCCCCGATTATCTCTTGTTTCTCCTTTTTCTGAGATTGTGATTGCTACTCCTTTTTTACTTTAGCTAAAGCAGAATTATTTTAATTATTTTAATTCTTTGTGTGTGTCCATCTCTTTCAAGTCATCATATTGTTGAATTCTGATTTCTAATCCAATTCTGCTCTCTGCTTCCATTTTATGGGTGAGTTCGTCCCATCCACATTAATAGTCATGATTACTAACTGTATCTTTCCCCATCCTGTTTTTTTTTTTTGTGTGTGTGTGTGTGTGTGTGTGTGTGTGTGTCCCCATTTCCCCCTCCACTGTAAAAACTCTTCCTCAAGCATTGTACATGAAAAAAAATTTTCCCATTCCACCTCTCCCTTTCTGCTTCTCCCTGTGCATCTTTTTTTTTTTTTCTGGAAATCATCCAAACATATCATTGACTCACATTCATGCCCTCTGTCTATGTAGATTCCTTCTATAATAATGAAGTTACATGTATCATCTTCATCTTCCCATATAGCAACTTTTTTGGATCCCTTAGATTACTCTATTTTTTAACCTCTTTATTCCTCTTGAATCTTCTGTTGGAATGTCATATTTTCTATTCATCAGGAATGCTTAGAAGTCTTCTATTAAATATTCACCACCACCACCCTCTCCTCCCCCCCCACCCCCAGGGATCACATTAAAATTTCGTTTTTAGTTTGTTTTTGGTTGTAATCCTAGCCTTTCTGAAATATTATATTCCAAGCCCTCTGTCTGCTCCTTTAACATGGAGGCTGCTAAATCTGAGATCCTGACCATGCCTCCACAATTCTTGAAATTATTGCAAGAGAACACAAAGAAACATTTCTTCTTGACCTGAGAGCTCTGGCATTTGGCTATATTATTCTGGGGAGTTTTATTTTGCAATCTTTCAGGAGATGATCAGTGGATTCTTTCAGTTTCTATTTAACCCTCAGAATCCAACATAGCAGGACAATTTTCCTTTATAATTTATTGAAAGACGATGTCTAGTCTCATTGTTTGATCATGGCTTTCAGGTAGTCTAGTAAGTAAAATATCTTTTCCAGGTCAGTTTTTCTGGTGAGATAGTTTACATTTAGTTTTCATTCTTTTGACTTTGTTGACTAATGACTCAGTGGTTTAGTAGTTTCTATTTTCCCAGTTCTAATTTTTAAGGAGTTGTTTTCCTCAGCTTTTGTATTTCCTTTTCCATTTGGCCAATTTTATTTTTTTGCTTCTTACTGTTAGCCAGTTCTCTTTTCATAATCTTGCATCATTTTCTTTGCCCAATTTTTCTATGTCACTTTATCTCTTAATTCTTCTAATAATTCTTGTTGGGCTTGGGCCCAAATAACATTTTTCTTTTGAGACTTTGCTTATTCTTCCATTTTTTTCTGAGTACAGATCATGGTTTTTCCTGTGTCCAGTGGCTTTTTTCAATTTATTTTTTGTTTGCTCATTTTCCCCAGCCTATTTCTTTACTTCGAACTTTATTGGGCTATGTTCACCTGTGGACAGATAGACCTTGATCCAAGCTCTATGTCATGCTGCTGTTTTCAGAGCTAGTTCTGAGGAATGCGAGTTTTTCTAAGATGCTGTGATCCTGGGAAAGAGATAGTCATTGCTTGTCTTTACTCAGGAGGGTCCTTTCTTCCCTGCAGCTGTAAGTACTGGTGTTTCTCTTGGCCTTGGAATTGGAATCTCTTTCTGACCAGTTGTCCAGCCCATTCACCATCAGGGCTGAGAGCTCCCAAATATGGTGCTATTGCTGAAGCTCTGCTTGGGCCCGTGCCCACCCTGGTATCACAGACCTCTCCTGCTCACCTTCTAAGTTATCCAAGTTGTCCCTCTTGCTCCAGAATTGGATTTGAGGAGTCATTTTAAAGTTAAATGGAGGGAAATGTCAGGAGAGTTGCTCCATGTACTCCCACCATCTTGGCTCTGAATCCCCAGTCTACTTTCTAAACTTTCTGAACATTCTCCAAGGGAATGTAGTTTAAAATACTCAGCACAGACTTAGAAATGGAGAATCCAGATCTATTTTGTGCCAAAAGATGATCAAATAGTAAAATCAATATTTATTTTTATTTTAGAGCCTGGCAATGTATATATTTTTTACCCTTACCTTCTGTCTTAGAATCAGTATTGTATAGTGGTTCCAAGGCAGAAGAGCAGTAAGGGCTAGGCAATGAGAGTAAAGTGACTTGCCCAGGGTCACCCAGCTAGGAAATGTCTGAGATCAGATTTGAATTCAATCTCTCATCTGTAGGCCTGGCTCTTTGTCCACTGAGCCAGCTACCTGCCTTGGTGGTATACTTTTGAAAATCCCACCAATAATATATCTTGAATTAAAATATTTATTGGTAAGGCCAATTTGTCATTCAGACCGAAAACCTTTGAGAGTGATCTTTGTACCTCTGATCCATATAGGCCGCGTGACCCTGGAGAAGTCACTTTTCAGTGGCTGGGCTAAGTGACAAACAAATAGGGTCATAGAATGTGCCAGTAGGCACTACTGGAGTGAGTTTCCATACCTAGAAGTTCTCGGTTGCACTGAAATTATAGGCCTTGGATCTGTCTCACAAAATTCTTCATTTTAACATGAGCCTTTCTCCTTCCCTTCTATTTTTTTGCATAAAAAAAAGACTCCTTTCTGGTAAATCAGACTTAGGGAATGACTGCTTGGGAGTATGTGTTTGTGGTGCTCCGCCATATTGCAGTGCAAGAAATTTTGTTTCTTGGATGTTTGGGGACTGGTTTTATTTATATAGAACAAGAAGATGTCAAAGGGATGAGGGTTAAAGCAAGTTCATTCCCTCCCAGATGAAAGAAAACATGGAAGACAACTATTTAGAAAAATTCAGAAAGAACAGGATTTGTAGCATCTGGGCACTCATCTCTGGAAGGACTATTATCACAAAGTTCACATATTGGAAATCTGGAGTAGGTGTTGAGAGACAAAATGCATGAACCGAGAGGGCTGAATGAAGAAGCATGTCCAGATCCACACGCATCTGGAAAGAATGGCAGTATAGTTCCTTGGAAGTCTGGAGTTCTAGGACCTAGTGCTATCCTTGGGCTTCAGTTGTTTCATCTGTAGAAAAGCCAAGTAGCCCAGATGACCTTGGGTTCCCTTTCTTTGTATAAGTCAAAATGTCTCCAAACTTCATGCAAGGGTTGAAGTAGATGATCTCTATGCTTCTTTTTATCCTTCAATTTGATTTTAAAATTCAGTTCTTTCTTACTGCCCCATCAGCACTGAGAACACCAGCCTTAGGATGATATCTATCCTGCAGCGATTTAGGTGTCAAACTAGAATCCCAGAAGGTCCAGGTCTTCAACCACCATCAGAATGACCAGAATCAGAGTTGGGACTTGCCATCCATCTTTTAATAATCAGAATAGAACAATCAAAGTAGTAGTTAATAGAGAAAACAGTAGATTTGTAGTCAGTAGACCCGGGTCTGAACCCACTTCAGCCACTCACTTGGATGCAAGACCCCCCCACTCACCTCTTTGACTCCTCCTCTGAAGAATGACAATGTTGGAGAAAAGGATCTTGCTCTCTCTTTGAAGGACTCTGTTGTGACTTTTTCTTAGAATCACGGCACGTTTCTCCTAGCATGCCTTTTAAAGTCCTCCTCTGTTTTCCTCAACATTTTCTGGACAACAAATTGCCAGGCTGATTAGCCTATTTGGTTGGGAAAATAGTCACTGATTAAGTTTTTGGAAACTCAGTGTTGAAGCTGGCTAAAAGGAATGACTGTAATGTTTTAGAAAGAAAGAGGAATACTGACGAGAATATTTTTAAAGCGAGGTCATTGTTATTTTTGGCAGGATTATTATAATTAGTCATGTTTGAACAATGAGGTAACTTGAAAGATCAACAGGCATTGTTATATGTGAAAGAAGACATGGAATTTTTAGGGAGCAGTTTTTAATATGCTTCCTGATCGGATTCTTTGCCCTTTTATTGACAAAATGTAGGTCTTTGGACTAATGCAACTGGGAGTGGGGTTTTCAGCCCCCCAATTCCCTGATTGTTGATTTGCCAGGCTATTTTATATCCCCTGAGTAGGAGTTCAACAATTTACTGCTATACCTCATATACCTACCAACTGATGGTACAAACAGATAAATTGGATTCGATACCTTACAAAATGAGTCATCTTAGGATTCCTTTAAAAAATAATACACGCCCCCTAATACCTTTAACCAAAAAAAAAAAAAGTAGCTTTAGGTGGAATTTGTCAGGAATACCAAACTATTGTGTCCTTGAAGCACCAGTGGACGCCTCCCCCATTGATACACCCCTCCCAAGATGGTAGTGTCTCCCTCCCAGATCATCTCTGGTGATATATATATATACTTATATTACATGCATATATTTATTTTATTATTTATATTATGCATATTTATATTATATGTATTTATATTATATGCATTTGTATTTCTTTATATTATGTGTTTATATATTTATATATATATATATACACACATATATATATATTATATAAAGATATACCAAATATATCTTCTCTAATCCTCAGACTAGGCCTGGGGCCATTTTCTGCCTTAGACGTAGCTTTGGAGAAGCCTTAGGTCCACTTCCAGCCACGATGAGGTATGGAGGGAAGAATGAGATTTTTATTAAAATCCTTCACTGCTATGAAAGACATTGAAGACTTTGGAAGGTGATCAGATCATAGTCAGTAACATAGAGAGGCAGCGATGGTAGAGTGGAAATTGTGTTGCCCTGAGATGCAAGAGAATCCTGAATTCAAATCTTGCTTCTGCCACTTATAGGCTGTGTGCCCCTGGACAAATCATCTTTTCCTTATCTGTAAAATGGGCATGCCTATGATGTATCCCATAAGAATTTTGTTATGCTCAAATAAATGATGTGCTTTGTAAGCCCCAAAGCATCTCTATAAAGGTACAGGATCTCCATGATAAAAACAATAACATGGATTAAAATGTCACCTCATTCTTTTTGAAACTCTTACCTTCTATATTAAAGAACAGTAAGGGCCGGGCAATTGGAGGTCAGTTGTCCAGGGTCACACAGCTAGGAAGGGTCTGAGACCACATTTGGACCTGGGACCTCCTGGTTCTAGCCTGGTTTTCTATCCACCTAGCTGTGCCCGCCTCATTTTTTTTTTAATTTAATTTTTTTTCATCATTCCTTTCCCCCTAAGCCCCAACTGTCACCTACTGAACCTTCCCTTGAACAAAGAAAACCATTTAATTAACTTATCTCTTCTCATTCTGTTTCCATGGTCCCACCCCCTTCCCCCACCTTCCTGCTTAAGAGGAGGGGGTGCACCCAACAAAGCAGGTGCTGAATATCTTGCAAATCTAATCAAAAGACTTTTTAGCTACCAAGGAAACCATGGAGAGAACTGTAGGGAAAATAGCTGACAGACTGGACACCAAGAAGTTCAAAGGAGATAACAATCCAAAAAAGGATATCTCGGGACCTCCGATATCTTGACCCAATTTCTACAAACTCTGGCCATCACAGAGCTTAAGAGGAACAGACCCCTGGCAGGACTGAGGCTCCCACTACTACATATGTCACCCTGAAAGCAAAAAGGACAAGGAAGAAGGGGGAGCAGCCTTGTGGGTTATGCCTCTTTCTGTCAGAAATGCCAGGAACCAGAGAGACCAGAGCGAGCTAGATCACCTGGGGGAAAAGGGGAAATAGATGACAAGGTTGGTATGGCGGCATCATATAGTAATTGGGGGAGACTTTAGTCATCCAGACATTTGCTGGAGGGCTCCATTCGAAGCTGACCAAACCAACAACTTTTTATTTGTCTGAATGATAATTTAATCTTCCCCCAAATGGAAGCACCAACAAAGGGGATGTGTCCTTAATCAGATTCTCACCAACAGGGAGAAACTGGTTGCTTGGATGGAAATGATGGATCTCTTGGAGGGAGGGGAAGAAGTCTTTGCTTGCTAGAGTTTGTATTAGAAGAGGAAAGCTGAGCATAGTTGGATTTAATACCCAAGATATCAGAGCAAATCGCAAAGGATTCAGAGGAAGGAAAAGTAGCCTTCTGTGGACTTTTATAAGGAAGTCATCCCAAGAGGAACAGAAAACTCTTTCAAAATGAAATTAGGAAGACACAAGGATAAGTAGAAAGAAAACCTGTAGTGGATCAGCCAACTTCAGTTTTAGATATACAGCAGGACCCTAAGGTGGGTTTTGGAACATTTCTCCTGCAAGCAAGATTGTAGCTAAGGTAGACTGAGTTTTCTCCAGGGGCAAGATCACAGTTTTATTTATTTTTAAATATATTTAAATTTATTTAAATGCATTCAGATTAATTGATTTTTAAGCCCTTACCTTCTGTTTTAGGATTCATTCTAAGCCAGAAGAGTGATAAAGGCTAAGCAATTGGGGTTAAGTGACTTGCCCAGGGTCACCCAGCTAGGAAATGTCTGAGACCAGATTTGAACCCAGGACCTCTCATCTCCAGGCCTCACTCTGTGCCACTTAGCCACCCCAAGATAACATTTTACTAACAATGACACATACTTTGTTAGTAAAGTAGGTCAGGTTGGCCATCTCAGCCAGGGACCCCAAGTATGATCAATTTATTATTTGGGCTAGCAATCACCAATAAATTAGATCAGTGGCCTCTCAATGATTAAAGACCCCCAGTAAGGACTAACAGATGGCAGTTAATGAGAATCATTGTCAAGCATAAAACGTGACTTTAAAAATTGACTTCCTAAATGTGAGATGGAGAGACGTGTGCGGCTAACTAGAGGTTGAGTTTTTAGTGGACGGTTTGCCCAGGGAGCCATCAAGGTGCCGTAGAGGTCAAAGAAGTCACTGTGAGCTTGAGCTGTATCCAGAGAGAACAAGGAGATGGAAGGGTAAGACGGTGAGCATCCGGAGGATGTGGACCAGGAGGGCGAAGGCCTCTGCACTGGCGCCACGCTAGGATGGATTAAAGGAGCCAAGGACGTGTAGCTGAGTCAAAGGAAGACTCGGGAGAGCCGATAGTTGTCTACAATCTGCGGGGCTATCAAGTGAAAGTTCTCTTTACTCTGCATGGGCAAAGGACAAGCTAATCCTCAGAGCTGCCCAGGAGTGAAGTGAGCTGCCAGAGGAGTTGGGAAAGGGTAGATTGCACCTTGGGGTGACTTAGATCAAGTCCTTCTGACTCTGATTCTGTAATCCAATGGTTGTGTGTTTCCTCCTCAGTTCTCTAAATTGGCCATTACAGTTAATCCTTCCTCTTCCCTAAACTAATCTACTGGATAGAATATTCTTCAGGTTCTGTTTATATCAAACTAGATCAGTTCAAATTCCTCATCTTATCTGTAATTCGTGGTCTACATGTTCTTCATTTCCCACCTGATGGGCACCATTTTATTTTATTTATTTTATTTTTATTTTTTTAGACCCTTACCTTCTGTGTATTAGCTCCTAGGTGGAAGAGTGGTAAGGGTGGGTAATGGGGGTCAAGTGACTTGCCCAGGGTCACACAGCTGGGAAGTGTCTGAGGCCGTATTTGAACCTAGGACCTGTCTCTTAGGCCTGACTCTCAATCCACTGAGCTACCCAGCTGCCCCTGGGCACCATTTTATTTCCAACTTTTTAAATACACCAACACATGCATAAATGTTACTTTGACTTTCTTGGGAAATGATGTAAGATAATATTTAATAAAACACCTAATATAGTAGATGCATAATAGGTGTATTTCCTTCTCCCCCACATATTTAGTAGTGAGATCACTAGGTCAAGGAATATGAACAATTTAGTGCTCTCTTGCCTCATTGCAACATGGTAGCAACTCTTACCTCCTGTCTTAATTCTAAAAAAAATAGTGGCAAGGACTAGGTTTGCCCCAGCTAGGAAGGGTCTGAGGCCACATTTGAACCCACGACTTCCTGACTCCCAGAGGCCTGGCTCTCTACCCAGTGGGCCAGCTAGGAAGCCTTCCTTGACCTTCCATTCTTGAAGATTCTGCCCATCTTTTGGTTTCCCAATAGGTAATCCCAATGTCACTGTCCTTTAAAAATATGTTCATGAAGGACTTATTTTTGGAAAGCTTGTTAAGAAAATACCCTCCATTGATGCAGTTGCTGATGATTTGCCCAGGGTCATACAGCCAGAATGAGACATAAGCAAGAATTTGACCAAGTCTTGCTGATGCCAGTCAATGATGCCGTTTTTGAAAATTGGCACAAATAAAAGGCAGGAAAATGATGAAACATAACTTAGATTACATTTTATGATCATCTACTCCATGTAGGATGATGAAATTGATTGCTATAATTCCTAAAAGCTTTAAAAAGGTGCTATTTTGGCACATAGCAAAGTGCAGAAGACAAAAATTAAGGAGAAAAAAAGCCATTAGATTTAAAAACAAGTTACCTAACCCCTTCATGCTACAGAAGAAAGCTCACAATTTTGCACTAATTAAACCTTTGAAAGAGGAAAATATCAGTGGTCTAGAGTAAACGTTCCAAAGAAATACCTCTGTGCTTCTGTGTTTATACATCTGTCTATTTTTATAGAGAATTTCCCAAATAATTTGCAAACATTACTTAAAAATCCAGAAAGGGATTAAGCATGCTATATATACTATTTGGTCGTTAACATATATCGGCTGGAATGAAATCAGACACACACAGCCCTTCTCCCGCTCCTACCTCATCGCTCTTCCCATGTGCCCAAATGTTTTATCTCTGAAATACTTATTTCAGATTTTGTCTCACTCTAGGAGTGTAGAGTACAATTTGCTTGCACATACTACGTTGACCCTGGAACACACCGAAGATAGTTTCAAGACTCATCCTCTTACTATTACTGGAAATGGTAAGTCTATTTACTAGTACATTTAGTTTTCAGGAATTGACATGATTCTCTCAAAGATGAATTTGTTTTCTTCCATCTTCTCTGTTGGTGCCTTCGTGTCCATGAGCTCTATTGACAGGACCTCCCAGCCAGCCTTCAGATGGGAGTTTCTTTGCTCTTTCTCGGGACAGAGGAGTGGAGGGGCAGGACAGGAAGGGGTGGAATGTTTGTCTGAGAGAAGGAAATGCTGTGGGCCCATTTCACCCTTTATGAAGCAGACAACCTCCCTGCAGTTCCCCTGGGCAGTTGGAGCGGCAACTGGAGACTTTGCCAACAGACTTGAGATTTGAGGCACCCACCCGCTCTGGGGGCAGGAGGCAGTTAATGCCCTGTGTCCAATGCAAGGGTGTGAAGGTAGCCCAGACCTTCTTTTCCTAGTAGCAAAAGAAAGATGGCAGGTGACAGCTGAGTAGAGAAAAATGCCTATCCTCTCACATCTGTTCTGCTTTGGAGGAAGACAGAGGAGGGAAGGGGAGGGGGGAAGAGCATGGCTCCAGGGAGTTTAGGAGTTTTACAGAAGCCTGCGTTTAGCCCTGATCCCTCCCTTAGATGCTTTTTTTTTAAATTAGATTTTGGAAAAGTGACTTAAAATTTTTTATTTTTAATAGCTCATGAGCAAAGCAAAGAATCAACAACACAGTAATAATTTCATGAGTAAAAGCTCACTTTCTAAATACAGTTATCACAGAGTACAAAATTAGTGGAGTTGACCCCACCAGTTGTCCCCAAACATGAAAATAAATTAGAATGGCCACCTTTCTGCTTTTCGGGATTGATTATCCAGTAGTGGTAAGAAGGAAAAGACTGCTTTTTTTTTTTTTTTTTTTTTTTTTTTGAGGAACTCAACCTCAACCATCCAAGTGACAAATTGCTTCCTAGAAATAATGGTTTTTCTTGAATGCCTGGTTTTCTTCTTTTTTATTTTAGTTTAGAATAAAAAAACAAAACTAGTCTTAGGATCGATATTGGTTCCAAGGCAGAAGAGCAGTAAGGACTAAGCAATTGGGGTTAAAAGACTTGCACAGGATCACAAAGCTTCACCTAGATACCCTCTGGTTTAACTTTTACCTTTTGTCTTAGAATCAATACTAAGTATTAAGTCCAAGGCAGAAGAATGGTAAGGGCTAAAGCAATGGGGATCAAGAGACTTGGCCAAGGTCACATAGCCTGGAAGTATCCAAGGCCAGATTTGAAACTAGGACCTCAGGTTGTGACTCTTTAACCACTGAGCCACCTAACTGTCCCCAACCCCGCTTCAGTCTTGCCATTAACTTTTTTTTTTAAATCCTTACCTTCTGTCTTGGTGTCAATACTGTATATTGGCTCCAAGGCAAAAGAATGGTAAGGACTAGGCAAAGGGGGTTAAGGGACTTGCCCAGGGTCACACAGCTGGGAAGTGTCTAAAGCCAGATTTGAACCTAGGACCTCCCGTCTCTAGGCTCCAATTTACTTCTAAGAGAGAATCTTTTAATTTATCTTATTACATCTTTATAGAAGACTAGGTTCATTCATTTTTCATATCTCATATACATACACATCATATATATTGTATGTATATAACTTTGTTTCATGCAAAAACCACTTATTTAGGCCCCACACTGAGCTAACTACTGAGGAGACAAAGACAAAAATGTCTGTTTAAGCTTATTGGATCAATTATAGCATTTTTGGATGTAAATTTTTAGTATATTTCTAGAATGAAAATTTAATCACAAAGTTCAGTTCAGTAAAAGGCTAAAATAACTAAGAATAAATAAAGATAAAATTTTGTTTTGTGTTACCCGATTTAAATATTTCATTATGCCCTTAAAGCCTTTTGAGCTGTCACCTTTTGGTACACAATAATAACTTTATTGTAATAACTTTGCAATAACAATGTGCTAACACCATATCTTAAGGCATATAAAGCATAAGTAATACTAACTTAGAAAAAGTTCTAAGGAGCCTAGTTTTTACCATTATGTATGGTGACCAGCGTTTATAGGAAACTCTAGTATTGGTTGTTATAAGGAGATCCTTGGGGAAGAGCCTACCCTGTGCAGGTTGGCACAATGTTTGCAGCTTAACAATCTTAGAGATTTGCCTAGAGTAGAAATGTCAAAACACCTAGCCTGCTACACTCTACTGCAGCCTGAAGCAGATTAAAATATAATTGGGAAACATTGAACAAAGTAACTAAAAATACAATAAGACATGGTTAACATTAAAATTTTAAACTAAGTCCATTTGCATCCTGCAGGGAACCTTATGTGTACACATTAGTGATGCTGTTTCTGTTTGAGTTTGACACCACTGGCTTAGAGAAGTGAAGTCACTTTCCCAGGTTTTCAGGCCAGTTTTCTTATATCAACTGAGCCTCGTCGGCCTAGAAAGCTCTACCGAGTCTAAATGTAAGCGTTCTCCAACATTGATGTTCAGTGGACCATACTGTCCGTGAGGTTTTCCTGGCAAAGATTATAGAGTGATTTGCCATTTTATTCTCTAGCTCATTTATAGATGAGGAAACTGAGGCAACAGGGTTAAGTGACTCATTCAGATTAAAATTTAGTAAATTTGAACTTAGAAAGATGATTCCAGAACCCAGGGTTTTGTCCATTGCACCACCTCACTGCCTACTCCTAGTTTAGTAGTCCTACCCCAAAACAAAGGAAATGAGATGAGCCTGGCTCATTTTGATTCCCTTTTTAAATATGGATCAACCATCTCTTTAATGATTCTCGTTAGAATTTTCCCAGGAGTCAAAGTCCAACTTATGGATGGACTCCAGTTTGCAAAAAAACTCTTTTATAAAAATGGGGTCAATGTGTTTTTTTCTCCAACTTTGTGTTACCTCACCTGTTCTCCATGATCTTTTCAGCCATTATCAACAGAAACTTGGCCATCCCATTAACCGGTTCTTTCAGGCCCTGAGCATGGACAAGGGCAGCTATATATTCTCTTAATTTTCTCATTTAGCTTGCACAACAACCCGCTTTTTGGCATTTTTGTTCTGTTGTTTCCAATGTGATAGTCATTCTCCTTGGCAGAGAAATCAGAAGCAAACTCACATCAGAGAAGGTCTGTCTGCCACCTCTGTTATCAGTCTTCATCCCATCTACTCTTAACTGTCCCATCTGTCTCCAACTCCTAACACAATGCCTGGCCCATAACAAGTTCCTAATAAATACTCTGTGGTTGTTTGGTTAATATACCACAGTTTTTCAAATATTACCCTTTTATTGGACTTGGATTAGTTCCCATATTTTTATAATGTCAGTGCTTCTATGAAAATCTAATAGTTCTTTGTGTTTGATAACCTTTACAGGGTATATTCCCCCAAATGCCATTATTAGATTCCTTTCATAGCCTTCTAACTTGTGTACTGCCATGTTATTCCCGGACAATAAGCTTCTTAGAGGCAGGGATTATATTTTTTCAAATCACAATTGCCTGGCAAAGTGTCCTACATAATTTTCTTTCCTTGAGGGACTGGATAAGGATCTTTGGTTAAAACTTATAGTTTCACCTACATAAAGAATACCCAGTATGGAAATTCCTTCCATCAATCCAGATTGATAGCAACTCACCCACATGTAAGTTATACTCCTAGTGAGTTTCTGGGGAATCGAGGAATTAAATACCCCATGGTCTTACACAGCCAAGCTGGACAGGAGGAAGGACTGCAATCTGAGTTTTCCTAACCACCGTGTTGCCTCTTATCCTTCACATTAGCATGTGCTTAGCAAATACCTTTTGTCTTGACTTAGATTTCCAAAAAATTCCAACACTATCAAACCCTTTTGAACTAGCAGTGAAGAAGTAAGTTTATGCTTTTTCATCATTTTTTCCCATTTTGATGGGAATGAGTTTCCCGTTTATTCGGGGGGGGGGGGGAGGAATATTGCTGAGAAACCAGGTCTCTAAGAAGCCCAAGAGACATAGTGGTGTGTTAGCCTGCTGTGTCATGTAGGAGAAGGGCTTTGATCAAAAGGCTCTATGGTTTTTCCATTGCTCTTTTCTGTTTAGTTAAGCTAAGTCATTATTCTTTTTCCTTTAAGGCCTACAAGCCTCCCAATCAAATCGAAAACTAAATTTGGGTTACTGAGCATTCATATTTATAGTATTATTAATATGCTAACAAGACATTTTTAAATTTAATATTTGAAAGCTTTACTGTATACGTTAGTCTTAGCTTAGATATTCTTTGGGAGTCATTTTTTTTCAAAGAGGGAACAGAACTAATTTTCATACAATAAAATCAGTTGGAAAAAAAAACAGTGAAATCAGCTCCTTTAGGATGTGTGGCATACCAATAACACAGTCCTTAGTGTTGTCTTGTTAGCAGCAAAAGAAAGTCAATCCACCAAAAGCCCAAGTCCATTTCAGTAAAAGAAAAGGGCCTACATGCAATGAATACCACTTCTTGCTTGCTTGCAGCCCCACTGACCAAACCCAGAAATTTCATCATAATCTCTTGGATTTAGGCGAGCATTTGTTTGTATCTGATCATGACATTGGTATTCTGTGTAGAAGGAGCCTCAGACAGTCCCGGAATGATAACCGATGATAAACATTAGAACAGCTGATAATGCTGAAAAATGAATTTGAAAACCTATTGTTATACAAAGATAATAGATCACCAAATTAAAATGGATTTTGTAACTGGCTTAAATGAGTTTCTCTCACTACACAATGGTTGTGATTTTTCTCCTTATTTTTTTCTTTGAAACAGAAGAGTCATCATTCTGGCTCCCCTTGTATGGCAACATGTGCTGCCGATTAGCTGCTCAGCCAGCTTGCATGACTGAAGATGCATTCAAAGGATATCTTAATCAGCAGGTTAGAATGCTTTTAAATATCCTGTAATAGCAGTGAATGTCTGTTGGAAGTAATAGAGAATATTACACCCAATTAAATCTGTGTATCCCGATGTTGCTCTGTGGCCTTCTTCCAGTAGGGAAAAGTATATTTTGGATTATCAGAGTTTTATGGGGTTATTAAAGTGTTATGTCAAAAATTCGATCAGTCACCAGAGCAATGGTTGGGGTGGGCTCTGCTGCTTTGGGGCTAACGGGGTGGAAGCTAAGAGGGTTCAGGATAGAAGCTAGAACTTGGCCATGGTGGGCCCCAAACAACTGGAGAGGACGGGCGATCTTCGTACCAGGAAGGCACCCTTCTCTGCTTCGTGGTCGCCATTCACTGGGGTCTCTTACCAGGCTCCACGAGCTATTTCATTGGAATTGGTCGCCTACGTTTGCCTGCATATTTTCTTTTATGCATTTAAGAACATTCTTCTGAGAAGAGATCCCACACCGCCCAAAGGGCTCCAGGTGCCTGTGCGTGTCCGTGATGGAGGGCCTGGTATAAATTTGCTGCGTGAGGAGCTCGATCCCATTCCCCCATCCCTTCTAGCTCTGCTGAATACAGAGGAACAACAGAAGGCCTCTTCTCATGGAGGCCTTGATCTGGGCTGGGGGAAATGCTTGACACCTATCACATGAGGCAGTTTCTGGCAGAGATGGGATTTGGCACCGCTTCGACCTCTGGGCTTCCAAATCTGCCTTGGTGCCACCTACTACTGATTTATTTATAACCATAAATAGTTATTTCCATCCAGTAAATAATTCATTATAGACTATAGTGAATCAATAGCTTTCTTTCTGAGCGATTCCATTATTAGAAGAAAAGAGAATTTGCATTCTTACTGAGTAGTCGACATTTTGAGTGTTCCCGGCAAAATGTGGCAGGACAAGATTTTGAAACTCTCAAAGTTATTTTTCTAATTTTGCTCTGGTCATTTGATGGATTGCCATCATATTTGAAACACTCATTTTTTAATGGCCTTGCTTCATCTGGTGAAAGATCTCCTCGTACATTGTATTGATTGTGATTTTTGTGGGGGAGCAGCTCCGAGGTCATTTTTTATTTCTTCGTAGTTTCGAGTCTGTGAATTGAACTTAGCTTCCCTGAAGCTAACTTGCATTTTGATCTTGGGAAACTTGACTTCACAGGAAATTAAAAGGGAATTCTTTTGTGGCTTCAAATTGTAAAAACAAAGTAAACTTGGAGAATTTAAAAACTGTATTAAAATGGGCTCAACTGGGAAAGTTGTTAATTTGCTGATTATTTTTTTCCTCAGCAAATAGTCCAAGATGTGATTTTGTTCAGAAGGTTCTACTGTGTGCTGAGAGGCAGCCAGCTCTTATGCTATTGCTGCGCAGAAGAAATCGAGGCGAAACTGGAACCCACCTTGGTAGTGCCCATTAACAAGGTAAAACAGCCGGCTCTTACCCTAGGAAGGATTCTCAGAAATATAAGGCTTTGGGCTGCACAAAGAAGCCTCGCACATATTATTCACTAAACCTGGTCCTATTTTAAAATCCTCGAACCCTCTGAATTTCTTCTTTCTGCCCCAGAACTTCCCTTAGGGGGAAATCTTAGACTTCCATTTACAGTATGTCAGACAGAGGGGTCCTCTGCGTTTTGCGGGCAGATCGCTTAAAGCCTGTACCGGGGAACCATCACCCCATAAAGTGGATAGTTTAAAGCTCTCATTATTTGTATAATCTGAAGACTATCTTGCTGCTCCCTTAAATCAATGCCCAGGACGAGCCTTGGAGGACTGGTGAGGAGGGCCCGGCCTGCCACTGGGATAACTGAGGGGCCCTTGGGGCAGTGGGTCCGGGGTGGGAGCTTGGGGGGCATTGGTGCCCGCTGCTCTGCCTTCTTGTCGTCAAATTCTGACATTAACACGACTATATAAACAAACTTGAACTGTAGATCAGCAATTACAAATTCATAGAAAAACTGATTTTTTTATAGGTAATCTTAGAATTTGGGGGTAATAAGTACATATTTGAGCAAAGAATGCTACAAAAATTTTCACTTTCATAAATATTTTGTCATAAAAAAGCCCCTTTCTCTTTAAAAAAAAAAATGAAATTGGTTTCCTTCTATTCCCTTTCTAGCTACTTTATCTCTCTCTGTATGTACTCTAGGACTCCAATTCTCCCTCCCTCCCCCCCTTTACTAAATAGAAAATCTTTGTCTTAAATCCCTTCCCCCATCTAATACTCCTTCTACTTGGAGTGTTTTATGAAACATGCTCTCATTTCACAAACTCCTTTTTTCTCATTTCTCCTGCTTCCTCTTATGTAAACTTTTCCAATGTTTCATCTATTAGAAGTTTATTTCTTTATTTCCCCAACGTCTGCTTCTCAGCTTTCAAATTTTATCTCTTTGAAAGACAATACAAAATGCACTTCTCCCCTATTTAGTTTTATGTCGCGAACTCTTCGAGGGCAGGACTTTGGTCTTTGGCCATCCCGTGGTCATTGTCAGCGAGCATGGCCTGCTCTTGGTTGTGGTGGAGCCCTTGGGAGGGCAGTGGCCGGGCTCTTAATTCCCGTAACAAATGGTCTCATTATTAAAAGCTATGTTGGTGGCTTGGTTCATTTGTTTAAATGTTGATCATGTTCACAATTCTGGCTCTCACTTCATTTGATGGTTGATTTTTTTTTTTTAACTGCTCTATAAAGATCTGAGTCCTTTTTGTCTTTGTTCCTCTTTCTTGGAACTAGTTTTAAAAGAATATCTGGATTTTAAAAAGATGACATGAAAACATCGGGGGGGGGGGTAGTTGCTAAGGTACATAAATAATAGCATTGTTGTTTTGATTCCTTGGGCTGAACTCTTACTAGAATTCTTGTCCTTCTAAATGCTGTTTCCTGTAAGGCTAAGTCACATCATTAATTTTCATAGGGAGCCATCTGTGGACAAATAGTCACAGGAGGAGAAGAAAAGCCTGACAGCTACCCCCCTCCCCCTTCTCAATCTCAATTTGAAAGGCTGAATAACTTCAAAGTCATTGCTTCAACTCAAAAAAAAAATAATCAATCCGTATGAATACTGTTAAATAAAGACATTTTCAATTACATGTACTTAACTGGAATCCCAGAATCCCTCTGCAGAATGTTCAAGGAAACGTTTTGCTAACCAAAGCTTTATCCATTGGCAAATAAAAGAGAACCCAGAAGCAGCTTTCTTTTTTTAACTTAAGTGTGCCTTTTAAAAAAAATTAATATGCAGATTTTATGCTTAAATGAGTCCTAATACCACGAGAGATGCCTATATTAAATTGTTTCAGATCATCCCGGCAATGGGTCAGAGGAGAGCTCCGGCATCCTATCCCGATGGCTCCGGCCAGTCCTCCCAGGCCACTCTCCTCATTGTGAGGACTGGACGAGAGCACCAGACCCTCGTAGCAGTGTAGGGAAGTCCATGGCCTTCTTTCTCAGAATGCTGATTTTAGATGCATAAAATAAAACCCAGAGGACTACCAAGGAAACCAATTCTATAGAAACTGTTATATAAACACTTATATTCCAGCTCTCAAGCCAGGACTATTATTTTTCCTAAATCTGTTGCTCCCACAAACAAAAAAAACAAAACAAAATTTCCAAGTCTGATTTCAATCAGCCTAATGACCAAATTGGATTAATTTTATGATCACAACAACATTGAGTGTCATAGATTTGGGGGACTGAGGGCTTATTTGTTTTTAGAGTTAAACACTGTTATATGACACCTTCTAGAGAGCCTTTCTGGAGGGATCAGATAGTCAGTCCACTCTTGCAGGATCACAGATTTAGGGCTAGAAGGGGCTTTAGAGGCCCTCCAGTTTCACCCCTTCATTTTGCAGAAAAGGAAACTGAGACCCAGTAAGGCAATTAACACACATTCAAAGACAGAGCTTGGATTTGAACTGAGCCCCTTGGATTCCATTATTTAATATTCTCCCCACTGGACCACATTGCCTACTTCATCCATAAGCATTTAGGGATGACAACCTATTCCCCCTGGGACCAGAGAAACTACCACATGGTTTATCCAAGGTTAAACAGGGTCCTTTGCCTTTGGATGCTTCCTATTTGCCATTTTATCTCCCTTAGGTAGGGTTTTTTTTTTTTTTTTTTTTTTAATTTTGCCTAAAAACACACCAGCTGGGGATGGAGGGCAAGACAGCACAGTCCCATTCTGATTGACAAGGGAAAACCAGCCAAGGATGAGAGAAATTCATAGCAGATAATCCATAGCAGGGTTAATAACAGCTGACTGCAAAGCCCATTAAATTGCCTCGACTGCTCTGTTTAGCAGAAGCCGAGATCCTACTATTTTAGCTCCTATTGCTGGTGGCGTTTGTTTTGGGGTGAGGCAACATTTTTCTTCCTGTGTAATTAGAATTTTGTGCCCCAGGACTCACCACCCCACTTTGGTCTTCATGTTATGTCCTTATGTTTCTGTCTGTCTGTCTGCCTGCCTGCCTGCCTGTCTGTCTATCTGTCTGTTTCTCTGTCTCTGTCTCTTTGTCTCCCTGCTACTACAGTCAGGAAAAACTGCTCAGGATTTACTTTTCCTCTCCGAGTGATAATTAATAAATCTTATATAATACTTATTGGATATTAATTTTAATTTAATGATAGGTTTTCTGGAATTCAACTCCCCTCGTCGCCTAGTGTTAGTGAACACAAGAGGGATAATACTTCCCCAAAATTCATCCTTTTCCCTGAACCTTTTCTTCCTTGACCCTGAAAGGCCTGAGCCTCTCCTGCAGGCTGGCTGTCTCTCCGACCGTACTCCAACATGCTTATTTATTTTACTCACTTTTCCAAGGTGTAGGTTGCTTCTTCCGAGAGGAGTGGTCTCCCCTGAGTTATAATTATCTCTGTGTATTTATGTGATGAAACCTCGGAGTTAATTTAAATGATATATTCTGCATTTCATTTACACCTTTTTTTTAACCTCAAATTAAAAAAAAAGTTGGTATCTATGGTTACCTGAGTTAATGGGATGTATAGTACTTCCGGATGAATTACTGCATTTCATACTTTCTTAGACAGAAGGATGTTAAATGAGTTAGATTCATCAGATTTGCTATCGAGCTGTTTTCATATGAAATGGTACCTTGGTATTATATTAAAATCTGCAGCTTCCTCTCCAAAAATCCCTTTTTTATTCTCTAAAGATTAGAGCAGATTTAACTCAAGGGAACCAAATGGAGACATTGACCTGTGTGATATTTTCAACTACTTTGTGATGCTTTTGAGTTAAAAACAGAAATAAATGAAGGGAAAGACCCGAACTGCTTGAAAATGACATGGATTGAATTCTGAAGTGGTAAGAGCAATATCTCACAGTATTTAGAATTATTCCTTCTGCTTGGAAATGCTAAAAGTCAGCATTTAACCCTATAAAATAACATGCAAAGGGAAAACTCCTTAGCTGAGAAGTGATGTTTCTTGGAGCTGGTTAAATCTCTCTACCAGCATGGCCCAAAGGAGTAAACCTACGGAGGGAAGAAGCAAGGGGAGTAAAAGGAACCCAGGAGGGGCATTGTGGAAGTTTCCTGCAAATCTGAGCACAAGCCCCCAGCTCCCTCCCAGGGCACGTGAGGCATCCCCATTGAAAGATCCTGAAGAGCCTTCTGTTGCTCCATGATGGCACATCCATTTGGACCCTATTCCATTTAGGGGGTTTTTCCTGTCTGTCTCAGGGGTGAGATTTCTTCATTTTCTTACCTTAGTTTTTCAGGGAGCAGGAATTGTGCCACATGACATGGGATCTCAGAGATGAGGAAACTGAACTCATGGGTCCAGTCTCTACAATGTGATGGATGTCCTTATCTGCACTTAGTGCACCTTCATTATCAGAAATATCTATCTCCATAGGTAGTCTGTTCCATTTGGGGGAGTCTCTGATTGTGAGGGAAATGGAAGGAAGGAGAAAAGGGAAGTGAGGAGGGAAAGCAGTCTTATTGTATGTGCCAGCCACTGTGCTAAGGACTGGGGATGCCAAGACAAACAAGATGGGCCCCACCATCAAGGAGCTCACTTTCTAATGGGGAAAGACCAAACCCAGAGGGGTACAGGGTATGGGTGTGTTTCACAGTGGCCTAAGGGGGGCAATGCATCATGTGAGGCATGGAAAAGGAGTGGGGGAGGGCAGCAGGAGAGGCACCAGGGAAGAGATGGCCCCAGGGCAGAAGTTTGCCTCTCCTGTGAACTCTTATTGTTCTTAGTTAAATCAGCTGAGATCAAATATAATTCTGATCTAGGGGACATCCCTTCAAAGAAAGCTATTTTATCTCTGGGATTATTTTAGCCCTGAAACTTGACCCCAAACCTTCCAGGGAGCAAATCCCTAAGTATGTTTTAGGGAAGTGTCTTTTCTGTAGTCAGTGGTATTTTGGATGACTCTTCTCACTTGGGAAGAACAATTCAGTTGTTTTCAGTCATGTCTGACTCTTCATGACCCTTTTTGGGGTTTTCTTGGCAAAGATACTGAAGTAATTTGCTATTTCCTTCTCCAGCTCATGAGGAAACTGAGGCAAACAGGGTCAAGTGACTGGCCCAGGTAGTAAATGTCTGAAGCCAGGTTTGAATCCAGGAAGATGAATCCAGGCCTAGTACTCTATCCACTTCACCAACTGGGCACCACTTTTATTTATTTATTTTTTAAAAGCCCTTACCTTCAATCTTGGAGTCAATACTGTGTATTGGCTCCAAGGCAGAAGAGTGGTAAGAGTAGGCAATGAGGGTCAAGTGACTTGTCCAGGGTCACACAGCTGAGAAGCTGGGAAGTATCTGAGGCCAGATTTGAACCTAGGATCTCCCGTCTCTAGGCCTGGCTCTCAAACCACTGAGCTACCCAGCTGCCCCTTTACCATTAACTTTTAAGCCAGATTTATTTTTTTAAAAAGGAATTATTGTTCTTGTTTGGTTTTGTGTCATGTATGTTTCACTCCGAGTCTGTATCATCCAAAGCTATCACGTCACAGGTCGGACTCTTCCAGCCCCAGAGTCGCCCCGGCCCCCTTTATGTATCTTCTTGGGACCCACGTCTGGTCTTTTAATTTCACAGGATTCTGTTTCAGCTGTGTGATGGCTCCTGCCTTTTATGTGGCTGAAGTCATTGTTTTCCTGGTTCTAGTACTTCATTTGCATTTGTTGAGCATCTTCTCAAGTCTTCTCTGTATTCACCATATTCATCATTTCTTACTGTACAATAATATTCCATTCATGCACCACCATGTGTTTTAAGTTATGTCCGACTCTCTTGCAACCCCCTTTGGTATTTTCTTGGCAAAGATACTGGAGCAGTTTGCCATTTCTTTCCTTCTCCAACTCATTTTACAGGTGAGGAGTCTGAGGCAAACAAGGCTAAGTCCCACAGTCTGAGGCTGTATTTGAATTCAGGTCTTCTCGACTCTAGACCTGGTACTGTTTCCACCTTGCCATCAAGCTGCCTTGTGCTTGTTTAGCTATTCCTTAATCGTTGGGCATTTGCTTTTTTCCTACTCTGTTATTTTAAAAAATGCTGAAAAATTCATAGCTCCATGAGCAATGCATTATTCTGTATATCCAGTACTCTTTCCCTTGTTTGTCAACTTTGCCAGTTTACTGGGTGTGAGCTAAAACTTTTGTTTTAGTTGCATTTTTATTCTTACTAATTGGAAGTTTTTATTATCTGGTCATGAAATGTTTACATATCAGGCTTTGCTATCACAACTCCTGTAGGATAGGGACTGACTTTTCCTTTTCTTTGTATCCTCTGCTTTAACAGTGTCTTGAGACCTGCTAAGCCTTTAGTAAATATTTAATGATTTTAAGGATTTGAAATTTTTGTTGTCTATAAACCTTGGATAGTGAATATTTTTCTTCCGCATTTGACGAAGCTTCAAAATACTAAAATATAAAGTCCCTCACAAACTGATTCTTCAGTGTTGTAGGTAAAATCAGCCTTTCCTCAAAGCTGAGGATTCTCACACTTTCCTCCAACATGGTGTGTTAGATTTATTATTTGATTCCATTCTGGATAAGACACACCATTCAAGTATATCATAATCTTTTTAGATCTTGATTCTGCCATCTAGTGTTTAGCTATTCCTTCAATTCTCAGGTAATTCGCACATGTCTTTATAGGCCTTTATCTGCAGCATTGATACAATGTGGAATAACCAAAGTTGCTCACTCCAATACTTGATGTAGATTCAGTTACAGAAGACAAGGTAAAGAATTGAAGGTATAGTTAGTGTTCATGGCTGGGTCGTGCCAACATAATAAAAATGGAAATAACTATTTACATTTTAATGGGACGGCATTTAAACTGTCAAAAGGATACTTTATGGAACTTAATAAAATAACATTTTCAAAAGAATACATTGAATTCTTAGGAAAGGATTTGCTAGCCAAGATTTGTAGACAATCAACAAAAACTTCCAAGACCAATAGCCATAAATAGGTGGTCCAAGTATATGAACAAATAGTTCTCAAAAGAGCTCCCTGAAAGAATGCTCCAGATAACTAAAAAGAGAAATATAATCCGGGGGTCTTGCTTCACACCGAGCCTTTAGGCCAAGAGGGGAGCCTCATCTTCCTGAATTCAAATCCAGCCTCAGACCCTATTCACTGCCTGACTCTGCCACTCTCCACCTTGTTTGCCTTCTTTTCTCATCTGTAAAATGAGCTGGAGAAGGAAATGGCCAAGAATATTCCACACGGGCCGTGAAAGGTCGGAAACGACCACCTCACACGAGGGTCCCAAGCCCCCGTGGCACACCAGCTTGCGGAAGGCATCAGTTTTGTAGCAGCAAAGAACCAGGCACGGAGGAGATACTTTGGGGAAGAAGATGGGCTCCTTTAAGAAAGGACAAATACGGAGAAGTATGGAAAGACGGGAACAAAGGCAGGGGAGAAGGAGCAGAGCCAAAAGCCGCCTGCCTAAGCTGAGGACCACACGGGGGACGGAGAGGAGCCCAGCCACAAAAGAATCGCCCCCTGTGCCAGGCACTGTGCCAAGCGCTGGGGTAAAACAAGGCAAAAGCTGGCTCCTGGAGCTCCCAGCCTTAGCGGCAGACATGACCACCGACCCATCCAGTCTACAAAGGGAGCTCCACGGACCCAGTTTGAAATCGCCGCCATTCTATCACCGTCCCTCGTTCGTCCTGGGCCCCCCCTGCCTTTTCAGCGGAGGAAGCTTTCTTTCTGCTTGATATTCCGACAGACCTCGTCTGTGGGCTCCTCAGGGGGCGGATCAGAACCAAGAGGACTTTTGCCTTTCAGGGACTTGGATCTGTGGTTTGCCTTATTTTAATGCTTTTTGGCAGTCAAAAAATTGAATTTGAGCATCTCCTGCGGCTTTCTAGACCGTTAGCTCGGAGCCTTAGAAACGAAAGTGAATGGGGGAAGCCTCCGGCCAGTAGAGGCGCTGTTGTCTTTCCCTGGTGCTGAAGGCAGGCTGACCTCACCGCTGCAGTGGGACGCGGAGGGGCGGAGCCCGCCTGCCAGCGGTCACGTGATTAGAAACCCGTGCCCGGAGGCATAGCTAGCGGGGAAGCCTGGACATCAGACCTTGGCGGGGAGGGGAGGGCCAGCTGCCCTCCTGGTGCCACCCCTCCCAGGGCCTCTCTTGAGCGGGGGCAGGGCGGAGAGCTGACGTTTTCTCTGAACTTCCAGGACACCCGAGTCTTCGTGGTCCCGAAGAAGGCGGATCACTTCTCCATCGTCAACATCGAGGCTGGCCTGGGGGTCACCGAGGTCTTCTTGGCCGATGACTCGGAGGCGTTTCACGCGTGGATGGGAGCTTTCTCGCAGCATTTCTTGGACTTCAGTAAGTAGCTCTGGGGGCCTTCCGAAGGGGAGCCTCGATGTGCCTCATCCAGCCTCTGAGCCTGGATGGGGGTCAGGGAAGTCCTGGGGGGGCCGGAAGGGAACCTCCTAACAGGGATCTCCCAACAGAATGAGGCCAGGCTCGGTTTACCTCCAGGGCCCCAGCATGGTTTTAGAGTTCCGCACAGTGAAGTTGAAGGAGCCACAAAGCAGGCAGGGAGAGGCCTGAGAACCAGAAAAGCAAGAGTGGTGAGGAGCAGAAATAGATAGGAGGGGATGAGGACCAAGAGGGGGAACCTCCCTCTTAAGCCCTTAAGTCAATACTGTGCACCTGTGCCAAAGTAGGAAGTCAGGGCCGAGGTCAGATTTGAACCCAGGACCATCCAACAGTAGGCCTGGCACCCTGGTCACTTTGCTACCTGGCTGCCCCACCTACCCTCTTCAAACTGGCAAGCAAAGAGGCACTAAAAGTATTTCATGGGGATCATAGCTATCTTCTGTTGCAGGGGGCGCCATGAGCATTTCCCAAATACCAGGAAGGAATAGCGTTTGTGCTCACACCTGTGGTAGAGGACGAGGCCACAAAAATCCTTCCGAGAATTTGATATGACTTTCTAAATTGTCATCCTCTACTTAATATCCAGTAACTCCAGTGCAAAGGAGTACACAATGGAAAACTGGGAAAAGGCAACAAAAGAGAATATAAATATAGGTTGATTGTCTTACACCACTTACCAAGATAAGATCAAAGTGGATAAGAGAGGGAGAGAAAGAGAGAGAGAGACAGAGAGAGAGACAGAGAGAGAGACAGAGAGAGAGACAGAGAGAGAGACAGGGGGGGGGAGAGAGAGAGAGAGAGAGAGAGAGAGAGAGAAAGAGACAGAGAGAGAGAGAGAGAGAGAGAGAAAGAGACAGAGAGAGAGGGGGGCATCAGATTCCTGGAGAGGAGGAGAATTTATGAATAAACAAGAGATGGAAAGCCTTGTGAGATGTAAGATGGATAATTCTGAATACATTAAATTAAAAGGGTTTTGTATAAATAAAACAAATGTAGCCAAGCTTGGAAGGGAAATGATAAGTTAGCGAAAAGATTTTATGGATGATTTCTTGGATAGAGGTTTCATATCTATAATATATGGAGAACTTTGTTAAATTTATAAGAATATGAGCCATTCCCCAATGGATAAATAGTCAAAAGATGAACAGTATGTTTTTGGGAAAAGAAGCTATATATAACTATGAAAAATGCTCTAAATCATTTATTGATTTCAGAAATGGAAACGGTTCTTGATCTCAACACCTCAAATTGGCTAAAATGACAAAAAGGCAAAATGACAGATGTTGGAAAGATTGTGGGAAAATGGAGACACTAATACACTGTTGGTGCAAATGTGAAATGATCCAGCTATTTTGGAGAATAATGTGGAATTATATATATATATATATATATATATATATAATATATATATATATAGCTATATATATATTTATCTAATTATAACAACATATATATCTAATATATATATATCCATTCTTTTG
>NC_058131.1:706911476-706928870 GCF_016433145.1 Gracilinanus agilis
AAATCCAGCCTCAGACACTTCCCAGCTGTGTGACCCTGGGCAAGTCACTTGACCCCCATTGCCCACCCTTACCACTCTTCCACCAAGGAGCCAAAACGCAGAAGCTAAGGGTTTAAAAAAAAGTCCACTAATATATATATATATATATATATATATATATATATATATATATATATATATATATATAGCTATATATATATTTATCTAATTATAACAACATATATATCTAATATATATATATCCATTCTTTTGGTGACAAGCACTAGAAAGCTGTGGCATATGATTATAATGGAATACTACTTCACCATAGGAAACTAATAAAATTTTTTAACGAGAGTTTTGAGGAGTGAAATGAGCAAAACCAAGAAAGCATGATATACATATGTATATATATATATATATATATGTATATTGATATATATCAATCAACAGAAATACTATTTGAAGAATGACTTGCATATGTCCACCTCCAGAGAAAGAACTGATAAATAGAAATAAGCAAGACAGTTTTATCTTTTTGTCAAATTATACCCCCTATAATGGGGGGAGAGAAGGGCATTACCTGAATATTTTAATGTAGCAAATATTTAAAGGAGAAAAAAAGGTAATGGGGGGAAAAACCCAGAACATTGATTTTATCTTAGCATATAGAAAACAGTTGGTTACCATTTCCTAATCACTTGTGTGCATCTATTGTTAGAAAAAAAAAATTAGTACCAAATTAGAAGGAACAATAAAAATAAGATGTGATGTGCAATTTAAAATGTCTTTTGACTTATTTAAACGAGCCATTCATGCAGGAGACTTAGAAATGGATAAAGTAACAGACATCCATACAAGTTTATTACCATTTTCTAAGGAAATTTTAACTAAGACAAGTCAGTTGCCACCACAAGGAAACCCAGAAAACCGTGATGCTGCTGATAGAGGCCAATCTAGGTCAAACTCATAATATTTATTTATTTGATGTACGTGTGGTTTTTGTTAAAGCCCTTACCTTCCATCTTGAAGTAAATACTATGTATTGGCTCCAAGGCAGAGTGGTAAAGGCTTAGGCAATGGGGGTAAAGTGACTTGCCCAGGGTCACACAACTGGGAAGCGTCTGAGGCCAGATTTGAACCTAGGACCTCCTGTCTCTAGGCCTGGTTCTGAATCCATTGAGCCACCCAGCTGCCCCCACTTATGATCTTTATTACATACAAGTGATGCTCTCTCAAAAAAATACACAAACAGCAAGCAGGTAAAATAAGCCTAGAGTGAACTGCTTTTAAATGTTTTATTTATTGTATATTATATCATATAATAATAAATTATTATTTGTTTTAATCAGTTACCCCAGTCATTGTGTAATGACCATACCACAAGGCACAATGTCAAGTGTCCTATGGTGGCTTCGGGGACTTGCCAGGGATTCTCTATGGGTGGGCATGTAGTGCCAGAGATGTGGGTTCTTCCTGATCCTCCTGTCAGTAGGATATTTGTTTTAATGGCAGCGGCCCCCCTAGAGCCTCCTGAATGACATCCAACATCCCTCAGGAAGGTTTTCTCCTATCCACCCAGGAAAAATCAAGTGGATGAAAAATGCCAATGGAAAAGCCATTCCCCCAGCCCCAAAAGGCTGATTCCAAAGAGACTGTAATGGGAGGGAGGGAGGATGGCCCTCAGGTAAAAGGCAGAGGGAGACTTGTGGGTGGAGTGGGTGAGGCTTGAATATAGAGCGTGAGAGTGGTGAGGTTGGCACTTTGGGCCTCCTTGCACCATTCTGGACCCAGACCGCTGATCATTCATAGTCTGTGTGCCTGAATTCCGGCCGGCCAGGAAAACGAGGGTTCTTTGTTGTCCTAGATCAGTGGTTCCCAAACTTTTTTGGCCTGCCGCCCCCTTTCCAGAAAAAAATATTACTTAGCCCCCTGGAAATTTTTTTTTAAATTTAATAGCAATGAATAGGAAAGATAAATGCACCTGTGGCCATCACTGCCCCCCTGGATCGCTGCAGCACCCACCAGGGGGCGGTGGCGCCCACTTTGGGAATCACTGGTCTAGAGGAAGGAGAGATGGTCTGGGGAGGGGGCCATGGCCGCAGCAGGCACAGGCTTCAGGGAGGATAGCCCAGGCTGGATCTGGCCCTTCCTTCTAGCTGCCAGCAGCTCTCCCATCCCCTTGCCAGGCCAAGGGCCCCGCAGAGACCCGTTCTAGGGCTGGAAGCTCTTGTCCACTCTGCAGAATGGAGGCTGGCTCTCAGCACCCCACAAACACAAGCAGCTGTTTATTTCCTTGCCAGAATGGCCGCACTCGCTTGTGCAGAGATAGCCAGGGAACATTTCACTGAATCGATGCTCCTCTGACTGGAGAAGTTGCTGCTGTGAGGGATCCGGTGGGGAAGGTGGCGTTCTGTTCTGTTCCAATTTCGAACAAGATTAGTGTCTTTTACAAAATTCAGCCAGCAGTTTAACAATGGAAGTCCTTCAGCTAATCGGTGCAGTAAAAAGCCCGCACTTGAGAGTTTGTCGAGAAAGGCCGCAGAGACATCCTGCTTGGCTTGTCCACAATCTGTTTCATTATTTTCTCATTAGACCAGAGGTTGATTGGGGGGGAGGGGGGCAGCTCGCTTTTATGTCTTTATTTAAAAGAGGGGGGAAGTGTGCAGGGCCTGAGATCCCCGGAGATTTAAACTTGGCTCAGGGCACTCTCGAAGGTTTATCCTCAGTTTTATGCCTTTCCTCAATTGCTGTCTTGCTTGTTGCCATATCTTTGCCATATACCATTCTTAACAGGCTGCCATAAAACATACTGAAAGGTTTTTTATTTTCCTTATTTACCTGAGGTGAATGGCCCGGGAGGTTGTAACCGTATTAATTAACCTGCTAGTATTTTAGAGCAAAACTTGGAAAACCGTTCAGATAACTCGTCTGAAAATGAGATGTCTTTAATTTCTTAAGCCAGGAAAACCAGTCAGACTGGAATCATGAGTGTGGATATTGAGAACATAATAAAACGCAGGGAACGGGTAGGCCGTAAATCAGCCTTAAAAAGTTCCACGCATTTGTACTACAGTCATCTTCCTGGTCTTGTGGAGAAGTGCATAAACATTGTGCTCGGGGGTCCATAGGATGCCTTTATGTCGGGTAACTAATGGCCAGGCCAGCGATGAGCAGCCATAGGCTAGATGCACTTAGTAGGTTCTCAATAAATACCGAGATGAAGGAACGAACAGAGAATGAACACGTGTTCCTGGAGCCCCGCCAAGGGAAATCAATCTGAGGGTTTGATTTTAAAATAAAAGTTTTGAAAGAACAGTTAATCATTCCCAAGCTTTTTAAATTTAACTTTCTCCAAGATTAGATTTTTTTTCAGATTCCACTGCCTACTCATTTTAAAATGTCTCCCTTAAAACAAATTTGCTCAAGTTAGAAATAGATCTTGTGATATCTCTCCAATCTTTTATTAATAACTGGTTTCACTTAAAGAAAAGAGAATGATTTTCCAACATTATATGGTTGTCAAAAGACTGATAATCATCTTAGATAATAGAGCAATTGTTTGTTAAATTGGCAATTCTCGTTTCTTAGTTACATTTTCCCAAATTAAAGTCATGCCTCAAAACTACGATTTTTTTTATTGCATATTTTCAGCTTTCAGGTAATTTCTTCATCTCAGGCAATTTTTACTTTTCTGAATGCTTTTATTTATTATGTAAATGAACATCTCTTATTTTAGCCATAGTTGGGAATCACAAAAGGGGTGGTTACTGTCCTTTGAGTAAAGAAGTCAGACATGTTCTCTTCTGAGAACATAGCTTAATATCTGGGCAAAGAACTTTTCCTTTTAAGAAAGAAAATGTTTTATCTTTTTATATTGCCGTTACCTGAATATTGGGGTTTTTTAATTAACAGTGAGGAGAGTTATGGGGTTTTTATGCGAGTTTATTGAAAGGTGATGTTTTTCAGGTTTACTCACAAATCAGATTAAATTTACTGGCATCTGTTAAAAATAAAATATATGGATTTGCATTTATATTTTAGTCTAGTCTGTCTTTTCTTTCTCAGGCCAATGGAAGCATTGTTGTGAAGAACTTATGAAAATTGAGATTATGTCACCACGGAAACCACCTTTGTTCTTGACAAAAGAGGCGACCTCAGTCTACCATGATATGAGTAAGTGGGATTTGTCTTTTCCAAGCTGCAGGGTAACAAAAACAACATTGTCTGTATTCAAACAGCTTGTTCTATTGACATTAAAATGCTGAATTTTTTAGGGGCCGTCAGAATGAATGAAAAAAGACTATGATTACATCCTAAGGAGTTCATGTTTAATATATGAATTAATACAAAATTAATGAATACACATTTTTCATAGCTTGAATGCTTAAGATCAAACACATTTTTAAGGCTTCAGTATGAATAAAGGTACAGGGGAAATAAACATTAACTGAGTAGCTGATGAAAATTTTGAAAATGAAAGCTTACAATATTCCAAATTACAGTCATGTACTGTAATTTTTTCTCTTTTATTAAATTCATTTTTAAGTGGTTTTGGAAAATGAATATTAATGAATGGAAAGCTTTCATCTTTAGCCAGAGAAAATTGCAATGTTTGGTACTTGGAAAAGTTTGGAACTTCTAGTCTCATTGATATTCTATTCTCCCATATTTTGAAGGGTTTTTAACATCCGAGCTTTGAGTTTGCATCCCGTATCGTGAATAGGTAGGAAGTCACAACTATCTTCTGCTTTAACCTGTCCTTGTCCCCCTCTGTCCACAGGCTCCTTCCAGTGTTTGACAATACAGTCGTTTTGTTTAGGAGTTAATGTGTAACTAGCAATTTCTACTCGGCACTTTCCTTACTGAGCAGTTGATGGGGGTGGTGAGGCCTCACTCTGTGTCTCTGGGCTTTTCCCCTCTGGCAGAGACTCCTCCAGTCCAGAGGCCAAATGTTTATTCAGTTACAACAGTCTGAAATTTTGTATTGCAGACCACTGAGAAAATGGAAAGTCTATTACTCAGAAGCGGGGCGAAGTTGTTGTGTTATACATACATATATGTAATATATTATATGTGTATTATATGTATAATGTATGTGTATTATATGTATATTCTATCTGTATTATATGTATGTATAATGTATGTGTATGTGTGTGTATATATACACACACACATACACACATACATAATAGAGATTGGTCAGCGTGGGGCACAACATCCCCCTTAGCAGTGCCTTACCCAGGCGTAATGGAAAGGGCTACTTCTGGCCAGATGCTTCCAGGAGAATTGGGTTGGTTAAGAAACAGAATCATAATCATAGGATCTTGGACTTGAAGTTGAAAAGGACCATTAAGTATATCTAATCCAGATCTGTTCTTTTAATAGTGGGAAACTGAGACTCAGAGATACTAGGGGGACCCAAATTTTCTCAACATCCTAGAATTACTCGTCTAAAGTGTTGGTCTAAAATCCACATTAGCTTTTGAAGTTGAGAAATGAATTAGTCCTAATTCTAGTAAAAAAATATTTTTAATTTTTTTCCCCTTTGAAATCCTTATAGGCATTGATTCCCCAATGAAAATGGAGAATTTAACTGAAGTAAAGAAGAAAAATGAAGATACTAAAGGGAAGTTCTTTATTGGCCTAGAGCGACCTTTATCCCCATGGGCTGCCATATTTGATGGAACTCGTCAAATGGTCATCCATAAAAATGTTGTTGTGCTTCCCGCAAACGAACAATTAAACAGTAATGATGAGAAAGTGAAAAAAAGGCGAGCGCCTTCGACTCCTTCGGAGAAGCCGCTGTGTAGCGTGAAAGGACAGACCAAGGCAGGCCAGTTGGACAAGGAAAACGTCTGGGAAGAGACAAGCTTTGTGTCTCGGACCTCCTTGTTGAGTACATCGTCCTTAATGCACCAGTTATAGGAACCTGCAACTGCTTCTCAATGAAGAAGACACATCCGATTCTTTCAGTTCTCAGGCCAGATGTCCAAGACAAGCCAGTGTCATCTCCAAGTCAGAAAGCCATCAGAGAATCTCGAGCCAACATCTTCATCGCCATCCCGAGTGTAAATGGCTGGCTTGGCAAAAGCCGGTGTTAGTTGCTGTTGGACATCGACTTATATTTTCAGAGATATCCTTAACGTCTGTGATAACCATTCATATTGATATGGATAGTGATAATGTATCAAGACTTTATAATATTAATTAGGGGAGAAAACAAGTTTTCTAGAGTGGAAATGCTTCTCTCCCACTCTTGCTTTGTCAGTCTCTTTTAAGATCCATTACCTCTCATCTTAGAATCGATACTGTGTATTGGTTCCAAGACAGAAGAGCAGCATGGCTCAGGCGATTGGGGTTAAGTGACTCGTGCAGGGGCCCTCAGCTAAAAGTGTCTGAGGCCAGATTTGAACCCAGGTCATTCCAACTCCAGGTCGTGCCACCTAGCTGCTCTGTGTTTCTTTTCTGTACCTAAATGTCTCCATGTTGTTTCCACAACAGAATGAATCAGATTCTAAATGTAGTCTTAGGATCTGGAACAGTTAACTTGCACCCAGCTTAATAGTATAAACTTGGCCCCGGTGAGAATAGAACCGAAAATCTGGGGACTGGGGAGAGAATCATTAGTCATGTTATTAAATGTGTCATACATTCATCCTGTGAATTTTAATGGGAATCAAAGTTTGTTTAATTCATATTTCAAAAGTTTTATTCAAACCACAAATTGCCAAATCCACCCAAGAAAGTTTCTTTAATATTCTGGAATTCTCATCTGACATTTCACTGGCTCCAATTCAGTATTAGTCACCAGTTTATAGACTTGACCTTTTAAATTCTTGGGATAAATTCTGGAATCATATTGAATTCTTCATCTTTAAAAGGAATTTTTAATGCACTATTTAAAATTGTTTCCTCGATGAAGCCTGTGGCTGTATTTTACCATTCATCTCCCTGCAAGTCAAATATATCCAATTTTGGCCTACAGAAATTATACATGACAAAATGTTCTATGCATTATTGAACAAGAAATTCCCTTTCCTGAATCCAGCCCTAATTTCCTATTGTGTAACATTGGATTTTCAAACTTTGGTTTGTAATTGAGTGCTTGGCCAACATTTTAACATTTAATTAGCAGTTGTGTTCAAAGCAGATGGCAGATTAGGAATTCTCAGAAAAGTTGAATGTGGTATTAATTTTCCATATTTAACACAGATAAATAGTATTTGTATTAAACTTGATCTTCTTTTCTTAGTTAAGGGTTTATAATGTGTTGTCTCTTATCTACCTAAAGTCAGATTCTTACAACAGTGACATAATTTCCATAGGTGGTAATTTCCATAGCAACTAATCATGGTGACAGAAATGGGATTATGAATTCAAGGAGAGGAATAAACAGCAGGAACAGATGAACACCTTAAAGGAACAAAAAGCCCTTTTCTTGTTATAACGTTCCTTGTAAGCAAGAACAGAGGGTTGTTTTTTTAAAAATCTAATCCAAATTTCCAAACAAAGCATTTTCCATAAGGTGTCAGTAGCAACACTAACCATCTCAAATCTTACTGAATTCTAAATGTTGTTGGAAGAAGGAAATAAAAAATACAAGGATTAAATTACTGCCCTGTTCCCTAATCTCTGGGGATCTTTTTAAAGCTATTAAAAGCTCCAAATCTTGGATCAGGGCTTCATTATTACAATGCAAAGTAAGTGCTTGGCCAAAGGAGTCTCTGTTAATTTAATTGGGGCCTTTATTTTTTTTTTTTGTTTAATATCTTGCCATCTATGTGCAATTTTTATGTATAAAAGACACGTGTTTGTCTATATACATGTCTGTCTATAGAAGCATATACACAGAATGATGTCCTTTTGGTATCAGATCTTAACGTGAACTTTTGTGTGTGGCCAAGATTTAGAGAAAGAATGAGGGAAAATTTCCCCCAACCACTGGAGGAACAAAAGGAGAGACATGATCTCTGGTCAGAAGGGAACCCTGGATGCTTGGCGAGGGTAATTTATGGTAGAGTCTGCCTATGAAATCCTAGAAATAAAACTAACTTCCTTTCTCCAGTCAAAGAAGTTTATATTAATTGCAGTTTTGATTGCCCTTTTAACAAATGACATTGAAAGTCTAAATGGAAAATGCCAGCATTAAAATGTAAAATAATTCTTTTTTTTTTTTTAAATAGGACTGTTTTTGATAGTATTTTGTGTCATCTGTTTCTACTTAATTGTATATCGAGAATATGCCGTGGGCAAAATGGCTTGTGTCACTGGGATCGACCATTCTCTTTTTCATAGTTGGAACCACTTTATGTCTAACCTCTCTTGAAACTTTTGAATTCCATCCTTCTCATTTCTCATGTAAATGACAGCAGAGAAGAGGGATTTTAGTTTGATGTGAGTTAAAAGTTCCCGACTACAAAAATAATTTACACACCAGTTGTACCTGTCCTCCATGGGCGACTTTGAAGACCGTGGAGACGGCTACCTTGGATGTCTCCCTGCCATTGGACGTGGATGACCCTGGACCCCTTTACGGTCCTCCTGATGATCTCTTGATTACTGATGGGCTGAGACCAAGAATAACATTGGTTCTGTTTGTTTTAAATGTTTTATTTTTTCAATGAACAAACGTCATTTCTCTCCCTCTTACTGCCTCCTCCCATGAAAGGGAAAAAAAGAAAAGAAAGACCTTTTAACAAATAGGCAGTCAAGCAAAACATATCCTTCATTGGCTATATTCAAAAATGTCTATCTTGAATCATAACTTCTGTTGTAAATAAAGCTAATAGCAACAATTCTTAGTTGTGTAGCACTTTTAAAGATTGCAAAGTGATTGTGTTTAGGAAGCTTATGCGACCAGATTATAAAGAGGTAGAGGAAGATCGATTATAAATAGTATACAAAGGAAAATTTCGAACATCCATAATTTAATAGAAATCTTTATGAACTGAATGCCCAGCATCTGATGCATTAAAGACTTATTCTGGAGTAATCTGATCCTCCTTATGAACCCCAAGTAAATTTGTTTGTTCTTTAGAGTTTCTTTCTTTCACTCTGAGGTATCTCTGGTCCCATTTGTACACTGAAGGAAATAACTTATTCTTGTTACCGTAACGTCTGGAAAGAGTTAAAATTGCCTTTAAAAAAAAAAAAACAAAAAAAGAAGCAGCCCTCTCTTGCTATTGCTGAGATCTGGGCCCTGTTTGCTTAAGATTTATTAGATTAAGTAGCACGAGACCATGGAGTGTAGTAAAAAAGTATTTTAAATTGTACATTTTCCCATTATGCTCTGGTGTAGACAACTACATAATTACCATTAGGGTATCTATGTTAGCTCTGAAAAAAAAAATCTAGGATAAATTAATGAAATTTCTTTCCAAAGCTATTGTAATAGAACAGGGACTTTACTGTCTCACAGCTATACCATGGCCTAATAAATGTCATCACTCTACATGTTAAAGTGATAAGATGTCCTCATAAAGTAATATGCTTCCTAGAAACAACTTCTAGGAAAAATGCCTGTCTGTAAAAGCACTGTATGTAATAGATGTACAGCGTACGTCGGTTACAAAAGACAAGAATGTGACTACATTAAAGACGACTCAAAAAAACCTTCCTCAAAGAGTTGCTTATTTATCAGCTGATAGGTATTGATCAGTGAATTTAAGCCATTTCCCAATCCAAGGCCAGTTTTCTAATTTGATTATTTATAGTTATAGTTTGATTATTTATAGTTATCATTGGGATATATCAGAAAGATTTGCTATCTCCCCCCCCCCCCCACACACACACACCCTGAGAAAAATACACTAAATTGGATATTTTCTGTAAGATTTGTCTTGCACTTTGCCTCTCCATGTACTACCCACCCTATGGAAAATATCCTTCTCATACAAAAAGCTTCCACTCTTGAAATCCGCTGGAAGGTATTGAGTTAAACCCATGATGAAGTTCATCAAAAACCTGTCCGTTTTATCTCATTTCCAATAAACGGTGGCAGTTTATGATATAGAGAATGTATGCCGAGTTGTAAAAAAAGTGCTGGATCAGCTTTAATGGGCTGTCCTTCCACATTCCTTGTTTCTTCCTGTGGACAGAAGATAAAACTCGAAACAAAGCCTTCTTTGACTGGAAACTCCAGCCCAACGTTGGTAATGATCGTCTAATAATCAGTGAAACTCTACCGAGCTGGTAGATGGGAGGCAATTCTGCGATGATGCCCAGATGATGCCTGGCAAAAAAATGTAGCCTGCTATGTAATTAACTTAATGTAATTATTAGATACATATATAACAAATTATAGAATGAACTATAATCGCATTAATGTATTTTCCCACATTGACAGTCAACAGTGGTTAAATACAAAAAATAATGGAATCACAGAGTGGGGCCAAAGATGTAAATCTAGAAGGCATTTGGTCAGCGTAGAATTTACACCTCCAAAGGTAAACAGCTTTCCAGAAAATATCAGGCATGCCAATTCTCCAGCGAGTTGTACGAAATCCATTTTAACTTTCTCAGGTACCCCCTGACCCCCGTGAGCGCCTTTTTAAATGGATTCAAATGTATGTGGAAAGTTAAATCCATTTAGAAATGCCTTATCTTTGCCCTTTGGGGTTCTATTAAATGTATTTTACCTGGGACTATTAAAAATGGAAATTGTGATGATTTAGAGACAACCCACGTAAGGTCAGTTAGACATGTTTGTATTGTATAAGCAGTCAAGTATTTCTTCAGGCATGGATTCAAGCACCTTAGCCACCTGCTGAGAAGTTAATTAGTTCAGCCCCAAATGGAATTATAGGGCAGTTTGGTACAATTTATGTGAAATGCCATTTTAAAAAGCAATCACCTGTAATACAGGGAAGAGAGGAGAGGTGGGAGAGATAGAATCCTTTACTCTGAACTGGCAGAGAAATGCCATCGCTCGGAGAATTTTTTTTTTCAATATGGTAGGAATTTAGCAAAACACAAATTGTGTTTTTAAGAGTGAAATATTAAAACACTAATTAAACTTTAACTGATGACAGTTTAATTTCCTGGTACATCTTAAACGTTCCATTAGTCTTAAACTGTAATGTAGATGGCGATGTCTTTTTACACTTACATTTCAAAGGCATTGCCATAGTTAAATGTTTACATATTTACTTTTAATTGCTTTATGGGTACTAATCATAGGCAAAGGTTTGTTCTGGATGGTCTAACTTCTTGGTTAATGCTGTTTAGCCTTAACTATGAAGTACAGCTTTAAGATTTTAAAAATAATATCTTCGTCTCACATTAAATTGTCTAGGAAGTGTTATTTTTACTGAGAAATACATAGGATTTGTGTCCTGTATGCCTTTTTTTCTGCTTCAAATATGTATTAAACTGAATCTCTCAATTAAAGGGATTCATTGTACCAAAGACTTATATTTCCTTAAGGAAGTAGAAGCCACGAGTTCATGGCATCTGTAAATTCAAAGAACCAATTCATGAGTGCATTTTTTTTTTGCTTCTTCCTTAAAGAACTTTTCTCTGGGTTAATACTGACAATAATAAACAGTATGGTGGCCCGAGTTCAATCAAGTGGGCACACATGCCAGGCGCTCATGTTCATCGTAAAACTAACGTCCTCATAGCCTTGTCTGATGTAGCTAACATTTGTAAAATGCAGAATTGGATCGATTTAGCATCCCTCACTCTTTGCATATAACATTTCCTTGAATTACTAGATTTCTTCTTTTCATAGTCTATACTGTCCATGAAATGGAAAGTTTACTCATAGCTTAGCAATGTGGAATTTCCCCAATGGCTAAGTAACTCTGATAGCAAAATTAGGCACCTGAGAGAAACTGAACTTGCCACGAAGAGACCACTCACGCTAAATGCCACCTCCTTTAGCACCTCGTTTATTCCCAGAGAACATCTTAAGAGACAGAGATGGGAAGAGAAAAGAGCATCATTGACTCAATTACTGTTAGGTCTATACTTCATTTTTCCAGGAGGACAGCATAACCTATGCCGAAATTCTTCCACCTCTTTTTGGAACATGCTTTCTTTCTCCATGGTCTTCCCGGAGGAACGATGCGTTTGGACCACTACGGTAGACCACACTTCATCACCTGCTATGTGTCAGGCACTCTGCTGAGAATACGTATACAAAGAGGGAGACAGGCACATGTAAAATACGGGGTGTAAATTTAAAATTAATAATAAGGACATTTACCAAGGAGTGAAATACAAGGAAATGCTGGAGGAAGAGCACTAATCATTGGCGGGATCAGGAACAATTTCACGTCAGAGGACTTGAGATACATCTTCAAGGAAGTGAAGGCAAGTCGAAAAATTGAGTGGATTTCATCGTATCTTAAAAATACTTTTTTTTTTTGAGAAGTGCAAACCAAAATGTTGCCAACCTAATACTGTAGAGACCAAGTGCTGCATTTTCCGCTGTAGTCATAAAGGGCATGTGGTCATGTGTACATGGGCTCTTTATAATGAAAATTCATTACTGGCTCCATATATCATCCAGTGTTTTCAATCAAAATAGGTTCCATATGTTTCTTCCTGTAATTTTAACAAAGGGAAAAAAATAGAACCTACTGAATTACAAACGATCCAGTGGGTAGAGGGAAGCTACATTATGGGTTTAAGTTGACCCTCGTTCATGACCAACAATATCTCATCGGGGAGATGGGACAGAAAAGATACTAAGCGAAGTATGGCCTCGAGGTGCCGTGTTAGGCGAGAGGAAAGTCTGTAATGGCCAATGGGGAAAAGAGCAGTTAGAGAGTAAGTATAAAGTAAGGTTTCAGCAAGTACTGAATTTATCCAAGTCATCCTCTTTTCTAAGGAACAGCCCGATAAAGTGGAAGGGGACCCTTAGAGGCTAGAACACTGGTGGTCAAGCTTTGACTCTGCCATATTCCAGCCTTGTTGACCAGATTGTACATTCTCCATCTCTAGGTCAACTGGGTTATTAGCTCTATCCCAACCTAGTACTCCTTTCTATCAAGGCATTACATATCTCTCCTCTTCATTCCCCAAGCTGAAATTGGTCCTTCCTTCCATCTCTTTCAACTGTCTGAATTTCTCCCTTCTTACCAGATTCTATCCAATTTCTTATTTGCATGCATGGCTTATTCCTCCACTAGATGTTAAAGCAGGGACTATCGTCTTTTATTAAAAATATTTTCCATTTTAGAATCAATACTGTGTATTGGTTCCAAGGCAGAAGAGCAGTAAGGGCTAGGCAATGGAGGTTCAGTGACTTGCCCAAGGTCACACAGCTAGTTTAGTATCTGAAGCCAAATTTCAACCTAGGACTTCCCAATTCTAGGTCTTGCTTTCAATCCACTGAGCCACCTAGCTGCCTCTGAGAGATTTATTCTTCCACAAAAATCATAGTTTCAAGATTTTCTAGTATATTGTTCCCATTTTTCTGATAAGAAAACTTATTAAATTAAAAAAAAAAGCCTTCCTATTGCTTCCTAGGATGCAAGGAAGACTTGTTGCCTTTTTTTCCTGAAAGTCAGTTCATGACTAAATTCCTAACTCCCAATCAAATCAATCACTAAGCATGTATTTCCTGTGTGCCAGACTCTGTACCAAACTCTGAGAAGACAATGAAAGGAAAGGTCGGCCATACCCAAAGCATATTTCCAAACCAATGGAGAGATTTTTGCTTCTAATTTTTTCTAATATTTTTTCTTTGGTTTATTTCTATAATTTCTATAATAAAATTCTAATATTTTTTCTCCAGTATTCAAAACCTGTTGTGTTCATGAACTTAGTGTTCTAGTCCTAGGAGGGCAATGCTACATTTTGTTTGTATAATTTTTTTTTAACCTTGTGGCCCTCCATGAATCAAGATAACATTTATTTAATGATAATAAAGGAAAGCAGCCTCCATTAAATTCTTCCCAAAGCTTCTTTATGGTGTTTGATTGACCAGGCATTCTTGAGTCTATGCAAGCAGAATATAAATTCTAACTTAGGTTTTCCTTTTCTTGACAAAGATATTAGAGTGGTTTGCCATTTCCTTCTATGGCTTATTTTACAGATGAGGAAACTGAGGCCAACAGGGTTAAGTGACTTGCCCGTGGCCACCCAGCCAGTAAGTATCTGAAGCTAGATTTGAACTCCAGGCCCGGCATTCTATCTATTGCACCATCTAGTTGCCCCTTCAACTGGAAAGGCCTTGAATATGAGCCTCAGAATGGGCTATATTTCTATTGTCCAAGAACCAGTGCCACATAATGGAGGAAATGTTGGGATGTGGAGCCAGGAGACAAACTGAGTTCAGATTTGGTTGTCTGTTACTTAATTACCGTGGAAAGGGCATAAGACTGTAGATTTAGAGCTCCATCTTAGAAGTCATCTAGTCCATCTTTCTCATTTTAAAGGTGTGGAAATGGAGGCCCTGGCAGGATCAGGAACTTAGCTGGTACCACACAGGTAGGAAAAGGGAGTGCCAAGAACCCAGCTGAGGTCCTCTGACTCTAAATCCAGCAGTTTTAGAGATTTATTCTTCCATAAAAATCAAGATCTTCTAGTATATTGTTCCCATTTTTTCCAATGAGAAAACTTATTAAATTAAAAAAAAACAAAGCAAGATCCATTTGGGGCCGCCATTTTGTCATGTGCAAAATGGAGCTCTTATATGTATAAACACAAATACATAATTATATAGCACCTCTCCTGCTGTCGTTATGAGGGTCTGATGGGACAATGGATATATAAAAATGGATATAAGCCTCAGACACTTCCCAGCTGTGTGACCCTGGGCAAGTCACTTGACCCCCATTGCCTACCCTTACCAATCTTCCACCTATAAATCAATACACAGAAATTAAGGGTTTAAAATTTAAAAAAAATTTTTTTTTAAAAATGGATATAAGCCCTCTGAAAGCCCCTCAATTTTTTTAAACCCTTACCTTCCATCTTAGAATCAATACTGCCTCTTGATACGATAGAGATTCCATATAATATCATATATTGATTCTAAGACAGAAGAGCAGTAAAAGGTAGGCAATATTGTATTTTGGTCCCAAGGCAGAAGAGTGATAAGGGCTTGGCCATGGGGGTAAAATGACACAGCTAGCTGAGATTTGAATCCAGGACCTCCCATCTCAGGGCCTGGCTTTTAATCCACTGAGCCACCCAGCTGGTCTCCCTCAATTGATTTTTAATTTCAGCCATTCTCAATTGCAGAATTGTGACATTTGCTGCCTCTCCTAAAGGCTGCTACGGCCCAGGGTTGGGATCCAGGGTCTGTGCTCTGGAGGGGGAGCCCCTCTCCCCATGAGCCAATAGAATCTCTTCGACTTGACTCCTGGATTCTCATTTTCCCTTGTTCCAGAATCCTGTGCATCCTTTGGCCAACTGGTCTCCTCCTCTGGTGAGAGCCCAGGAACCTTCCTCCACTCATCGCCAGAAACTGGAGGCCAGACACAACGACTTGTTGAGACCCTCTGAGAGACCTCGTGTCAGGGCCAGGCCTGAGCTCTTGCAGGGTACTAAAAGGCTGCTTTTTTTTTCTTTTTTTAAAAAGAACCCTTTCTGCCTTTTGATCGTAGGGCATTTCAAGATGCTTGAACTGTTATTATTCATTTAGTCTGTCAGGGAATGAGTGTTTCTCCCCGAGCCGTGTGCTCTTGGAGCATTTCTGTGCGTGCCTTCTGTCAAACAAGATTTCCTCAGCCTTTGATTTTTATCAAGATTTACTTCGCTGTGCTCTTCAAAGCAGTTAATTCAAAGTTCACTGTCTCTGTGGGTGGATTCATTGAGTCACTGAAATACCAAAGGCGAATGCCACGAGAGTTTGTTATAATATTTCTCTTCACAAGATTCACTCTTACCAAAATAAGGAGCCTTGAACAATGGGGCCAGAATCCCCGTCTCTGAGATCATCCAAGGAAAGATGATGGGAAAGACCAACTACAATTTTTTTTTAATTTAAAATTTTATTTTTTTCTCAAATGAGTTCTAAAAAACATTTTTAACCTTCACTTAAAAAAATTTTGATTGTCTTCCTCTCTCTTCCCCACACCTTCAGAAGGCGAGCAATTCACTATAGATTATACGTGTTCAGTCATGCAAAGCATTTCTATATTAGCCGTGTTGCAAAAGAAAAAATTGCAAATTGACATGTTAGTGAGAGATCTGCCAGAATGAGCTTTATTAAAGAAAGATGGCTGCTTCTGGACTTGGCATCAAGCCAATATGTGTTCAAATTCTGCCTCGGACAAGAGCTATATGACCGTACCCAAGTCACTTAAGCTATGTAGACCTCAATTTCTTTATGTCGAATAGGTGATCTGTGAGATTTTTTCTAAATCTGAACCAAACTGTGATCTTGATTGAGAAGGAGACAAGCAACATCCAGGGGAAAGCCAGGGTGTAATTTTCCCTCCATCATCTCTTTCTGAGTTAGAAAGACCTGAGAGCACAGAGGAGAAAATTGAATGGAAAGTGGGGTTTTTTAGATTTAATTTTGTTGTTCTGCCATTTTCAGTCATGTCTGACTCTTCATGACCCCATTTTGGGTTTTTTTGGGCAAAGATACTGGAGTGATCTGCCATGTGTGTCTCCAGCTCATTTTACAGATGAGGAAACTGAAGCAGACAGATTAAATGACTTGCCCTGGATCACATAGCCAGTTGCTAGTGTCTGAGACCAGATTTGCACTCAGATCTTTCTGCTTATAAGTCCCAGTGTTCTAGCCACCAAGCCACCATGCTGTCTCAGCCAAATGGCTCATCAGAAGGTATAGGTCAAGGAACCAAGACTTTTGGAAGCTACCTAACCTGGATTCTCTCTTTTAACATTACAGTAATTGAAATGATTTATGTTAGTAACAAGAAGACTGAAGTGTTTGCATTTCTTTAAATTTTGCTCCAAATCAAGCTATTATTTAGTAAAAAGGTTTTCATATGTGAAAGTAGGATTGACTTGATTATCTGGGATGTACTTTTCTCCTTTAGATCTCATGTAGCATTTTTGTTTACCTTCATTTCTGTACTTACTTAACAAACTATTTCATTTTTATATAAAATCTCAGCATTATTTGGGACCTCAGAAGTCATTTAGTCAGACCAAAACCTGAACAAGGATCCCTGCCATACACTTCAAAAGTCAAGACTGGGCTTCATTCGAAGACCTTTAGTGAGGAACCCACAGCTGTGTTGTTTTTTTTTTTTTTTTTTTTTTTTTTTTTTTTTTACTTTGGGATAATTTAAATGAGAGGAATGTTTTTCCTTATATAAAGCCAGACTCTTTCCCTCCTTCCTTCTCTCTCTCCCTCCCTCCCTCTCTCTCTTTCTTCTTCCCTTTCTCTCTTTCCCTCTTTCTCTCTCTCTTCATCACTCCTTCCCTTCCTCTCTCTCTCCCCACTCTCTTTCTCTTCTTCCCCCCCCCCCCCCCCCCCCC
>NC_058131.1:706928961-706950605 GCF_016433145.1 Gracilinanus agilis
CTCCCCCATCCCCCTTTCTCCCCCTCTCCAACTTCCATTCTCTCTCCTAGATTTTCCCTTTGGGTACCAAAGAAAAGTAAGTCAAGTCCCTCATCCATATGAGAAAGCTCCTATGCCCTCCTAATGTCTGACCCCCAAATCTTTTCTTATTCAGCCCCCAAATCTCCATTTCAACTGGCCAGCATATGGATCCTTGAGATCATGGATAGTTCATCTATTTGTGTTAGGAAGGGACTATAGAGATTATATAATTAAACTCCTTCATTTTACTGATAGAGAAAGTGAGCACCCAGGAAGGCCAAATAACTCACTCAGAAGAGACAAGAAGGAAATCTTGGTCCACTGATTCCCACTGGTGTCATTTGATTCAATTTAACAAGCATGCCTCAAGCACCTACTGCATGCCAGACTTTTTTGCACAGAACAATAGAAATAAAGGCAAAAGTGCAAGTTCCTGACCTCAAAGAGCTTCCCTTGAGGTAGAAGAAATAACAGAATGTAGAAAAATAATATAAGAAATAACCATAAAATAATAGAAATAACAGCAGAAATAACAATGTAATAATAGAGCAAGGTCCTGATTACTGCCAATAACAAATCCCCTGAAGTAGTGGCATATACTAGAATTTACATTATTTGAAATTGTAATTAGGTAAAATACAATAATTAGTTCCAGACCAATGAAAATGGAAATATGCAGTAGAAATTTAAATAATAGGGCAAGTAGGTGGCTCAATGGATTCAGAGCCAGATGCAGAGATGGGAGGTCCTGGGCTCAGATTCCTCCTTGTTGTGTGACAAGGGCAACTCTCTTATCCTCACCTGCCTAGCCCTTACCTCTCTTTTGTCTTGGAAATAATACATAGTATTAATTCTAAGATGGAGGGTAAATTTGTTTGCTTGTTTGTTTCTTTAATTTAAATAATTGGACATGATTTGCACCCATCTGGACCTAATGGTAGCTAACAATTTTTTTAGCTCTAGAAGTGTTTGGATACACAGGAATTATACAAACCCAATTAAAAAACACTTTCTACACAATTAAAACTAGATCTAAACAACTGGAAAAACATTTCACTGCTCCTGGGTAGGACGAGCTAACATAATAAAAATGACCATTCTACCCAAATTAATTTACTTATTTAGTGCCATACCTATCAAACTACCAAGAAATTTTTTTACTGAATTAGAAAAAACTATAAGAAAGTTCACTTGGAAGAACAAAAGATCAAGAATATTAAGGGAGATAATGAGAAAAAAAATTGAAGGAAGGTGGCCTAGCAGTACCAGATATTAAACTATACTATAAAGCAGCGGTCATCAAAACAATATGGCACTGGCTAAGAGACAGAAGGGAGGATCAGTGGAATAGACTTGGGAGCAAACATAATAGGAGGGGTTGGAGATGAAGGCATTTCATTAGATAAGTGTCCAGACGCTTCTGCCCACCAGTAGCCACTGATAGCCAACGTCCTGCTACCACTTCCCATAAAGATCGTCTCGTTTCTATACAGAGTAAGTTACTGAGGAGTGGACAGGAAGAATTCCCTCAATTGGAGCCATTGGGAAAGGCTTGAGCGAAGCGTGGAAGGGGACCGGGGATTCTGTGGGACAGCTCTAGCCAGTCCCAGAATTTGGACACCAGAACACCGACTCGCTTCTCAGTGGCATCTCCTCCAACCCCTGCCGCCATGTTCTTTCCAAAGCAGACACTGAATAAAGGCTTGCTGAAGTGAATCCATTTTCTGCTTTCTTCCAGGGAGTTTACTCTTGGGCTAGTATAACCATATCCAGGATGCCGTTTATTAAGTGCCTTCTGGGTGCCAGGTGCTGGGGATACAAATAAGGCAGACAATCCTGTCCTCGAGGAGTTTACGATTTAATTGGGGAAGGCAGTCCAAAAGGAAGATTCTCTGGAAGTGTTCGGTATCACAACTGGACCCATCGTCATGAAGACGAGATTTCGGGGAAGGGACTTATTCCGGGGGACGCAGGGGGTTCTCAGAGGTCAAACCCAAGCCGAGGGGCACCATTCACGTGGGGGACAAATATATGAAATGTAGGCAAAGGGCACAGGGAGAAAGGATCCTCCTGGTGGAGCTAGCCTTACAAATAAGCCTGTTAGCATGGAAGCCTCTTGGTGAAGGATGGCAAGGCTTGCTTCCTTTCAAAACTGGTCATGTTATTAATAGGTGGTGTTCTAAAGAAAATCCTTACATCTGATTATTATACCTGTGGAATGGTCCTGGCGAGCCATTTAACCCCTTCCAGTGCCCTCCAACATTTCTTTTTTTTTTTTTTTTTTAATTCTTACCCTCTAGAGCTGAAGTCTGAATGCAGATTGAAATACACTAGATTTCATTTTCTTTCTTCTTTTTTTCCATTTGAGAGCTCTTCTGCAAAATGACTGATAGGGAAAAATGTTTTTCATGATTACACATGTAAAATCTCTATCTGATGGCTTGCTGTATCTGGGAGGAGGGAGAACAGGGGGAAAGGGAGGGAGGGCCAGAAAAAGAGAGGATTTGGAACTCAAAACTTTTTTTAAAAAGTTAAAAATTTGTTTTTACATATAAGAGAGGGGAAAATTTTTTAATAAAAAAAAACCCTTTATCTACTGTCTTAGTCTTGATACTAAGTATCTGTTCTAAGGCAGAAGAGCCATAAGATTTAGGCAATAGGGGTTAAGTGACTTGTCCAGGGTTATATAGCCAGAAGGTGTCTGAGGTCAAATTTGAATCCAGGACCTACCATTTCCAGACCTGGCATTTTATCCACTGAGCTACTGAGCTGCCCCTTCAGGCAACTCTTTTTTTTTTTTTTAACTCTTACCTTCCATCTTAGAATCAATGCTATGCATTGGTTCCAAGGCAGAAGAGTGGTAAGGAGTAGGCAATGGGGGGCGGGGTAAATGACTTATCCAGGGGTCACACAGCTAGGAACTATCTGAGGCCAGATTTGAACCTAGGACCTCTTGTCTCTAGGCCTGGCTCTCAATCCACTGAACTATCCAGTTGCCTCCTAGGCAACTCTTAAAACTATAAAAATTACAGAACATTCCCTGATCTACTTTGGTAGAGGGAATTTCCTCATTGGGGCATTCTCTAAACCTATTAAATCATAGGTCTGGATCACTACCTTCTCCCTCAAAAACAAATTTTAAAAAATGCCAGGCACTATGCAAGATCCTGGGATTACACCAAAAAAAAAAAAAAAAAAAAAGCAGCCCCTGTTCTCGAAGAACTTCTAGTCTGCCAGCGATGGTTAATGTGCCATTTCATGTGGAAGTCACCATTTGTAAAATATTTCCACCTACTTATATTTCTTTAAATCTTGTTCTTTTTCATGTCAACAACTGAGACTTAGAAAGCAAATAATAATTATGAACTTTTATAGAGTCCCTTAAGATTCACAAAGGATTTCTTTGTACTCTGTGAGAATGGTAATGCAATTATTTTAGAGATGATAAGGAAATTGAGCTAAAAGTAGCTGCTAGGGTTGCCGCTAGAACGTGTCAGAGCCAAGATTTCAACACAGGATTCCGGATTCCATTTCCAACATTCTTTCCATGAATCACCCACCACCATGCCTCAAACTAAAGGGAACCTGAGTTGGAAATTGCTCTATGTTGGTATCTTGACTATGAGGGATGGGCAAAATTTTCTTAGAAAAAAGTGTATATTCCAGCACATTATTGGGACACAATAAATCCTTACAGTTTCCCATCATTCCCTTTTATTCTGACCTCACTAGTTCCAGAGAGGAATGAAGTAAAACCAAAATGAACAAACTCATTAGAAACATTTTCATTAAAATAGATACAGAATGTTTTGTCGGAGAGACTTGAAATTTCTCCATGGCCACAATTCATACTTCTCTAATTGTTCATTCCGTATGTCCCTAAAATTGTCTAAAGTTCACAAAAATCAACCTTTAAAATGAAACGGAATCTGAAAGCCCTTACTGGATAGAATGTTATTCAGTTAGCAAATCTGTCTTAATGAAGCCACTGTGCCCATTCAAGTAATTTTTCTGTTGACCACTGAGAAAGTCACATAGCATTTGGAATTTAGAGTCGTGGAGTGCTGGAGATGAAAGTGACCTTCGAGAATCCAATGACTTCGTTTTACAGAAACTGAGGCTAAGAGAGAGGGAGTGTGTCTTCACTCGCCCAAGGCTACACTAATTAGGAGGAGATGTAGGGATGGAATCCAGAACCACTAATATTTGCTTTTGTAATCTCTCTGCAGACCAAAGAATTAGGGATAGGATAGAGTCTCTGAGGTCCTTAAATCCACTCTCTGCCAAGAAAGAACAGAGCGTCCAGTGAGGCAAATAGAGTCACCCAAAAGGAGTTTGTTCAAGGCCTCTCTGGTCAATCAAGGGCAGCGACTGTGTTGTACTTCTTTATATCCACCAAAGCTTGGCATTAAGCTTCTCACTGTTGGTGATCATTGAATCCGTGGGAGCTTGTGAGTTCACCAAGATAAGGGACAGGGAGAGACCAAAGAGGTCCCAGAACAGATCCTTGGGGGTACTTGAGGTTCGGAGACAGGACATAGATGGTAACCCATCACAGAAGATGGAGGAACAGTCAGACAGGTAGAAGGTGATGAGAATTCAAAGGAGAAGGCTATGTCCAAAAAGATGACGTGGTTAATAGTATAAAAAAGACTGCACAAAAGTAAAAAAATGGGTCAAATAAGCATCGCCATTGTGTGTGGGGTTTGATTAGATAGAAAAGGTTTAGAACCAAACTTGAGCTGCTCTATAAATATTGGTTAATTGCTTATTTTTTTTCCAAATGTGATATTTGGCCCATTTTTAAAACTTCCAGACAAAGTAAGAGGAAGGCCAGTGGGAAACTGGCCAACACAACCACGCTGTCAAAATCATCAATCCAGTTCTTTCCTGGTTCTCTACTCAATTAAGATGATTGATGATTGATTTTGTCTAAATCAATTGAACACTAAAGCATGGCTAGGAAGTTTAATTGCATTTAATTTTTATTGCTATTTTGACAGCATAATAGAGGAATCTGGGTGCTTTCTCTGCTTCTCCCTGTTGTAAATGGCAAAGACGCCTGGGTGGAGATTTAGGAGATCTTGGTTCTCGTCCTGATTGTGCCACTCATTGCCTATAGAACCAGGCACCAGTCTCTTCCCCTCTCTGGGCATTAGCTGCTCCATCTTTTAAACAACAGGATGGACTAGATGACCCCTTAGTGCCCCTTTCAGCTCTAATATTCTGATTCTAGGTCAGAAGAATACGTATTTCTCTTCCATCTAGGAGGCCAACTTCTAAGTCTTCTCTCTACCTGAAGGCCGTAGGTTGGAAGGACAGAGGAGGAGCCCAGGAGGTGTCTGTGTTTTTCCTTTCTGCACATCTGTTTCCATCATCTTTGTCCCTCTTCTCCTTCCCCTTCCGTCTCTCCTCTTATTCCAGTTCTTGCCTCAAACTGGATTTCCCTTTTCTCTCTCTCTGATTCTTTTCCCTCAACCTGTGCCTTTTTAAGGAAGCTCAATGAGGTGTTTTTTTTTTTTTTGCATGTGTAGTGTGTGTGCGTGTGCATGTGCGTGTGTGTGTGTGTGTGTGTGTGTGTGTGTGCCTGAAAGTTTTGAGACTCGGGGTGCGCAGGGGATCAGAGAGCAATCGAGTTAGCTACACAAAGAAAGGAAGAAAGTAATGCACAAAAAGGAGAGAGATCAGAGGTATTGAATCATCACTTAGTCTGAGCCCTGGGTGAATTACTAATTGCAAGGATGCTGTAGGGCATGTCCTAATACATCTGTCATGTCAAAGCCTTCACTTCCCAGGCATTAGCTAATGAACCTGCACACGATTTTCATGAGCAGCCCTCATGGAACGTTGTGTCCCTCTACTCAGCAAAGTTCTCCTCTGGTGCCTTCTCAGATATAGAGGTGACCCTGGGCTCTCAAAGGCTCCGCCAGAGAAATGCAAGCCCTCCCACATTTTACCAGGCTGTAAAAATGTCTAATGTGGTACAGACAGACAGACCGTATCTGTTTTCTGAGCCCCATCCTAGTGAAGGATGGAGAAGCTTGCTCATCACCAGCACAGAGGCTGCTGTTTAATGATAGATTCTCTGGCCATGGCAACCGATATAAGAAAGAAGACTAGGAAATGGTCCTTTGTGGTCTGCATCTCCCTTTTTAAAAATAAAATCCTTACTATCCATCTTCTTTTTCTTTAATTTAATTTATTGATTCATTAAGAAATTTTTCTCATGGTTACATGATTCATATTCTTTCCTTCCCCTCCTCCTTCCTCTCACCCTTCTCCCATAATCAACATGCAATTCCACTGGGTTTTACATGTGTCATTGATAAAAACCTATTTCCATATTATTGATATCTGCACTGGGGTGATCGTTTAGAGTCTACATCCCCAATTGTATCCCCATTGAATCATGTGTTCAAGCAGTTGTTTTTCTTCTGTGTTTCTACTCCCACAGTTCTTTCTCTGGATGCAGATAGCGTTCTTTCTCATAAGTCCCTCAGAATTATCCTGGATCATTACATTGCTGCTTTACTATCCATCTTAGAATCAATACTAAGTACAGATTCTAAGGCAGAAGAATGATAAGGGCTGGACAATTGGGGACAAGTGACTTGCCCAAGATCACACAGTTAAGAAATGTCTGAGGCCAAATTTGAATCCAGGACCTCCCATCCCAAAGCCTCGCTCTCATTCTACTGAGTCATTCAGCTTCTCCCGATCCCTATCTCCTTCTGCACTGATAGTAGCAAAGCGACAGAAATTGGGCAGAGGATGTTAGGGATTACTGAGCTTTTAGATAGTTTAGAAACATTCATCTAGCTTGTGGTGCTCTAAATGTGAGCAGCTTTGATATTCTTGCATTAAAAAAACTAGAAGAAAAATGTGTCAGGGTAGTGGAAGGATAGCTTATTGGTTCTCCTTGGAGAGGTAAACAGATGGAGAGAATTGCTTTTAGTTTGCATTCATAGGCAACGAGCAGCAACATCATTTCATGGGGCATTTGGACCAGCTCATGCTACAGTACTTGCAATGAACTTTCACAAAAGGACTGACATGAAAATAATTTCATCTTCTGCTCCAACATCTGTTGCAGAAGATGAAGAGGCAGTGAAATCCAATGAAAAATTCAATAAAACCATCCAAATTAAATCAATATATACTATGGTACTCAGTGACTTTAATGCAAAGGTTGGCATAGTGAAAATATGTTGGAAAACATGGTTTACGATTGAGAAAGGAATGCGAGAGGCCAAAGATCTGCACACTCCATTAAAGCCTTATGCCTTTATATCATTAAAACTTTGAGGAAAGAATTGGGAGCCTCCAGACATGGTGAACACCAAAATCCATTAAAAATAAAATCGATAATGGTTGAATAAACAGAAAATGACTTGCTATTGAGGTGGGAGTCAGCTGTCCATGACAGAACACCAGTCCATCAGGGCAGGGACTAGATTAGTACAAAACTTTAAAAAAAATAAAGATGAGAAAATGATATAGTATTGTAACATTTAAATTAGTATCCAATAACTCCAAGTATAATATTTTATAAGAATTATTAATAATCACTTAAAGTAGAAAGAAAATAAACTAAATAAATAGAAGCAAAAGCCTAAGTAAATAACACGTGAGTAAAATTCTCCTGCCTGGCACTCACCCAACCTCCACCAGCTGTGTTCCCAGGAAAAGAGAGAGAGGGTGGAGCTACACTCACAACTTTAACTCCAAAAGGTAAGGACGTAATGTGAAAATGAAGATGGGAAGCTGGGAAAGAGTTTTGGGGAGCAAATTCTAATTATACAGTATATAAAACAACCCCGGCCTCTCCTACTTAACAAGTTATTGACTCTGAAAAATAGGAAATTGATAGAGAAAAGCATATTGATGTCTATTATAACATTTGTGAACAGGGGCTTAACTGATATAAACCATTGCCACAATGAGGAAACCTGAAACATTTCTTCAATCAACAAGTACTTGATCTATTTGTCAAATAGAGAGATGACAGTCAAGGATAATGCCAATTTACAATACGAACTCATTTGTAAACTCTTATGGAGGAGTGTGAAAAATTGTAAATAGGAAATAGGAAAATCGTAAATAGCCCCATAAAACAGAAGCATTGGAAAGAAAAGCCAGGCTGAAGAAAGTTTGCCAAGAGACTCAACTATATAACATTATCAAAAAGGTATTTAAGGATGAAATAGGAAAGAAGAAAACAAATAGAATATTCTTTTTGTCAGTTATCACATTTGATTTCTAACATCACAGACCAAGATAGGCTTCTTGAGTAAGTGAAAAACGGCACTGGAGTAAACAAAGATGAGGAAAACAGATGGACCAGAACAAATACATACAGAAGAGGTGTATGCTAGAGGCAACATCATTTTGACGGCATCAAGGGATACATTTTCAAGGTAACTGAAAGAAGGAAAGTTAGCAGAGGTGTAAGAAAAATCTCAGACTTTATTATTAATCAAAAGGGATGACCAAGAGAATGTCAAGGATCGCCTAATATACACCTACTTTCCTGACTATGTAACATTTTTATGATAATATTCTAAACAAAATTGAGGACATCAATGACAGAACAATTAGAAGAGAGGAGACAAAGTTTTGCAAGTGGTATTCTCCAGAGCAGCACATCTCTATTATTACACTGAAAATGTCAGTAGTAGAAGATCCCACTGTGCTTGACTGTAAAAAAGCCTTTGGTATGGACCAAAACACTGCCTTCAAGGCTCTCCTCCAACAAAACGTCTCCCATATATACACATCAATATCATATAAATTTCCTTGACAAATTATTGTAGTCCTGGGATTATTAATATAAAGCGAAGCATAAAACAGACAAGGTGCAATTCTTGCCAAAGGCATGTTCATCACTGTCATGGAGGAAATCCAGCCCAGGGTCCAAGATGAAGAGGCTCTTCTCATCCATGGTGAGGTCCTCCAGATGCTCCTGTCCATGAATGATCTTGTGCTGCTTGTGTCAAGTCCCAGAATGCTGAAGAGATTTCTGAAAGAGAGCCACGACTGCTCCAAAGAGCTCGTCCTCTGTATCCAGAGGGAAAAACACATAGATGTTAAATGTCTATCATCCTATTTGGATGTGCGGTTAGATAAACACCCTACAGATCTTGGACAAATGTGGAAAACAGATAATGCAGAACTGGACAAATGAAGAGAACAGATTGGATTGCCTTTGGAGAATTACAACGTTCTTTTAGGGACTCTCCCTCCACGTCTCCCTCCAGCCCACCATCAGCAGCAAACCTTTCCCTGAAACAAAGCTTCATCTTTCTAACAATAGACTTCTGATGATGTATGGCTGGGAGCCATGAAACATGACATTCTCTAAAGAACTGAAGTTTATGATTACTCAAAGGGAAATGGAGAGGCCCATAGTGAGTGTGAGCAGGTGAAAACACATTACGAACAAGGAAGGATACAAGAGGATTGGGGGAAAGGATGTCTTCCAAGAAATGTATGAATGAAAAAAAAGATGAGCTGGTCTCATAGTTAGAGGGAGGAAAAATCAGTGAAGAAACCCTGTGTGCCAGTTATCATTGTGATCTCAAGAGAGTGAAAGGAAGGCTCCCAGCATACCGGGGATGAACTTACGGGAGAGCGTGGGTAAGAAGTGCCCCAAATGGACAATCATGAAGGAAATGCCCATTTCCACAAGATTATATATTCATTGGATTATTGAAGTACCGTGCTGAGCAAATACCCCAACCACATAAAATGAAGTTGAAAATCAGAAGGTCTAGTCTAGCCTCTAGTCCCAGCTCTGCAATTTGCTGGGTGTGTGATGATGGACGGGAGAATTACTTTACACGGGTCTTCCTGACTCCAGGTCTGGCATTCTATCCACTGTGCCAACTAAGTGCCCATAGTTTTTCAACGTTCAGTCATTTTTCACTCAGCATTTATTATGTTGATTGGTTCAGGATAGGTAAGAAGGAATACAGGAAAAAAACAAATGAAGAAAACAACCTCAAGGAATTTAGTGCCACTCAGAAAATTTGAGACTTCCTGAATGTAATTCTGTGTCAAAGCATTTACTAAGCCTGATGCTACATGTTAGGGATCCAAGGGCAATAATAAAAATGTTCTTTGCTTAAGGATCTTACCTTCTATTGAGGGAATACAATATGTAAAAAGATAATTAAACCCAAGGTAATTTAAGAATATAGACCACTAACAAGGAGAGGAGGAACCAAAGAAGGCTTTGTGGAGGTATGGGAAGTCTCTTTAGAATTCACTATGCTCCCTAGTATTTTCTGTGGCATCTCTAACAGTCACTCAGTCTATGTTTGAACTTTTCCAGCAATGGGGAGTTCACTACCTCATTAAGCAGCCCATTATCTCATCAGTCCATTCCATTTGAGATCTGCCATAAAGGTTAGGAAGTCTTCTTTCTATTTATCCAGTCCTCAACTTAGCATAATTTCCTACCACTGTTCTTGGTTCTTCCTTCTGGGGCAAAGCAGAACAAGTCTCAATCCTTTTCTTCATGAAAATGCTAGAGATACTTAAAGGCAATGGTCATAAACTCCTTAAATCTTCTCTACGGTAAATATCCCCCCTTTAGTTTTTAATTTTCTTTATTATTAATAACAATCATTCAAAAACAGGAGCATTACAAAATACAAAGAAGAGCAAAAAGGAGCACTGCCCATGAAAACAAACTTTTAAAAATTTCATTTTATTATTTAAAAAATTTTAATAACACATTTCCACATTACTTTTCCAAAGTTATATGATCCAAATTGTCTCCCTCCCTTCTTCCTCTTCCACTCCCAGAGCTAGCAAGCAATTCAGTCTGGGTTATACATGTGTTATCACACAAAACATGTTTCCATATTATTCATTTTTATAAGTGAATGATCTTATAAAAACAAACCCCCCAAACATACCCATCTAAAGAAGTGATAAATCATCTGCTTTCATCTGCATTCTGACTCCACCAGTTCTTTCTCTAGAGGTGGATAGCATTCTTTTTCATAAGTCCTCAGAATTGTCCTGGATCATCGTATTGCTATTAGTAGCAAAGTCTATCACATTTGATCATTTCACAATATTGTTGTTCCTGTGAAACTGACCTTTTGATATGGACTTAATATATATCATTCGCATAAAATTTAACATGGTAGTAACAAAATTATCCTGTTCATGTCCCCTTCTAAATGGCTTTTCATTTTCTTTAGTGCATTTTTAAATGTTTTCATATAATTTTTTTCCATCTCATTTTACTCACTAAACAATTCACTCCCCAAATGGAGATACTCATTGTACCTCACATCTACATTAAAAAAAAAAAGGTGTTTTTTAAAATCTTTATCTTCTGTCTTAGAATCAATACTAAGTATTGGTTTTAAGGCAGAAGAGCAATAAGAGCTAGGCAATTGGAATTGAGTAAAGGCTAGGAAATTAGAGTTAAGTGACTTGCCCAGAGTCACACAACTAGGAAGTGTCTGAGGCCAGATTTGAACCCAGGATGTCCTATCTCCAGGCTTGCTTCTCTATCCACTGAGCCATCTAACTGCCCCTATAAATAATGGTTAAACAAGGGTGAAATTATTTTCAAGCTAAAAGAGACCTTATAGGACATCTGGTCCACTTCATTTTATGAATGATAAAACCAAGGCCCAGAGTTATGAAATTATTAAGAATTTAGGATTCCAGATTTTATAGCTGGAAGGGACTTTAGTAAACACCCAGGACAACAACTTCATTTTACACAGGAACATAAGGCCTAGAGAGTTGATCTGCACTTAAGATCTTAAAGTAGCAAAGAATAGAACTAGAAATCAAATGCAAAACTTTTTGTTCCAAGTCCAGTGTTCTTCCCTCAAAACTGAACCACCACTTAAAACCTCTTAATTTTCAATCAAGTCCAAGGCTACCTTTATTTGACATTGGTTTGGTTTTGAATTTCAAAATTAAGCCAAAGGGTTGGGAGAGGAGTTGGTCCCTTACCAACTTATTTCTCTCCCTTTCCCTCTTCCCAACCTGCCTCACTGATGAAATCACATAAGGGAAATGGTAAGAAAGATAAGAAATGTTAATGTGCAAAAAAGAAAGTGCAAAAATGTGTCTAGACTTTATTATCCCTTACAAAATCTGATGGGAATTTATTATAGGAGGTGGTCTGAGGATTCTTTCAATTTCTATTTTACACTCTTGTTTAAAAATATCAGGGCAGTTTGCTTTGATAATTTCTTACAATATGATGTCTAGGCTTTTTTTTTTTTTTTATCATGACTTTCGGGTAGTCCAATAATTCTTAGAGTGTCTCTCCTGGATCTATTTTCAGGGTCAGTTATTTTTTTCAATGAGATATTTTATATTTCCTTCTATTTTTATTCTTTTGATTTTATTTTATTGTTTCTTGATATCTGAAGTCATTAACTTCTATTTGTCCAATTCTAATTTTAAAGATTGATTTTCTTCTGAGACATCATTCTCAAGGGGAAGCAGTTTCCTCCTATGAAAAGGGAAAGGCCATCAGACATGTTAGCTCCTTGTGTGGGCTTGACTTGTGCCCTTGCTGTGTGTATTTGTGGAACTGGTTTATAGGGGAAATATTTTGTAGTTTTTGTTCACGTTATTCCATCTTAGGAAATACCTTTGGTATGAGTGAAATTGTATCTATTAACTAGCTATTAAGGGTAAACACACTGATGGGGGCTTGGGAACTCTAAATTTAAATGTATCCAAAGAGTATTGTTATTTATTTTTTATTTTTCAAAAACCCTCACCTTCCATTTTAGAATCAATACTGTGTATTGGTTCCAAGGAAGAAGAGTGGTAAGGGCTAGGCAATAGGGGTTAAGCGACTTGCCCAGGGTCACATAGCTAGGAAGTGTCCGAGTCCAGATTTGAACCCAGGACCTCCCGTCCCTAGGCCTGGCTCTCAATCCACTGAGCCACCCTCCCCTCAAGAGTATCTTTAAACCTGAAGCAGTGGCCATCCTATGGGGAATGCAATTTGTGAATATAAGAACAAGTTAAGGGATAGCTTCTGGAAGGAGCGCTACAATAGCAAAAGATGCCACAGTGTCTGTGGTTTCTAAGAACAATCAGAAAATTAAATTGAATCTGTCATAGGAATGTTATATTTCAACTACAAGTGGCAACACATGAAAGTATTGGCTGAGCCCGTTAAAAATGCCATCATGTGAAATCAAACATACCAGTGGAAATTCAAACACACTCCAATACACTCGTGGGTACTAAAGCTTTCCATTAAGGCGGACCATTTATTCTTTTTAAATAACAAATGCTTATCCTGGACAACAAACACACCACAAGAACTGGATTCATCACTTTTATGATATTTTCTTCTATCTTTAGTCTTCAGACCTGATTTAAATAGAATCAAATTTCGCGTTTCCACATAGAATCATCGATGGAAAGAAAAGGCTGATCTCGCACAGATTTCCTCCATCTCGCATCTCGCCTGCGTCCCACCTCATCATTCCGTGAGAAGCAAAGGCGACAAACGTGGCCAGGAAGTGTGACATCATGGTTCCGGGTCCCAAATCCAAGAACCCCAAGTTTTGGTCCTATTTCTGGCTTCTCACTACGGACACGACCTTGAGCCAATCACTTCTCCTCCATCCGTCTCCGTTTCCTCCTCTGCGATGGAGAGTTGACCCCCACAACGTCCCCGTTTCCTTCCAGCCCTGATGGGCCATGCCTTTAATTCTCCTTCTAGTGAGGATGCTAAAATTGGCCGCCCTCAGTGAGAGCGCGAAGCATTTCCCAGACCAACACGGCTTTCGCAGCATCCCCATCAATCCTCTTTTCTATGAGCATGGATGGACCAGAGCGGCTACTCTGAAGGAATCTTGATCGAACAGAGATCAGTTTGTACTTTGTCCTCCTGAGAGTGTAATTCATAACACATGGGCCCTTCGATCAGAAAAGAGCACTTAATTATTCATATCATATTAAATAGCCTCTCAGGATTGCTCTTGGACATTTTCAAGCCTCGTGCACTTCTAGGAAGAAATGCACTTTTTAGACTTCTCACATTTTGTTTTTAAGTCTTAACATTACAGGATAGAGTGGAAAATAATTCACCCTTTCACTAGTTCTTGCACTTCAGAGAAGGGGGAGTAGAGAATGGATGGGGCCACCTTCACCTCATTTCCTTGCTGGCTAGATTTAAGTCACATTCTTGAGCCGAAGTCTCATTTTCCAAAGAAAACATCTATCTCGGAGAACCAATATCTTAAGTGGGAATGTTCCAACTGTCCAAATGGAGATTACCAAAACAAACATTTGTTTCCCTAGCAAGTGTTTTCACACAAAAGCATTTGATTGGAGTGCCGCAGAAAACAAACATTTGCTTTAGGCAGTTAAGGCAGCCAAAAGTTCTTGCAGAAAAATTTTCACAAGCTGGCGGGTATCCCTCTTCTGCCGTGAGCTTTCCCATTGTCCAAGACCACTTGGGAAGCCAGTGGCCAGCCAGAGGAAGGAGCCATTTGCAAAACTCTGGGGCTGTTAAGACAGCTTAAATTAAGCATTTTCAAAATGTGTTCTCAGCAAAAACAGAAAATAAAAAATAAAGGATATGTGGTGGTTAAGATGCTTCTCTGCTAGGAACTGAGTTCCCCTCTCCCCAGTGCTTCGCTGCCCAGTATAAGCTCAGCCTTGGTGTAATTAGAAAACCAAAATCTTTCAAAAGTTCACAAAGGCAACTACACATAAATGCATATTTACACAGTTCCGAAGACGTTATTTATGCAACGGACCATGAGAGTTCATTATATAAATAGAACTTTAGACTGTATTTAAGCCTGCTATTTACCCGGCCAAACGAAATCTGGCTTTTCTGTGTAAATACATATTTGTAAGCGTGTTATTCTTTTCAAACACTCCTGGGCAGACAGGGCTCACACACCGAAATCCAGTCATTTTCCATATTGTTTAAATGTCTTTGGAATGAATCAATATTTCTGAGGAAGTCATTTACTTAAATACTGGTTCTCCAAAGCCGGAGGAGATTGATCCTGAACTCCCACTTCAAAGATGGGGTTTCCTAGCAACTGGACCAAGATTGATTCTCTGGCTGGTTCTGAGACAAATGAGTGACAGCCACGGCTGCCCTCACTCAAGAGGCCGCTGGGAGTTTTCCTAGAGAATAACTGAAGAAAGGACCTTGGATGGGGGGTGTCAGGAGGGAAGAGGGCAGAAAATGTTCATTTATTGATGAAACAACCAATGAGAGCTTGCTAAGTGCCTTTTGAATGCCAGCTAGACTATGTGGTGGGAGAAAAACGATGCATGTCCTCAGGATGCTTCCAGTCTCAAAAAGCATCATTATTATTATCACATATATATTATCATATATATTGTATATTATTATCATATATATAATTAAATTTTAAATTAAATTATTAATTTTAAAATTAAAGTATTTAGAAATGAAGCATCATTAGAGCTGGAATGACACTAACAATAATGATGGTAGATGCCATAAAGAATGAACATGGAGGGGCAGGTAGGTGGCTCAGTGGATAGAGAGCCACACTTGGAGGAAGAAGGTCCTGGGTTCAAATATGACCTCAGATACTTCCTAGCTCTGCAGCCCTGAGCAAGTCACTTAACCCCAATTGCCTCACTCTTACTGCTCTTCTGATTTGGAACCAATATTGTTATTGATTATAAGACAGGTAAGGGTTTAAAAAAAAAGTGAATATCTACTTAGATGGTCCAGTGATTTGAGATCCAAACCTTGAGAAGGGAGATCTTGGGTTCAAAAGTGGCCTCAGACACTTTCTAGTTGTGTGACCCTGGGCAAGTCACTTAACCCTGTGATAATTAGATCAAGTCTACACTGCCCATCTTTAGGTTTAATCACCAAAGGTGAGAGCACTTTCCAATTCTGGGAGGTCCTAACCCACGTGTGCTAGAGTGAGTAACGAATCAGAATCAATGGTCCACCCCCTACGTTTTCTATGGGAAAGTGTCTATTGTGATTGGACACGCAGGCTAGGGGAAGGCACTGGAAGTGAAGCATACGTGACCCCTATAAAAGAGGGAGTTGAGGGAGCGAGGCTGCTTCTGGTTTGGTGAAGGAGACCTGAGGGAGCTTTGCTCGTTTGTGACCGAGACTGTTCCATGTGGAAAGTTTAAAGACTGAATCTTCCTGAACTTCTATTAAGAAGCTTCCTTTTATAGACTCTGTGAGTGGAGTTTGCTCCATTCACCTCCGGCCTCAGGCCCTTTAACCCTCTGCTGAGGGCTAAGATCTACCTGGACTAATCAGTAGGATAGATTCTTATTTTCTTCCCCTCTCTCTTCTCATGTAAATAAATTTCCATAAAAATCAATTTTCATTTGAGATTATTCTTAATTGAGGATTGATAATAGTTCAATCCTCTGGTGACCACCTTTAATATATTGAACCCATAAAACCTCTTTTTTACCCTTACAACCCCCCATTGCCTACCCCTTACTGCTCTTATGCCTTGGGACCAATACATGGTATTGATTCTAAGATGGAAGGTAAGGATCAAGGGGGAAAAAAGAATACAGAAGGGATCTGGAATGAGAGGCATCTGGGCTCTGCCACGTATCACCTGGGTCGCCTTTAACAAATCTTTTCACTTCCTTGTCCCAGCTTCCTCCTTTGTCGAAAGAGGAGGTTTAATTAGATCTGGAGCTCTTAACTGAGAGTCCACAGGCAGATTTTCAGGGATCCGTGAATGTGAATGGGAACAAAAATGACATCTTCCTTTTCAATAATTTCTAAGTGAAATTGAGCATTGCTCTTACTTAGGAATGCAGGGAATAAGCCATTATTCCATAAAGGGGGACCAAAGTGTTTCCCAGGCTGCCAGCAGGATCCATGGACCACAAAAGGTTAAGAAGAAGAAGGGAAAACCATGAGATATATAGGAGACCCGTCAAAGAATGTTAGAGCTAGAAGGAATTGAGAGACTATCCTTCCAACCCTTTCTTTTATTTATCTGACTCATTTTATTCAGAAAGGCAGTGTAGTATGCTGTCTACAATATTTCCTCTTAAAGCCAGGGGACCTTAGTTTGGCTTTTGCTTCCAATCATGAGCTGTGCAGTTTTGAACTGGGATCCAGGAGGCTTAGATTCTAGTCTTACATACTGTGTGATTTTGGATAACTCACTTACCTTCTCTAGGACTGTTTCCTTACATATAAAATGAGGGAATTGGACCAGATTTGTCTCTTGGACCCCTTAGTCAGTCTGGTAAGATCTATCAATCCCTTCTCAGAATCATGTTTTTTAAAAGTATAGTGTAGAATAGGTAGAACCACAAAGGAAATTAGTTATATTGAAATAAAGTTTTCAAAATACAGTTAGTTAATCCTCAACTTTCATACTAGTACTTTTCCTAAAAAATATCCCGAAACTCAAAATCATGAATGTTGATTAACTGAACCCATGGAAAATAGGAGGTTAGTTTTACTTTGATCACCAGAAATGAATCTTTCACTAGAGTGCTGAAAGTACATTTTTCTTAAATGATTCTTTCTTTCTTTCCTTCTTTTTCTTTCTTTCCTTCTTTCTCTTTTCCCCTTCTTCCTTTCTTTCTCTTTTTTCTCTTCCTTCCTTCTTTCCTTCCTTCTTTCTTTCTTTTATTTCTTCCCTTTCCTTCCTTCCTTCCTTCCTTCCTTCCTTCCTTCCTTCCTTCCTTCCTTCCTTCCTTCCTTCCTTCCTTCCTTCCTTCCTTTTCCTTTCTCTCTCCTTATTTTATGGATAGTTTTGACCAGAGTAGTGACAACAAACCTTAATTAGACTTGTCCTTGTAAAACAGACTCGGTCTCTGCCAAAGAACATATTTGAAAATTTTTTACCTTCATATTAAAGGTAGCATTATTAAATTTAAAGAAGATCTTATACCATTTCAGCTTGGAACAAGAGATAAATTCATAACTAAATAAGACATAGAAGCAATGACCAAAGATAAAACATTTTTGATTATAGGAAATGAAATCTTTGTATCAACTACCCCCGATAAGATGTATATATCTAATAAACACGAAAGACCAAAAGTTATGCTCATATTGTAATCAATGGTCACAGTATATGAACAAACAGTTCTTCAGAAAATAATTGCAAAATATTAGCACTATTTTAAAATTCTTTAAATCATTAAAATAAGAGAAATTCAAGCTGAAACATACCTGAGGTATCACCTCACATTGAGAAAATTGGCAATGATGATAAAAGCCAATGATGGAAGGTTTGTGGAAAGATAGGTACACTACTGATTTGTTGATAGAGCCATGATTAAATACAGACTTTCTGGAAAGTAATTTTGAATTGGACAAATAAAGTGACTAAAATATCCAAAACTTTTGCTTCAGAAATTCTCTTGCTAGGCATATATCCCAAGCATTGACAATAAAAAAAAGGCTCCATGAATGCAAAAATATTTATAGCTTTTTAGTGTTTGCAAATAATTAGAAATAAAGTGTATATCTGTCAGGGAATGACAAATAAATTGATACATAAATATAGTAGTATATTACTATGCTATAGGAAGTGATGAACATGCTAAAAAATAGAGAAGCATGGAAAGATTTATTTAAACTGATAAAAAATGAAGTAGGGCAAACGCAATTTTATATACAATGACCACTATAGTAAAAATGCAAGAACAAACATCATAAAACATTTGAAAATTATTGTTAAAAATTTATAAAGAACAAGTTTGACTACTAAGAAAAGATAAGTGATGAAACATTCATTACCTCTTTTTGGTAGTGTGTGCACTTGTGTGAAGGGATGGCCCATTAATTTGGATCATTGCATATTGTCTTAATTTGTAAAGGATTTGCCCTAAAACTGAGTGCTTTGGTTTTTTAAAAAAAAACTTTTCTTACTCTTTTTTTTCTTTTAAAATTATTTTTAAAAATAAGAGATAGCTTCCTGGAAGCAGGAGATGAAGTATATAAGAGAGAAAATGTAGTCAATTAAAAAACAAATGATATTAAAAAATTCATTTAAAAAAGAATGTACTCTTATTGGTTCTTCTAACCTTTGGAAGATGAAGTGATCATTAAGACATATCAACAATGTATTAGTTCCCCAACTTTGGGCAAAGAAAGAATTCTAAAGAAGTTTCATTAATAGAGATCTTCCCACAGAAATATCAAATATTCTCACACTAATGATATAATTCCCATATTGCCTATCTATTTTGTCTTTCTGTAAAGGTGGTCTCTAGTGTAATCTAAAAACAAATAGCTTTTATCTTTCTTTCCCCTCTTATCTTTACCCAATTGCTTTCCAACATAGAAGAAGCAGCATGCAACATTAGAAAGACCCTTTTTTGGGATCATAAGAACTAAATTCAAGCTCTGCCCCTTTAATATCTGGAAAAAATAAAGAAATATTCTTCCTTTCTCTTAGTCTTAGTTTCCTCAAAAATAAAGTGAAAGGATTGGGTTAGCTATTCTCCAAAGTCTCTTTCAATGCTAGAGTCATGATTCCATGATATTTCTTCTATTTCTGTTTTATAGATTATCTCACTGAAGGGACAGCTTGTAAAATAGTACAATGTTGTGTGAATGTAATGGAAAAATATGGCATTATAAGAAACAATAAAAAAAAAATTCAGAGAAACCTGGGATAACTTTTCTGAACTAAAGCTGAAGTGAAGTAAAGCAACAACATGAAAACAGTATATACAATAACTATAATAAAATAAAATTAACTTTTTCCCCTTATTTGCATAGATGAAGGATTATGGATCTGGCTTTCTGAATATACGTTCAGACATGGTTGATATGTTAATCAAATTTGCTGAACTACTTTTTAATCTTTCTGTTTTAATCTTTGTTATAATTAATGATTCATTGTGTATTGGAGAGGAAGGGATATATTAAAAATAAATGTGATGGAAAAACAAAAGGTAGTAATAAAATAGAATTAAATTAATATTCATACCATGTAACATTCCTTTTAATATTTTTTCACATTCACTTGCTTTTGAATAAAGTAAATTCCTACAGCCATATTCTAGTCATGTTTCTCATTCGACCAAATCTCTGTGGTATCTATGAAATCAAATTACCTAATTCTTTGAATTAAAATCTATAGTATATCATGATTGCTAACCTTATTTTGTGCATTTGTAGTCAGACACCTGAACCATTATTTCGTTACTAATTTCCTCTCTTAGATTCGGTATTCTATGACTTTTCTGGGTTTCACCAACTGTTAATCTTCTCCTTAAAAGTTGTTGCCCTTTGGGAGTTAAATGGTGTACTGGATAAAGCACTAATCCTAGTTTCAGAATGACCTAAGTTCCAATTCAGCTTCAAATCCTTAATAGTTGTGTAATCCTAAGAAAATAAATTTAACTTCTATCTGCCTCATTTTCCTCATCTGTAAATGGGAATCATAACAATTTCTTCAGGGTTGTTGTGAGGATTAAATGAAAATATGTTTATAAAGTGCTTATCACAATTCCAGATATATACTAAGTACTATACAAAATTTAACTATTATTATTTATTTTCATTCCATGGAATCAACTTTGATAGACATACATAGAAATTTCCTCTTATCACTTCCTTCCCAAATTTTAACTTTTTGATTAGGCTTATAAAACTCTTTGAAAATATATTTTTACTAGGACTTGAAAGCACACTCTATCTCTGGCCTCCAGCACCCCATGATTTTTGTAACTTAAGTCATTACATAGAAATCCAAATGCATTTTCAGACATCATCTTGCCAATTTTAATGAACTTCTGGAAAAAGGAGTCCAGTGAGTTAGAAACTAGTATACTACATTTTATAAGTTGGCAGATTTAGAGCTGAAAAGAATATTGGAAGTCATCTAGTTCACCTCACATCCCTCATTTTACACATTAGAATACTAAAGTCATTCTATGAACAGTGACAAAGGGATTATTAAGCATCAGAGAATGGATTTGAACCTATATCCTTGAACTATAGAGCTCTTATATTTTCCACTGTATCATGTAAGAATGGTAAGTGGATAATATAGAAAAGAATTAATATACAAAATAGACAGAGAATGCAATTCAAAGGAGGAAAATGTCCTGAATGATGATGGAAAAAAATAGTCTGGAAGCAATATTAGGGAATGATAAGTAGATCAACTTCTCTCAGTTCAGTGTGTCAGGGCACAGGAATCATCTGCACTGTTGAGAATGTCTAGTAGTGTGGTCATCTAGAAAGAACTAGCTTTTGCAATTCCAAAAAGATAAGAGGAGGGTAAATGTGAAGAGATTAATAGAAAGGAAATTTTATTATTGACTGAGATGGTCTATGGGGCAAAATGGAAGTATATAGAAGAGTAGGAAACAGGACTGGGAATAGTAAGATTGGGTTGGATCGAGAGAAAAATATAAGAGGTAGTAGAAAAATATGTTCATCCTGGAAGGCATCTACTCAGAATCATTAGAGTTAGAAGGGAAGGGTGAATTGTGATCCACATACGTGTAAAGGATGTACTTACTATTCATAGCACCAATTCATATATTTTGAGGAAAATATTTGAGGAAAAATGAAAGCTCATATTTCCATAACTTTTGTGTTTTAATTTTTTATACCTTATTGTCTTATATTTATTAATATGTGATATTTTATG
>NC_058131.1:706951608-706964476 GCF_016433145.1 Gracilinanus agilis
ATATATGTATATATATATATATATATATATATGTCTCATTCTTTCTCTTATCTATGCAGGGTAGGATAGTGACCCTGGGCCAGTCACTTAGCCTGTTTGCCTCAGTTTCTCATCTGTAAATGAGCTGGAGAAGGGAAATGGCAAATTACTCTAGTAGCTTTGCCAAGAAAACCCCAAATGGAGTCACAAAGAGTTGGACATGATTGAACAACACCAAAAAAGGATGGTGGATACAGGGCAGTACTTGAAATCAGGAAAACCTGGGTTTGAGTTCTGCCTCTGATGAATCAACCCCCTGCTATGACTAAGGGGCCAAGTCACTTAATCTGTCAATGCTAAAGGCACCTAAGATGAGACATTATAGAAGAATTGCAAGTTGTAGAGAGATTTCTCTACCCTGATTAGATTGGATCCAGACCTTCCCCCATCCACATCAGTATTTCCACACACCCCCCATTTCACAAGATAACTGACTGTGGCTGATTTTTCTATTTTACAAATCAGAACATAGAGTGGACTCAGAACTCTCCTCTCATGGACAGAACAGACTTGTCATTCCAGCATCCCCCAAAGAAATGGCTGTCATTTTCTTTCTCTTCTTTTCTGGGACTATTGTTGACTTCAGGTCTAGCGGAAGTTTTCTCACCCCAGAATAGCCTGAGCACAGCCTTCTTCTCAGCTTCGTCTCTTTCCTTCCTCCACTATTTCCTGTGTGCTTTCTAGAACAGCTCTGAGAGCTCACATTCTCTTCTGCCTTCTGCCTCTCTGCAGTGAGGGCTCCCACTCTGGGCATGTATGTTCTATAGATGTTCGGGAGGGTCTGGGGGACACACTGACCCGTCACCTAGAGGGCACACGAGACAAGCCTTTGGACCTGAAGGGTCCAAAGCAATCCTTTGAAGCCTCAGAATGAATGAACAATGAAAGAATAAATGAATGAATGGAGAGATCAATAAGCAAATAAATAAACGCAAAATTGCTGCTCTCCCTATAGAAAGGGCAATAACTTTGTGTGTCTGTGTATCCATTTCTTTATTATAAGATTTCACTATATAACATATATATACATATATACATACATATAGAGGGAGGGCAGCAACTTTAGAGATATCTATCTAGATTGATGTGTATGTTACATTATTATTCTATAATATTACATTATATATAATCTATATAGTTATCTGAAACAATACATATAGTATATAATTTGTATCTATGATAGTACGTGGATTTATTTATCAATATACATTTATAATCTCTATATACACTATTTTATATATTATGTTATATATGAATATTTATATATTCAATACATACATATATTTATAATATACATATATAGAATAGAATCTGTATGTATTTATAGTAATATGTGTATCTATATAGTGAAATCATATAATAAATAAATGAAGGGGGAAGTGTGTGTGTGTGTGTGTGAGAGAGAGAGAGAGAAAGAGAAAGAGAGCAGGAGGGGTAGGTGAGACAAAAGAATCAGTTCAAAACCTAAACTTTAATGTCTAAAGCCTTCTTTCTCCCTCTAACTAACTGGAAACAGTGACCTGAGGTCTTCCTCACAAATGAAGAGTTTCAAGAGGGGGCAGCTGGGTAGCTCAGTGGATGAGAGCCAGGTCTAGAGATGGGAGGTCCTGGGTTCAAATCTGACCTCAGACACTTCCCAGCTGTGTGACCCTGGGCAAGTCACTTGACCCCTATTGCCCACCCTTACCACTCTTCTGCCTTGGAACCAATATACAGTATTGACTCCAAGACAGAAGGCAAGGGTTTAAAAGAAAAAAAAAATAATGAGGCAGAGTCAGTCACATTGCTTTCACTAAAATATAGTTATTAATGATATCGAATGAACAAATTACTTTATTATTTATTTGTATTATTTCAGCACCGTAATTAATTATTAGTAGTAATTATTAATAAGAATCTTGGCACATATTAAATATTGGCTGGGATCCATAAAATCGAGGTTCAATTCTACCTCTTACTAGCCATGAGGTCTTAAATAAGTCACTTTGGTACCATGTGCCTCGGTTTCCTCTTCTGTAAAAACAAGAAGGTTGGGGCCGGGCTTGGTGATGTCACAGGGAGGTTAAATCTGGTGGATGGCTTAAGGGAATTCTAATAGAAGAATCTTGGCACACGGAAGGACAAACCCATCAGTTAACTTAAAGAGAATGGTGAAGTTCATCTAGTACTATGAATATGGGCAGACCTTCAGGGCTGTATCCAAGATGGAATCCCTCTTCCTTCAATTCAGGAAGGTTCAGCCCCAACAACAACCACTCTAAGAGGACTGTCCTATCAGAGCTCTTCTATTCGACATAATATATATTACCAGGTAAGGAGGTGACTCAGTGGATCGAAAGCCAGGCCGAAAGACTGGAGGTTCTAGGTTCAAATCTGATCTCAGACACTTTCTAGCTGTGTGACCCTGGGCAAGTCATTTAACTTCCACTGCCTATCATTTACCACCCTTCTGCCTTGGAACCAATACAGAGTATTGATTCTAAGATGGAAGCTAAAGGCTTTTAAATAAATAAACATACAGTTCTATAGGTATGTAGGTATGCATGTATTAAACTTCAGAAGATGGGTGGAATGACCTGGGTTTGGAGTCAGAAGATATGAATTTAATTCAGCCTCTTCCACATACTCCTAGCTACGTGATTCTCCAGGCAATTCTCTAAGACTCTATATAGTCTGCAGGGAAATGAAGCCTTTCTCCCACCTCCTAAATCTTTCTGATCTCCAATTTAATCCTGTATTTATCTCGTTTGTACACAATTGTTTGCCTGCTGACTCCCTTCCTGGGAGCTGGGGCTGTTTTTTGCCTTTGCATCCTCAGGCTTAGCCCCGCGCCTCACACGACACCCAGTAGGTGCTTGATAAATTCTTCCTGACTTGCCCTGCCCTGCTGGAGAAATGTGCCATCTAGAATCAGGGACAGCCAAGCTCTACCCTGGACTCTCGTCTTCGTGTTAAGAGAGGACCACAGACTCCTCTTGAGTCGAGATCATGTTCTGGGCATCCACCATGACATTAAGCAAAGAGCCGGACACACAGTAGGGGTGAAACTCTGCTAATTGCTTTCCCAGCCTGCCTCGCCTCCTTTAGGAGAAACTCCCCGGCGCGGCCGAAGCCCCCGGGAGCAGCCCTTGGGGAGGTAAGAGACACCGAGGGCAGAGCTCCAGGGACTCCCAACGGGAGCCGCAGCCCTCTCCAGGGTATCTCCCCGAGGGAGGTTGACCCCGATTAGATGAAGTTCAACGTCATTATCTCCTAATGATGGAAGGTGGCCTTGGTCTAAAGGGTGCGGAGAAGACAGATTCTGTCCCCAGAGCGAGAAGCCCATGTTTCACAATTAAGCACTTCATAAAGCAGTAAAAAGAACATTCTTTTGTCCTGTAGATTTTTATGTGCTTGTTACAGCCAGACTCGAGAAGGATCTCAGGACCTGAAATTCAGGTGAAGGATGAGGGAATGAAAAGAGTGTGGACGGGGAGCCAGAACATAAATAAGTGCTTTGTCTCCATGTGCCTCAGTTTCCTCATCTATAAAAGCAAGAGGGCTGGGGCTGGCTTGGGGAGGCTACTGGAGGAGGTGAAGGCTGGTGGATGGCTTGAGGGAATTCTTTTTTTTTTAAACCCTCACCTTCCGTCTTGAGTCAATACTGTGTATTGGCTCCAAGGCAGAAGAGTGGTAAGGGTAGGCAATGGCGGTTAAGTGACTTGCCCAGGGTCACCCAGCTGGGAAGTGTCTGAGGCCAGATTTGAACCCAGGACCTCCTATCTCTAGACCTGACTCTCAATTCACTGAGCCACCCAGCTGCCCCCAAGCTTGAGGGAATTCTAAGCTTTAGAATAGCTAAAGCTTAGATCAGGAGTGCACCTAAGTCTGGTACCAATCCTGGGAGCCCCCAGGAGGGGCAGTTTTGAAAGCAAGGAGGAAACCAAGCCAGGCTAGAAACAAAGCTGAGTCCATCAGTAATGAGGATCCAAGGAATAATGGATGGGCGTATTTCCAGCTTGGGCTGAGATACCGTCTTTGGTAAAGAAACAACAACAAAGGAAGAAAGAGGATTACAGTGTAAAGACGCATGTGTGTGTGTGTGTGTGTGTGTGTGTGTGTGAGAGAGAGAGAGAGAGAGAGAGAGAGATTTACTTTGCCTCACCCCACTTAAAGTAAGTGATAAGATACCCAATCAATCAATCCTTTCCTATGCTAAAGCATATATAATATGCTCTAGTATATTATATATGCTATATAAAAATATATATATATATAATGACAATATAGACAAGGCACTAACCTGGTTTAGTTCATATAAATGGGGTTGGGATAAGCCAACAGCCTTGGCCTTGGCCAAGAGAATATCAGATGATCAGATTAAAATGGACAAATTATTGAGCAAGCTCAGAAGGAATTCATTCCAGAAAATGGAGGATGGTGGTCCAGTATCCCTCTGAGAAGCAAAGGGGGAGCTAAGCAGGGGGCAAAGAAAGGAGATACTGATGAAGGCCATGGATTCTCCAAGCACCTCAAAGCAGAAGACCCAGGCAGGAGGAAGTTCCAAGAAAGAGGGAGTTCTCCCCCTACTTCTCCTCCCAAGGCCTATCTATCCACAGACGGCTGCATTTTCTGGGGTTCCTTTTGGCTTTGACTTCCAATGAGTGAATGCCTCAGATCTTCAGCAATCCCAGGAATCAGCTTGCTTCTTCTTGTAACAACATGGAGTCCGGCATCAAAGAGCAGATGTTGGTTCTGAACTTTGCTCCATTTGACTTTCTATAACATCTTTTGCTTTGAGTCCCCTTTTAAACCACCCTGGCTTTTCTCTGGGTTTGGACCCTCGATACCCCTCTATGCTTAGTTTTGTGCCTGGTAGATGATAGACTCTTAATTCATGTTTATTGACTTGACTTGATCTGGAACCTGCCCTGTGCCCTTATAATAGTCTCTGAACTGATTTCCCATCCTCTAATGTAATCATATAATATTTCCTCTTTAAAAGTTCAGTCCAGTAATCAGAGTGAGGGAGGCATTTTAGTTAAAACTCATGAGAAGAAATTACTTGGGACGAGGGTTGGGCGAAAGAGGTCTCAGATGCAACCATGGCTTAGATCTCTCTCTCTCTGTCATCCCCTGGGTCAGAGGAGTGTCTTGGGATTGTTGAAGGTCTAGAAGACATTGGACTTTCCATCTTTAAATCAGTGTCCTGCCCGTATCCCCAGTCCAGCCAATGGTGTGTGTCATTCACTTAGAGTGTCTTCACTAGGGTTAGGGTCGGAGGAGAATAAGGACAAAAAGTGAACTCATGGCTTTACGTGGGGCCCAGATAAGAGATTATGGCAAAGTAGAACATTTTGAGCAGCCCAAAGATGGGAGAAAAATACTTCCAACCACAAGGAGATGCTAGGAGTCACCCCTTTTGCCACACGAACTCTCTAAACTTAAGCTCACCTTCTCCTGGACTCTGTATGTCCTGGAGGGTGAATGGGTCACAGACTTCGGTGTATTTTTCTTTTTTCTTTTTCAACCTTGCCTTCTGTCTTAGGATCAATATCAGGCATTGGTTCTAAGTCAGAAGAGCAGTAAAGTCAAGGCATTGGGGATTAAATGACTTGCCCAGAGTCAAATAGCCAGGAAGTATCTGAGGCCAGATTTGAACCCAGGACTTCCTGTCTCTAGACCTGGCTCTCTATCCACTGAGCCATCTACCTGCTCCATTCTTGCTTAATATACCACTTCTGTATTTTAAAAAAAAATTATTTAAAACCCTTAACTTATGTGTATTGGCTCCTAGTTAGAAGAGTGGTAAGGGTAGGCAATGGGGGTCAAGTGACTTGCCCAGGGTCACACAGCCAGAAAGTGTCTGAGGCCAGATTTGAACCTAGGACCTCCCTTCTCTAGGTCTGACTCTCCATCCACTGAGCTACCCAGCTGCCCCCATTAGTAATAGCTGCCTAATGTTTGTTGGTTTAATGAAACTGGGATGATGGTTAACAGTGAATATAGAATACCAGAATGAGAACTGGAGCTAATAGCATTAGACGCCAATCACTGTAATTCTTTAGAGGTATCTTTACATCCCTGAGTGGGGTGGGGAGGATGTAGCCCCCCTCCTCTGAAAGAATGAGTCTAGAATATCCTTCCACTGGGATGAAATAAACTGAGATCTCCTATTTGGATCAATTGATCAATCTATCAATAACTAATAAGCACCTAGTATGTGCCAGACCTGTGCTAAGTGTTTAGAAGGAAGAAGCGGACATTCTATCAACACTTAGCACAATAGCTAGCACATAGTAGGTCCTTTTAAAATTTTTTAAATTTTAATTTTGGGGGGGGGACTTTCAAGAATGTATTGTAAAAAATAGGTAAATGAATGACTGTAATTGTATAAAGATTCAACAGGGAAGCAGTAATAGGACATTATAGAAATAGAGAAAAGGGTGAGTAAAGGTGTGTGGAAGAAGGAGGGGAGAACATTTCAGTTCCACAGAAGCCTAGTCTATGTGAAGGGGAATAGTGAGATGGGTAGCATGCTATGGACTGACACTCTCAGACTTTCTCTCCCATGTGAAAGCAGGAACCTGCAACGTGTGTCTGGGGAAAGAGGGCATACCGGTTTCACAAGGGCAACGTTCCTAGGAGCAAGCTTCTAAAACCAGAGAGTTGGGGACCAGATAATGAAGGAAGGGACTTGGAGTCTTGGTGAAGAGATTGGGACTTTGTCCTGGGTGGGGTGAGGATGGGAGGCAGGGGGATAGGCTTTTAGCTTTGGGTAAAGGGGTTTTGGAAGATGCAGTGGTGTGCAGGATGACCAGGAGAGGATCAGGGGAACCAGGCTTGAGCCTTTTGCAGTAATGCAGCCAGGAGTTGTTAGGGGTCTTCACTAGGGTGGTGGCCATGGAAACAGAAGGGAGGGGACCAAAGAAAGACACATGGAGAAGGAAGGATGGCAAAGAGTTGTCCTGATTCAATGCAGGAAGAGAAGACAAATAGGCTGCTGAGGTCTCCAGCTTTTTGAAGAAACAGGAAAGTCACAGATGGGGACCAGTTTAGGAAAAAGGACAATTTTTGACTTTGACACATTGAGTGGTAATAGGACTTGTGAGTGGAAATGTCCTGCTGGCTTTTCATTGTAACCGAGAGATCTAAGAAGCTCTCTTAGAATATAGATAAAACCAATTATAAGGTAAGACCATAGGGTCTGCCAAGGGGCCCTATCTCACAAAGTGGTATCCTTCATTTGTACCCCAAAGAGATAATAAGGAAAAACAAAAATGTTTATAGCCACCTTCTTTGTGGTGGGAAAAAATTGGAAAATAAGAGAATGTCCTTCGATTGGGGAAATTGTGGTATCTGATAGTGATGGAAAATTATTGTGCTCAAAGGAATAAAGAACTGGAGGAATTCCATGTGAACTGGAACGACCTCCAGGAAATGATGCAGAGTGAAAGGAGCAGAACCTGGAGAACATTGTGCACAGAGACAGATACATTATGGCACAATAGAATGTAACAGACTTTTTTACTGCAGCAATGATGACCCAGGACAATCCAGAGGAACTTATGGGAAAGAACGCTATCCACATCCAGAGAAAGAACTGTGGGAGTAGAAACCAAGAAGAAAAACATAGGATCAATCACATGGTTCAATGGGGATATGATTGGGGTTTTGGCATTAAAAGATCACTCTCCTGCAAATATGAATAACATGGAAAGACGTTTTGAACAATGATACATGTATAACCCAAAATTCTCATTAATTTCTTTAAAAAATAACCTCTTACCTTCCCTCTTAGAATCAATACTGTGTATTGGTTCTAAGGCAGAAGAGTGGTAAGAGCTGGGCAACTGGGTTTAAGCAACTTGCCCAGGGTGACCCAGCTAGGAAGTATCTGAAACCAGATTTGAACCCAGGATCTCCCATCTCTAGGCTTGGCTCTCAATCCATTGAGCCACCTGGTTGTCCCTCCCTTTAATTTCTTTTGTTGACCTGTGACATATCAAAACTGCTATAAGGAAAATTGTAATAAAAGGGACACATATAAATGTATGTATATATGTATGTGTGTATGTGTATGCATATAAAGGATAATATTTATTTACATGTATAGTTATATAAGTTTGTATAGGTATGTCTCGATGTATACATAATCTCATTTGATCCTCATAACAACTTTAGGAAGTAGGTTCCATTATTATCCCCATTTTACAGATGAGGAAACTTGAGGCCAAGTCTCTTAACTTCTCATTAAGTGATTTGTCTAGTATAACAGAGCTAAGAAGTGTCTGCTTCAAGATAGGAATTCAGATTTTCCTCACCCCAAGTCTCAAGTTCTATCCACTGGACCCCCTAGCTATGCCCACATCCATAGAAAATAATTTCCTCATAGACTAAAGGGTGCTGGCACTGGAGTAGATCCTTCATGTTAATCTCTACTCCCTCTCCTGATGCCACGCTCCAGACCTTAGGGAGGAAATGCTTCAGTCAAAGACATTTTTAGTTACACACCTGACAGCAAGACCTGAGGCCACATGATGTCAACAACAATGGTTATGTCAACCTGAACTTACCCAGGTCATCATTCCAGCTCACTGTGATGAGCAGCCAACTGGCAAGAGCAGCTGAATTTTCTTTGAAGAGTGTCTCACTAATAATATGCCAGTGCCCTAGAGTTCTGCTCATGGGAGAAAGTGGCCCAAGACGTCCAAAAGGAAAAGAAGGCACTGGCACTCAGACACAAAAGTTACTCTAAGCCCTGAACTCATTCTCCATTTGTTAACATTTCTTCACATCTGCCTCGAGCAGGGATTCTTTCCCGCTCCACTCCCTTTCTGCGTGATGATATAAAGACAAAAATCAGAGAATGTCTTCTATGTTCTCACTTTTTATCACAGATATAAACACAGATATAGACACAGATATCGGTTGTTGTGCTTCATACTTGAAGAGGACTAAAATGACATCACTGATGATGTCTTTTGATTTCAAGCATAAAAGGGGATTTAAGTGAGGCAGAAGTGCACGAAGTAGTCAGCCTAATTCTTTCTTGTAGAGGTATCACAGTCCAGTGACAATCCAAAAGTTAGGGCGGCTGGTGGTGATTTGGGAAGCAGTGGGTAATCTAGGTTTCCTCAGTGTCTAACTAGTCTTTAAGCTCACCACAGAACTTGCTTCAGCTGACTTCATGGTCCTTGGAAATCATTCTTCTCCTCTCCCTTCCATTAAGGAAGTCTTCATACACCTGGAGTAGATATCCCCTCCAACTCACCAACAGATTTGAAGCCTACTGGGTACCCTTAACCTGAGTTAGCCCTCCTGTCAAAACAGTTTACTGTTTGAATTACTGTTCATTCCACTGTAGTTAGACAGCTTGCTGGGATGTGGCTGCTGTCCACGGAGCCACAGGTGAGAACTGGGTGGCAGGTGGACACCAAAGGGGAAACGTAACCCTGAAAAATGCTCAGCAAGCCCTCATTTCAGAGGTTCTAGTTCTCTCTGAACATCCTGTATGCCCCATACACAGAGATGTAGACACTGACACAACCCCAGTCATAGATACAGATACAGACATAAACCATCGGAGTTGAAAGGAGTCTTCAAGATTATCCAGTTCAACGCTCATCAGGTTGATGAAGCTGGAGACCTGGGACTCCAATCTGTGCCCTTGGACTCTAAGTTGAGGATAATATCCATGATACCATCAAAGCCTGGTGCCCAATGGGAGTGGCAGGGGCAGTGTTTATAACAGAGAACCTGAGGGAAGTGATTGCACGAAGGAGAAAAAAGGCATAATTAAATTAACTAGTAAGGTACAGTGTCCCTTTGCCTACACAGACAACAACTCCTCTGTGACTTATTTACTTGTTTCTGCAGGAGAAAAATTCTTCTGTGTGGGTCCAACCTGTTGGTGAGGCTCACTGGTCCCCAGATGACAGACATACAGTCACTCACTGGACCCATGTTGGAATCCTTTCTAGTTCTTGGGACCTGCTGGAGATGCCGATCACCAGCAGAGCTTCCCAGAAGCCGGGTCTCTTCTACACTACATTGAAGGAGGACTTCTTCAGAGAAGCAAAATCACTCAGCAGAAACTCCAGGAGGCTAAAACTTGGGAGAGATCGAATCTGGAAATGGGGTGAGAACCCCCAAATCAGGGAGGAGAAATATGCAAAGGTAGTCTGTTAGTCCTTAAGTTGGAAGAGTCATAATGAGGATTCTCATCCTCTGAGGTCTCTTAAACTAAGTATAATATTAGAGAAGGGGGGAGGGGGAGGAAATCTTACACCTACACATCGAGGGATCTCTGTTTAAGTTACTGTTTATTTCACTGTAGTCAAACATGACTTGATCCGGGACCCAACAAAACACAAAAGAAATAAGGTCAATGTATGTTTGTTTCACTGACTTCCTCCTTTGTCCAATGGCACAAAGGGCAGGTTGGCATCTTGGACAAAACACTAGATTTAGAGACAGACAAGTCCTTACTACTGACACTTACTACTTATGTGCCTCTTCTCTTTGGATCTCAGTCTCATTCTCCTCTGAAAAATGAGGGAACTGCCATGATGATCTTGAAGATATCTTTGAGGTAACAGGCGGTATAGTGGGTAAGAAGGCTGGACTTTGAGTCAAGAAGAACTGAGTTCAAATCCACTCTCAAATACTTAAGAGCTGTGTGACCCCAGGGAAAGTCACTTAACTGCTGTCTAGCTCAGTTTCCTTATCTGTACAAAGGAGATAATGGAAACATCTACTTTATAGGACTGTTGAGAGAAACAAATGAAAAAAATATATGTACAACGTTTTGCAAACCCCAAAGGGTTATATATATAAATGTTAGCTATTATTACTCTTTTAAAAGATCCCTGATAGCTCTAGATTCTAGAATTTTCCTTCTTTGTGACTTACATTTTAGTATGGATCTCTGTCCACCTTGTTCTCCATCCATCAGTCACTCTGATATTCTTCGTATGCCTTTGGGCAAGTCGCAATTTCTCTGGGCCTCAGCTTCCCCATCTGTAAAAGGAAGAGGTAAGGCTAGAAGTCCCCTGAGATCCCTCCTATCCCTAAATTTATGCCATGATGATCATATTGTCCCATGGCATCAGTCAGGCTTTTCCTCCCAGCATGCTTAGCTTCTTGTCCTCAATCCTGCTTTATATTCTGGATTCTGGAAAAAATACCATTCAAATAAGATCTCTCCTACCCTGAATAGACAGAAATTACTCTTGGAAACCTCAACAAAGCCATGATGGCGACTCATGTTTCCAAACCTGGCCAGACAAAGGACCATCTCTATTCCATCCTTGGGATCCTTTCCTGCTAACCAGACTCTGGACATGGGCATTCTCTCCAACATGGGAGAGTGACTCTCATTCCATGAGAAAATAGTGACAAATTCTGAGAATTTCTAAAGCACTTAAAAAGTCCTTTTTTTCTGTGATTTCATTACATACACACACACACACACACACACACACACACACACACACACACACACACACACCATTTGTACTTTGTGTTATAAAAGCCGTGTCTGCAGCAATCTGAATGCTCCGGCTAAATCGAATGGAATTGAGTTTATTTACAAAGGCCTCCATTTCCCCGGCCCTGCCAAAGTATCATATTCTCATTCTTTACGTAAAACACTAGATGGAGTGCACAACATTTTCTTAAAATAAAAAATTCTTTCCATTAGCACAGCCTAAGCAGACAGCTCCAACCGGCTTTGGAGAATACAAACACAAAGGCTACCGTAAGGGTTTCCGAAGGAATCGACCTTGGAATTCATTGCTTGTATTAGATTGTTTGGAGTACTTACAAAGCCCTGTGGGAAGTGAAACTCTGGGAGAGGGCTCGCATGTCTAGCCCTGTGTGGAGACTGGGAATTAGAGATTAACTTCGGCCAGGAGGGGGACCCACGATTGAATTAATCAATCCATTCATCAACCAAGGACTCCCTCATTTTTTTTTTTAATGACTGAGTAAAAGAGTACCTTTGAACAACTGCTGTGTTCCAGACATGGTACTAAGCACTAGTGCTGCGGTTACAAAGAGTCAATCCCTGCCCTCTACGAGCTTATGTTCCAATAAGGGAAGATAGAACATAATATTGCTTTATTGGCAAAGGGCGGAAGGGGCAGTGATGGGAAGCGTAGTCTTTTCCAGGTAGAAGGAGGGAGTGAAGGATCAGGCAGAAAGCTCCTGGGGAAATTTTTGCTTTCTAAAGATAGGAGAGGGACAACTAGGTGACTTGGAGGAAAGAAGGTCAGGCCTAGAGATGGGAGATCCTGGGTTCAAATCTGGCCTCAGACACTTCCTAAATGTGTGACCTTGGGTAAGTCCCTTAACCCCGGTTGCCTAGCCCATACCACTCTTCTGCCTTGGAACCAACACATAATATCAATTCTGAGACACAATAAAGGATTTTGACAGAGACAGAGAGACAGAGACAGAGAAATGAGAGAGAGAGAGAGAGAGAGAGAGAGAAATGAGAGAAAGAGAGAGAGAGAAAGAGAGAGAGAGAGAGAGAGAGAGAGAGAGAGAGAAATGAGAGAAAGAGAGAGAGAGAGAATTAAAAAGAAAGAGTGATAATTCTGAGGGATTTATGGAAAGGAACACTACCCACATTCAGAGGAAGAACTACAGGAGTAGAAACACAGAAGAAAAACAACTGCTTGGACACTTGGGTTGATGCGGACATGATTGGGGATGTAGACCAGAAAAGACCACACCCATGTAACTCTCAATAATGTGTAAATAAGTCTTGACTGACCACACATAATAAAAACCAGTGGAAATGCGAATTGGCTACAGCAGAGGGGGGGCGGGGGAGGGGGTTGAG
>NC_058131.1:706964570-706996769 GCF_016433145.1 Gracilinanus agilis
GGTGGGGGGTTGAGGGGGTGAAGGGGAAAGTAAAAACATGATTTATGTAACCATGGAAAATTTTTCTAAAAATAAAAAATTATTAAAAAAAAAAGAAAGAGGGGCTGAGTAGATGCATACAATTAATGAACAGATGGCAAAAAAGAGCACTGAATGCCAAACTGAATGTGAGCACGAGCAGTTGGAGATCACTTAAGTGTGGTTAACTTACCACAGAATTTGCTGTCATCCTGAATGTCCCTGTTTGTCATGATGAAGGACATGGTATAGTTATCCCATGACCACTCTCTCTCCCTTGCCTTATAGGGGAGGGGGGAAGGGAATAAATATTTGTATAACATCGACTGTGTGCCAGGTAGTGTGCTAAATACTTTATAAATATTAACCACAACAACTTTGCAAAGTCAATATTGTTATTTTTCTAACTTACAGTTGAGGAAACAGAGGCAAACAGATTAAATTATTTGAATAGGGTCATACAGCTAATAAGTGCTCAAGGCTAGATTTGAACTCCAGGTCTTCTTGACTCCAGCCAGCAGCCTTATCTACTGGGCCACCTCGCTTTCCCCAAAGCATTACAGTCAGGAGTCCCCCTCCCAGCCATTGTTTATTTGCTTTCTGTACTTTTATAAGAGGTTTTGTCTTTAGACAAAGATAAGCTGGCTTTTGTTGCATTCTGAATTAATATTTGCTAGAAAGGAACAGAGACCACAAGAGACAGAAGGTCCGAAGGGAATCTGAGACCAATTACATTAGACTTAACCACGTACCTGTATTAAACTCCCTTGCTCACTGCATGAAATGCTACTTATAAAAAGGGAATCGTGGCCAGGGAGAGATGCTCTGGACAGAGAATTCACAGGGATGATGAGGGAAGCCATAGACAACTGGTGAATGTGTCATTTCCAGGAGTGATAGTGTTGATAGGAATTTTATTTCCAGAAATTGTGATGGAAGGTGCAAGGGGAAAGGATACATCATTGACCTGGTATGATGATACCCTGAGAGCAGCAGTGTGGTGAAGCTGAGTCTGGCTACTTTTGGAATACTCTCATCAATGAGAGCCAGTCTCTGGCCTCTGCTCTTGCTTCCATCCAATCTATTTTTAAAACTAGAACTGCCAGAATTCTCCTTATTATCCATAGATCTGTCATTTTATTCCTCTGATGAATGTTACCCTTTTGTTTTCCAGGCAGAGCTCAGATTCCAATGCCTTGCCTTCAAGGTTTTCACAACTGGTCCCAATACCACGTTTATAATTTTATCTCATGGTCCTCACATTCAATGCTCCAGACCCATTGGATTGCTCTATCCCCCAAATAAACCCAGTGCTATTTCCCATGCCTGGAAGGCCCTCCCTTTCTGCTGTAAAAGGGAAAAAGGGGGGTTTTGTTTTGGATATTAATATTTAAAGGTGTGGTCACCAAGAATTGATTAAATATCAATTATTAAATGATTTTAGTAATTTATTTATAAAATACAGGAGAGAAAGTAGAAGTAGAAAGATGAGAAGAGGGTAGAGTAAGAGATCTAACTCAAAGAACTAGACTATGTACTCATTCCCTGGCTTTACTCCGGCAGGGCTCTAGAGGTCCCAGCCAGAGACCCTAAAAGTCAATTATAAGGGCTTAGCCACGAGGGCTTCTCCAATCAAGGGAACCTCTGAGAGGCTAGTACCTCCAGGGAGGCTAAGGTAGTCAGCCTTCTTCAATCACCACGCATAGTTCAAAGGGAAAGATTTAAGAAAAGTCTCACCAAGGTCTCCTAGTCCCAGGTCTCAGGTCCAACAAGTAGTGTCTCCAACTCGAGCTCCAATTTCAGGAAAATGAACAAGAACTCCCCCCCAGGAAGCTGTCACTCCCTTTTAAAAACACTTCTTTTTCATCACTTCCTGTGCCTTCCTCTTAGTTTATGTGTCCAATCACAACAGATGTTTTGCTTAAGACTGCCCAGGGGGCAGTCAGTCAATTCTGATTCGTCACCCACTCTTGAACGAATGGGTTATAGACTTCCCAACTTGTGAATTAAGTGGTGATGTTTTCACCTTTGGTGATTAAATCTAAAGATGGGCAGGGTAGGTTTAATCTCATTATCACACTGCCTGCTGAATTCCTGCCCCTCCTTCCTTTAAAGTCCATTTCTAGGAATAGTCAAGGCGAATGGGGATGTATTGAATCTGGAGAAGGCTCAAGAGGGACATGGTAGTGGTTCTCAAGTATCTGAAGGGATGTCACATAGAGGAGAATTTGGATTTGTTGGATTTGGCCCCTGAGGGGAGAACCAGGAACAAAGAGGAGAAATTACAAAGATGCACATTTAAGTTGGATGTCTATAGAAACTTCCAGATGAGAACCTCAACATAGAACAGGCTTCCCTAGGAAGTTGGAAGTTTTCTCTTGCTAGAGGTCTTCAAGCAGAGGCTGGATGATGGTGGTGTAATACCCTGCTAGATAGATATATTATAATGAGATTTCCTTTCTAGTATGGCTCAGGCTAGATAGCTGCTCTGGTCTTTTCCATTGGTCAAATTCTGTGGAATCAATTGCTCACTCCTGCAGGGAGTCTTCCCTGATCTTGGTACAATGAAAAGAAAGCTGACTGGAGTGAGAGGGCTAAGCTCGCCCCATATCTGACATTTAATACCTGTGTGATCTTGGGCAAATCATGTAGTCTCCTTGGGCCTTAGTAACCCCAAATATAAAATAAGGACTCTAGATTAGGTGATCTCAGAGATTTCTTCTAGGGCAACATCTATGGTCTCCCCTTCAGTGATCTTCTTCAGACTTTCCATATCATATTCTTTCATATTGCTTATCCATGATATAAGTTAATCATGATTGTGTCACATACCTTTATTAGACTGTAAGCTCCATGCATACATCAGCGTTGTATCTCCCCCATTGCCAAGTGTAGTTCTTATTATGTAGGTTTGGTGATTGAGTGAATGATGAGCCCTTCCCAAATGAGCTATACACTGTGAGGAACAGAGAAATAAATATAAATTAACACATATTTGTTAAGCATCATCTTTGTACCAGGCACTGAGCTAGATATCAGGTATACTTATTTGTTGTCTACACCCACACAATGTAAGTTCCTTGAAGGCAAAGATGGTTTTATTTTTGTCTTTGTATCTCCAGCACATAGTACAATGACTTGAAGAAAACAGGTGTTTAATTTAATTGAAAAATAGGAAATGAGCAAGAATATATGTTGACCCTGACTGTCAGCATTAGTGACGTAAAACCATAACCACAGCAAAGAGGTCAGAGAGCCCAGAAACTGTCTCAGCCAGAAAATATGATGTCCTTGCCAAGTGGAAAAACATGGCAGGCTTGACACATGTCCCTCCCTGCTCTAAGAGTTCAAGTAATTCAAAGACAAACTCCTGTGTTAGGCATTTAAAGCCCTTCACAATCTGGTTCTAGCTTACTTCTCTGGGCTGTTTACATATTTTCCCCTTTTACCCAGTTTACATTCCAGCCAGCCTAGCCTGTTTACTGTTTTTCATATATGACTTGACAGATGGTTCTCCACACCTGGAATGGTTTCTCTCCTCCCCCAACTCTCAACATTTTCAGCTTCCTTCAAACTCAACTCAAGTTTCTTCCCCTACATGAACCCTTCCTGTTGTCTCAGCTGCTACTGTCTCTCCCCCAAAATTACTTTTCATTGATTTTTAATAAGCTTCTTGAGGGCAAGGACTATTCTTGAAAAACAATTTGAAATATTATAAAAGAAATTTATAAGCAATATTATCTAACCGAAGGACAGAAAGGAGGGAAAGGAAAAATTAGCCTATAGAAAACTTGGCACAAGATTCCACTAAGACAAATTATCCTGAGAGCATTTATGTTAAACTGAAAAGAAAATCTATGTGAGATGGAACAGATTTTCCGGTATTTCTAGATTCATTTATTATAGCTAATGATGGCACGAAGGGGCCAGGGGTAGAAAGGGCCTTGTATTTGTGGCCAAAGAACCAGAGTTCAAAGATTAGCCCGGCTATCTGGGACCTATATAACCTTGACAAAATTCTTCTCTCCTCTGGTCCCAGTTTTCTCATTTGCAAAATGGAAAAATTAGAATGGAATCCAATGTTGAAGGATGCTTTCCCTTTTAGCTTTAAGTCTGGGAGCCAATGGCAGGAAAATTTCAACTTGTCTTGGTCAAGCATTCCCAGGTTTTTTGAATTCTTCATACTTGCCATTTCTTATGACACATTCACATTCCACTGCATTCATATATCAAAATATATCCTTTAGGATTTTAACCCAGATCCCCTAATTCCAGACTTCTTTCCACTGTACTATTGGTCAGTTAATTGAGAAATATTTAAGAGTCTACTGTGTGACAGGCACTGTGTTTGGTTCTGGGGATACAAAAAAAAAAAAAAGCCAAGAACCCTCTTAAAAATCATGGAGGACTCCAAAGAGCTTTTGCTAATCCATAAAATGTTTAACCACTGACTCTCTGGGATAGGTAGGAAATATATTTTAATTTAATCTGCATTGTTAACATATTTGCCATCCCTCCCTCCCTCTCTGTCTCTGTCTCTGTGTCTCTGTGTCTCTCTGTATCTCTCTGTCTCTCTCCCTCCCTCCCTTCTGCCTTAGAATTAATACTTTGTATTGGTTCCAAGGCAGGAGACTGTACAGACTAGACAATGGGGGTTAAGTGCCTTGCTAAGAACCATGTAGCCAGGAAGTATCTGAGGCCATATTTGAACCTAGGACCTCTCACCTCTTGGCCTGGCTCTCAATCACTGAGCCACCTTGCTGTCCCCTCTCCATCATTTTCTTAAGTCTGGACAATTAACAAAACAGTAAATCAAGTCCTCTTCTGAAGCATTTGCCAGGTTCTGAGATGGAGATACTCACTGAAAATTTAACAATTGACTCTTGCTAGGAAAGCCAATATAACAATATAACAGTCCTGATTATATTTATCAACATGTACTGTAATAGAAATAAAAACATTTTAGATTTATTGTGAAAAACAGTTTTGAGATAAGGACCCCCTGATATTGTTTTGGTGACCTCAGGGTTCTCAGACCATATTTTGAAAATTGCTATTCTAGATATTTCTGAGCCTCAATTTCCTCATCTGTAAAATGGGAATAATGATACTTGTATTCCCTACTTCAGAGCATAGAAAGTGGTTCAGAGAGGACAAAGTCCTGGACTTGGAGTCAAAAATACCTGGCATCAGACTCCACTTCTGCCACTAACAAGAAGCTGTGCAACCTGGGGCCAAACCCCTTAACCGTTCTGAGACTCAGTTTCCTTATTTATGAACTAGGAGTGATACTAGTAGAGCCACTGAGGATTCAGTAAGATAATATCTGTAAGTCACTCTGCAAATTTTAAAGGGCTCGATGGATGGGAACTATTGCTATTATTAGACATTTGGACGTGATTCCATTCTGGCCTGAATGGTCCTATTATGTGTGTTGTTAGCTAGCTAGCTAGATGGTAAAGCAGTAGATGATGCCTGAATGATAGCTAGCTCGCTGGGGAAAGAGAGAGAAAGAGAGACAGAGACAGGGAGAGAGGAGAAAGATAAAGAGAAGACAGACATACAGACAAGTAGAGAAATACATAGAATGAGAAAGCTAGACGGATAGAAAGAAAAAGATATAGACAAATAGACAGATGGATGGACAGATGGACAGACAGAAAGACAGGCATATGGACAAAGACAGGCAGACAGATTGATAGATATAGATAGGCAGATGGGTGAGTGGACATATGGACAAACAGACAAACATAGTCAGGTAGACAGGCAGACAGACAGTCAGAGAGATATAAATAGATGGACAAACAGACAAATAGATAGATAGATAAATAGATAGATAGATATAGAGAGATAGTAGATAGTAGTAGATATAGATAGCTAGATAGATAGAGATAAGATAGAGATTAGATAGATAGATATGGATAGATAGATGGATAGATAGAGATAGATAAAAGATGGATAGATAGAGAGGTACATAGATTAGATAGATAGATAGTAGATTGATAGATAGTAGATTGATAGATAGTAGATTGATAGATAGTAGAATGATAGATAGGTGGGTGGACAGATGGACAGGTGGACAGATGGGCAGATAGATGCATGAATAGATAGGCAGATGGACAGACTGAGACAGACAGTGTAAAAGTGAAAATTGGGAAAATGCCATCTAAAAGTGTATATATTTCTATGGACAGGGGAAATGTATCAAAACTACATTTCCCGTGATCCAACATGGTCCAGCTGTTTCCGTTTCCGGGTCTTTGGGGCATGGGGAGGTCTACGTTGATGCAGAGAGGGTTTAAAATCTCCTGGGTTAGGAGGGAGTGGCCTCTTTTACGAGTAGGCTCTTGGCCAGGAAACAGGAGATAGTAATGGAGGCGGCAGTTTTGAATGCTTACAAGCGCGTGGTCTAATGATTTAATCTATCAGCATGGCTTTAATTAAAATACTAATTTATATATTTATACGAGCCTTTATCAGTTTTCATATTTATCAACAGACAGATAGATAGACAGACAGATAGATAGATAGATGCATGGACAGATGGCTAAATGATTAGTGCATACACTGTGGCACTGTCTCTTTGACTAGACCAGAATTTCCTTGAGGGTTGGTTCTATGTTTTATTCCTATCTTTTCTTCTCTCTATCTTCCCATTCCCCTCCACCACAACTCCCCCCTACCAGCCTTTATACTGTGCTAGACCACAAATCATAAGGTTTAGAGCTGGAAGGGACAAGAGTTATTGAGTCCAATGCCCTCATTTTACAAATGAGAAAACTGAATCAAGAGAACTTCAGAGACCTGCCCAACAGGTCATATGTGGCTGAGGTAGGATTTGAATCCAGGTCTGTTGACATATTGTAGAGTTCTCTTTCCTTTAGATCACAATCATTCCCATTGTGTCTATTCAATAAATCCTTGTCAAATAGAACTGGATTCTCATTTTTTCTGTTGTCAGCCCCTTGATATGAGGAGCATCTATCAGAGAAAGGGATGGGTGGCCCATGAGAGTCCCTGAGGGTCCCCTCGGACCTCCAGATCACATGGTCACAGATTTGGGTTGTCTATGGTAGGTTCAGAGGCCATGTGGATACTGGCCGGGTCTGAGTTAAGCCCACAAACCCAGAGACTGAGCATGCCTGAGTAAGGAAAGAGACAAAAGGCAAATGCCTCTCCTCGATCTGTTTTTGTAATCTCTCTTTTATCTGGAGGGAGGAAATGCTTTCAGAAAATCATAGCTATGTTCTTGAAGCCTCATTTCCTTCTCTGGGTTTTAACTCTTTGGCTCCCAAGGCCAAAATCCCAGAAGGTTTTCTCTTGTCCAGGTCCAGCCTTGGGTCTAGGACTAGCAACTCACCTGTGTGTTAGGTGGGTAAACTGTAGGTAGATAAATAAACTAGAGTCTTAGGTGGCATGATAGACAGAGCTCTGAGCCTGGTGTCAGGAAGATCTGAGTTCAAATTTGACCTCAGACACTTACTACTAAGGCAAGTCTCTTAACATCTATATGACCGACTATTCCTTCATCTGTAAAATGGGAGCAATAATAGTGTTAGTGTGAGGATCAAATGAGACAATATTTGTAAAGCATTTAGCACAGTGCCTGGAACATAGTAGGCTCTTCACATACCTGTTGCTGTCCTTCCTCTTTGAACCTGAGTTTCCTCATCAGAAAACTGGGAATAATTGCAATATTTCTTATAATTATAATATTTCTTTTACAGAGGTGCTATGAAGGAAGTGCTTTGGAATCTTTCCAAAGCATATGTGTGTTCATCTTATTTGTTATTATTTAGGACAAACCAGACCCCCATAGAGCGACCCCAAGAAAGACTGTAACATCTTGACTCTCCCTCATACTGTTTTTGAGTCCTTTGCTCTATGACTTCATACTCTTTCTTGACTCTTCAAAGTGCTTTATCGTGGCTTGGTCTGAAGCAGAATTTGTGGGGTGCTGCAAAAGCCTCCCCCCAATATACCTTAGACAATAACAGTGAGTGTGATAATAGTGGAATTTAAGATTTTCAAAATGCTTCATAAAAATGATCTGGGGAAGTTCATTAAAAATGATCTTCGGCACAGTGGTAAGATCATCAGGTCAGGAATCAGAGGACTGGGGTTCCAATTCCATCTCTGCCACTTGCTATGGGACCACAAGCAACTCACCTGCTCTGTGACTCAGTTTCTTCACCTGTAAAATAAAGGAGTTGAGCTTGATGGTCTCTGAATCCCCTCATAGTTCTAGGCTCACAGATTTATAGAACCAATCTACTTGTTCCTAAAAGCAGCCCTGGAAGGTGGGTCCATCAGATGTCTGGACTGTCCAGGTGAGACATTGGAGTCCTGGGATGAAGGCATCCTCATTTCCAATCCCCACTATACCATATCACCACCAAGAAAAACAATATGTTGAGTCCCTCACACGTGCATTCAACGGCCAGCCGAAGGTCACATCTTGAATTGGAGCAGAACCCTGAAAAGTAATATCTGTCCTTTCTATAATGCTTTATTCCATTTGAACTTTCCAGCAATCCTATGAGGGAGGTGATATAGTCATTAGTATCAATATTTTACAGATAGGGAAACTGAGTCTAAAAAAGCTGACTTGTCCATGGTCACACAATTAGGAAGACTTAGAGGCAAGATTTTGGACCTACTGCATCCTGCATTCAAGGCTATTAATCTTTTTTGGCCTCTTCCCAGTGATCTCTGTCAAAAGGGCCTGAAATTCTACCATTTGAAATTTTTTACTTTGGCTCAGACATTGCACCATTCTGGCATCGCTTTCTCAAATGTAGGTTACTCTGTGTAGGGTAGCATAACAAGCTATCATATATTTACTCCACCATCTTGGAATTCTTCACTGCTTGGTCAGAATACCTTCTTCTGTCACAATGACCTGGCAAGAGACCCTGACGGAGGGGCATCCTCGTGGAAATGGCGGAGAGGGGCCATTTTGGAGTCTGGTAAGGAATGGTAAGATTTAATCCAAAGGGACTTAAAGCTTCCACCATCTCATGTAACAGAGAAGGAAACCAAGGATCAGGGATTTGAAGGGACTCCCAAGGTCACACAGCTAGAAAGAGGAAGACTAGAGATTGGAACCTCAGTCCTCTCTTTCCCTTAGCACATGCCGTCTCTGATCCTTTTTATTTTTTCTTTGTACTGGAATAGGCTGCCTTCAGAAATAGGGAGTTCTATCTTACTAAAAAAGTTTGCATTGAGTGTGCCACTGGGGAACTTTTTATTCATGTATGGGTTGGATAAGCTGGGGCTGGAGATCCTTCCATGGGTAGGGTAGTATATATTTAATAACCAGACCTCCAAGAAAATAAAATGCACTCATAGCATACTAATCTGCATTATTAACATTTTCTCTATTCATTTTCCAAATCTAGTCAACTATAAAATAAATCAAGTCCTGATCTATGTAGAGCATTTGCCAGTTTATCCAGATTGCATCAACATTCTTGGCCACCATATTGCACTCTTCATTCACACTGAATTGCTGTCCACTAAAGCCACACATTCTTTTCCAGATGAAAATGCCTATCCATGTTTGCCCAAACTTGTACTCATGAGGTTGATTTTTTGAATCCACGGGAAAGACTTGACATTTATCCTGATTAAATTCAAGCTTGTTAGATCAAGCCCAATATTCTAGCCTGTCAAAATATTTTCAGTTCCTAACGAGATGGCATCTGAGGTCCTTTCCAACATGCCATGTCTACAATGAGTCTGTGATCCAACCTGTCATACTGAAGGCAGGAGCTCCTCTGGTGAGTTTTGTATATTCAACTCCATAATTGCCTAACATTATGGAATAGAGAAGAAATAAGACAGCATTGGGGACAATAATATAGTAGAAAGAATTTATTTCCTTTACTGGCTCTTTATTCTTCTGCCCTTTCGATAGAGTTGTCTTTCAAGGACATCTCTCTTTTCTCATCCTCTCCTTTCTTTTCGTGGCATCTTTTTAATTTTATTCATTCATTCATTCATTCATTTATCCATTTATCCATTCATTCATCCATTTATTTATTTATTTATCTGATTATTTAATTATTTATTTGTTTATTTATTCACTTATCTATTTATTTATTTATCCATTCACCCATCTATTTATTCATTCATTCATTCATTCATTCATTTATTTGTTCATTCATTCATTTGCTTATTTATTTATTTATTTGTTTGTTTGTTTGTTTGTTTATTTGTTTATTTATTTGTGTGTATGTATGTTTATTTATTTATTTGTTTGTTTGTTTTTAAGCCCTTAACTTCTGTGTATTGGCTCCTAGGTGGAAGAGTGGTAAGGGCGGGCAATGGGGGTCAAGTGACTTGCCCAGGGTCACACAGCTGGGAAATGTCTGAGACCGTATTTGAACTTAGGATCTTCCATCTCTAGGTCTGGCTCTCAATCCACTGAGCTACCCAGCTGCCCCCAGGTGGTATCTTTTTAGATGGCTCTCAGAGCCATATATGTCAAGCCATATCTCTTTTCAGAGATCAAGTCCTGCTTCTCCAACTGCCCATTGGATATCTTCAATTGGATGGCTGATGGGCACCTTAATTTCAACATTTCCCCAAAACAACTTCTCATCTTCCTCTGAAACATCTACCCAACGTCTCCATTTCTATTGTCAGCATCCAATCACTCAGACATGGGCTCATCTTTCTTCCCTTTCATCTCACAAATCTAATCAATTAAGTTCTGTCCCTTTTCCCTCTCTAATATCTCTTACAGTTATTTCCCTTCCATTTCCACTATAATCTGCCTTTCTCAGACCCTGGTCTTCTCTCACTTGGATTATTGGTAATAACTTCCTGGCCATTCTTCCTATTGCTAATCTTGTTCCTCTCCAATCATGCCTCATATTAATAATCTTCTTGATGAACTACTCTAATTACCTCACTTTTCTACTCAATAACTTTTAGTGGGTCCTAAATAAAGAGGTCTTTAGTGGCTTACCCAGTACAATATGAATTTTGGATCCCGGCAGTTCTCATCTACAAAAGTGGGATAATAACAGCACTTACTTCCCAGGGTTGTTGGGAGGAGCAAAGGAGATTTTAAAAAAAATTTTTTTTTAAACCCTTGTACTTTGGTGTATTGTCTCATAGGTGGAAGAATGGTAAGGGTGGGCAATGGGGGTCAAGTGACTTGCCCAGGGTCACACAGCTGGGAAGTGGCTGAGGCCGGGTTTGAACCCAGGACCTCCTGTCTCTAGGCCTGGCTCGAGCAAAGGAGATAATAATTATAAAGTGCTTAGCATAGTGCCCAGCACATAGTAGGTGCTATATAAATGTTAGTTCCTCCTCCTCCTCTTCCTCTTTCTTTTTCTCTTCCTTCTCCTCCTCCAGCATTCTCTCATGTCATTCTCCTTCTTTCACCCAACATTCTCCCCATTCTTATTTTGACCTCTCTTGCCTCCATGTCTTTGTTCGACTAACCCTTATACATCAAATGAATTCCTTTGTCATCATGACTTATTGAGCAATATTGATAATGATTGTAATTCCACTAATGGATAACTCCGAGTCATAATCTCCAAGTTACATGGAACAAAAGGTTTTCAAAATGTAGATTTTATAGATGAGCTAGAAATTGTGTAGGGAAAGGAGCAAGAATTCCTGAGCCCCGCGGTCCTGTCCACTACTAGTTTTGTACCAGGGATGCTTACAATCAACCAATAAAAAATGAGCTTATATCTTAATGCTTTTTATTTGGTCCCCCCCCACCCCAATATTGTTTATCAGCCTGCGTTATCATAGCCTCTAGAACACTGAATATAAGGAATTGTAGAGAGGTGGTGACTTCCTCTGGATGTTTCTGTCTACAAACTCCATTGAGGATGACAAGAGAATGACATGATCTTCTCAACACTTGACACTTACATGGCACTTTTAGGTTGGCAGAGCTCTTTTGAGTCTAGTAACAGCCCCAATATTGGGCTAGGGAGAGGCTGTGGACCCGTGATTCCATTAGTATTAGGAACTCCCATAGGAGGAACCTTCCTCCATCGAAGAAGTTCTTTGCATTTGTAGCTTCAGAAATTTGCTTAGAATACTGAGAGATTATGATTAAAGCCTCATAGGCAGTAGAGGACAGAGGCAGGATTTGAATACGGTTCTTCCTGCCTTTGAGGCTAGTTCTCCATCCTCTCAGCCTGAGAGGTTAATGCCTTCAGTTAGTAGGTACTGAATTCCAGAGGGGCAAATGACTTGCCCAAGGTCATTCAGCTAGGAAGTCTCCAGAGCAGAATTCAAGCCCAGGTCTTCCTGACCCAAGGTGCAAAGTACTCGTGTCCCCACTGCACACTGCTTGTCCATTGAAATCCTTCCCTTCCTCCAGCTCAGAGTAATTTCCTCTCCTGAAGGCCTCCCTGATCCTTCCAGCTCAAAGTGATCCTCCCATCTCAGATTTTTCATGGCAGGTTACTCGAGCCTTTCCCTAGTTATTTAGGGAACTTTCCCCTAGTTATACCCCCCTCCCTCATTTCCCCCTTTCCAACTGGATTGTGAATTCTTAGAGAGCAAGCAAGGCCTGTGCTAGGTCTTTCTTTCCCCTAAAAGATGAACAGCATCTCCCACACAAGAAGAGCTCAAGGAATGTCTGTTGAATTAAACATCATCCCCTCTAAGCCCCTCCCACCTTCCAACCTTCTCTGTTACTGTTGAGGGCACCGACATGTTCCCAGTCCCTCAGGCTGGCACTCTAGGAGTCACCCCGGGCTCTTCACTATCTCCCACCCCCAAATCCAATCTGGTGCCCTAAACCTCTCCATAGCCCTTGTGCATCTTCTCTCCAATCCATCCCTTCTCTCCACTGACACTGTCCTCACCCTGGTGCAGGCCTTTATCACATTATGTCTGGACTATTGGTTTTTGTTTGTTTGTTTGTTTTGTTTTTTTAAACCCTTAACTTCTGTATATTGACTTATAGGTGGAAGAGTGGTAAGGGTGGGCATTGGGGGTCAAGTGACTTGCCCAGGGTCACACAGCTGGGAAGTGGCTGAGGCTGGATTTGAACCTAGGACCTCTGGCTCTCAATCCACTGAGCTACCCAGCTGCCCCTGTCTGGACTATTGTAAATAGCTACGGAGGGGTCTGCCAGCCTCATCTCTCCCCACTCCAATCCATCCTCCATTCAGCCACCAAGTGTGGTTCTGATCATGTTTCATTACCCCCTACTCAATAAACTGCAGTGGCTCCCTATTGCCTTCAGGATCCATGGTTTGGCATTCAAAGCCCCTCATTACTCAGCCCCCCACCCACCTTTCCAGTCTTCTTGTACTTGACACATCTATTCTCTCATCCAGTCTCCTGGCTGCTCCAAGACCCTTCATCTCTCAGCTGTAAGCATTTTCTCTGACTGGAATGTTCTCCCTCCTCAGCTCTGCCTACTAGCTTCTCTGGCTTCCCACCTTTTCCAGGAAGCCTCCCCGACTCCTCTTAATTCCATTGTCTTCCCTCTGTTGGTGATTTCTATTTGCCTGGCTAGACTTTGGCTGCCTCGTCTCCCCCGTGAGACCGTAAGCTTCTTCAGGGTACAGCCTGGCTTCTACCTCTTTTCTGTATCTCTCAGTCTTAGCCTGGCACACAGTAAATAATAAATAACAATAATAGAAATAATTCTATAATTATGTATATGTTTATATATTATATATTATACATATAATATATCACATATAATATAATAAATATATTTATATGCCTATATTAAATATATATTAAATATATTAAATGTAATATATGTTTATATGTATTATATATAAATGTAATATATGTTTATATGTATTATATATAATATATGCATTATATATTATACATATAATATATAAATAATATATATAAACAACATCTAAAATAATTAATTAAAAATAATAAATAACAAATAATAAACATTAAGAAACGTGTATTGATTGGTCGGAATGATTCATTCGGGGAGGAGTCTTTCTCCTTCATGCCCTGCCTCCATGTGAGCAAATGGTACAGACTGTATCCAGGTGTGAGAACCATCCCGGAGTGAAAATCACAGAACGAGACTCTGGGGCAAGGCCTGAATGAACATTTCAGCCTCACTAACTCGCACAAGTTCAGCCGCGTTTATTAAGCAAGTCCTCGGTGCAGGGTGCTGTGGTTACCGCCGGAGACAGCAAGACAGCAAAAGGATCATTTCCCCTTTCAAAGAGTTTATACCCAATCTTGGTGCCAAAAATGTCTAAATTATGACTATTTTTAAAAAAATATTTTTAAACCCTTAACTTCTGTAAATTAGTTCCTTGGTGGAAGAGTGGTAAGGGTGGGCCATGGAGGTCAAGTGACTTGCCCAGGGTCACACAGCTGGGAAGTGTCTGAGGCCAGGTTTGAACCCAGGACCTCCCGTCTCTAGGCCTGACTCTCAATCCACTGAGCTACCTAGCTGCCCCCAATTATGACTATTTTAAAAAGAAAATAATTTAAAAAATTTAAAAATAAATAAAATTTTATTTAAAAATAAATTCTAAAAATGTAAAAAAAAATTTTTTTAAACAAAGAAGAGTGGCTTTCAACTCTTATTGCTATTGTTGTTCCGCTGTGTCTGACTACATGACCTTATGGGGTTTTCTTGGCAGATAGCGGAGTGGTTTGTCATTTCTTTCTCCGGCTCATTTTATAGAAGAAACTGAGGCAAACAGATATTAAGTGATTTTTCCAAGGGTCACACATGATAAATGTCTGAGGTCAGATTTGAACTCAGGGCTTTCCTGACTCCAGGCTCCATCCGCCGAAGCCCTCTAATTATCCTGAAACTCTCATAATCATCCACAAAATAAAAAATAAAAAGTATAACGTAGAAAACCAATCAAGCCCGCTTTAGTAACAAGATGGATGTAGTGCTTTCGAGGTTGGAAAGCACTTTATACATATTTGAGTCTCATGATAACCTTGTGAGGGAGGGACTATTATTACCCTCATTTTACAGATGAGAAAACTGAGGCAAAAACTATCCACAATTATAATTGCACTCATAGATAAGGTACTTCAATTTTGACTGATGAATCGAGTTGCGTCTTATGATCCAGACCAGACAGGCGTCAAAGGCAGAGTTCAAACTTGGGTCTTTCCGGTTTCTAGAGTCGGGCTCTCCCCACCTTGCTGCCTTAGCTGCCTTATCAATATCATCGATATTAAGGCTTTTAGGAAAAGACCAGCCTTTCTAAAAGAGGCCCACTCGCATCCAAATGATGGTACAAGGCTTGCTCAGTGTAAAAAAAATTTTTTTAAGTATTTAAAACCCTCACGTTCTGTTTTAGAATCAATACTATGTATTGGTTTCAAGGCAGAAGAGTGGTCAGGGCTAGGCAATAGGAGATAAATGACTTGCCCAGGGTCACACAGCTAGGAAGTGTCTAAAGCCAAATTTGAACCCAGAACCTCCCATCTCTAGGCCTGACTCTCTATCCATTGAGCCACCCAGCTGCCTCCTGCTTCCATGTAAATTTTAAAAAATACTTTGATATTTCAATCCCAAGTTGACAAGCCATTGATGCCTGCTCATCCCGGGCCATTCCTGCCCTCATCCTCCCAAGAGGTCTCTATAGAGGACCCACCCAAAAGGCTGGAGGCTTCTTAGCTACTCTGGTAAATATTTTTCCTGGAGATTCTCATTAAAAAAAAAAAAAAAAAAAAAGATCATGGCCAAGGCTTGTTGTTAAATTGTAGGTGGATTGTTGTCCTTGCAGAATAGCTGGTCTTTGGGGGCGCTAAGTGGTCTAGTGGACAACAGAATTCCAGGCCTTTAGTTAGGGTGACCAGTTCAAATCCTACCTCAGAAACTTACTATCAGTGTGACTCTAGGCCAGTCTTCGAACCTTTGTCTACTTGAATTTCTTCATCCGTAGAATGGAGAGAATACATCCATCTCCCAGGGAAATGGGAAGTGGTACAGCAGAGAGTGAGGAAGATTCACCTTCCTGAGTTCAAATCTTGCCTCTGACCCTCCCCAGCTATGTGGCCTTGAGCAGGACCCTTAAACCATCTGCCTCGGCTCCTGATCTGTAAAGGAAAGGATCCACTCCAGTATCTTTGCCAAGACATCCCCAAATGGAGTCACAAAGTCGGACGTGGCTGAAAATGACCGAACAACATGTTCCCGGCTCGTCCGCGAGGATCCAGAGAGATGATATTCATAAAACAAATGTGTAAACCTTGAAGGACTGTGCCAGCTTTGTTTATTCTTCAGAAAGGCACCGAAGCGTTCTTCCCCCATCCAGAAATCCATTCGACTTCCACGGACTCCATGATCTGGCTCCCTTGCTAAACCTTCCCGACGTCCTTGTAGTGGCCCTCTCTTGACTCCGTCTCCCAGGTGCTCAGGTCCCTTCTCCCAAGTCACAGGCGGGCCAAACCATGAGCAAACGGACCATAAGCCCAACCACAAAGACAAATCCTTTGTGATCCCTGAGCGCTCTGATGCCAGCAGGCTGGTGACAGAAGTTCGCTTAGGGCTCCCTTTCTCACACGGGGTACAAACTTGAACTGACGCCCTGATCAGGAGTGGTTGCTGTGGGTTCTCTCCTTCGATGGCTTTGGGACTCGCTTCAGATTCACTAACTTCCTTAGAAGGGAACCCAAGATAATTAGCCAGGAATCACTAGCTATTTGGGAGTTATCTCTGACCAGGCTAGCCCACGTGACCTAACCTTGCGACTCAGTTTCTTTACCTGTAAAATGAAGGGCTTGGACTGGCTGGCCTCTGAAGACCCTTCCATAGCTATAAATCCATGATCTGGTGAAATCTGGATTTTTTTTTTAATCATTTTTCTTACCATGTGTAAAAGTTCGTAAATATTGATTGTGAGTTAGAGTTTGGGTTGCTCTTTTATACGATCACGTTTTATCTACTCTCTGCACCACCCCCCACTTCCATTAAGGTTGTTCTCTTTTTTTTTTTTTTAATTTTTAAACCCTTAACTTCTGTGTATTGACTTATAGGTGGAAGAGTGTAAAGGTAGGCAATGGGGGTCAAGTGACTTGCCCAGGGTCACACAGCTGGGAAGTGTGTAAGGTCACATTTGAACCTAGGACCTCCTGTCTCTAGGCCTGGCTCTCAAGGGGTTGTTCTCTTTTTAAAAGGGCTTCAGATCAACCACAGTTTTCTTGAAGAGGGAAAGAGTAAATTTCTATCTCTGAGAGGCCGCTTAAAAAATATGGTACGGTGGATAGAATACTGAAAGTAGTCAGGGAGACCTGAATTCAAATCCTGCCTCAAACACTGTGTGAACCCCGGCAAATCCCAATTTGCTGGCCTCAGTTTCTTCACCTGTACAATGGGGAAACCAATAGCACCTACCTCCCAGGGTTGTTACGGGATAGTTTGTAAAGTGGCTAGCAAACCTTAAAGCACTGTGCTAATGTGAGCTACAGGCACGCTCTAAACAGATGGGAATGACTGGAAAGCAAAGGAGAACCTCGGATAGGTTTGCCCAGAAATTGCTATGGTGTCAAATTTGCAGAGATGACACTGTGTACGGGGAAGCGGGGAGGGACTGGTGCCCCTGCTGGTGATGGGATGTGGTTCTGAGGGGACGTCCAGGAAACTGAAATCTCCAAAAAAGGGTCGATCCACACTCACACTGCTGAAATGTGGTTTTCCGAGAGCCCAAGCACATGTTCAGGGCAGCTTCCTGTCCATCAGCCTTATCTGCCTGCCTGTCAACAGTCAGTCCCGCTCGGAGACCTCTCATCTCTCTACTGCAGGCAAGAAGATGGATGTTGGAAGGGTGTCCCAGGGCTAGTAACTTGGGAGGACCTCCTTTCAGACTGGAGGCACAGCGACTCTGGGAGAAAGCTCGGGGATTCTTACCAAGGAAGCTTGGTACCCACCCAAAGTTGTCTGGCCAGGACACTGAAAGAACTTCGAGTATAGCATGCTACGGGAACAGACAATGTATCCTAGTAGAAAGATGGTCAGAACTGGAGTCCGAGGAGCTGGATTCAAATGCCTCCTAGCTAGCTTTGAGGCTTAAGTAGCTTCCTATTTTGGGACCTCGGATGCTCATGCTGATTTTTATTTTTCCATTGTTACATGATTCATTTTCTCTTCCCCCGTCCTGGAACTGACAAGCAATTCCACTGGATTATATACATAGATGCTCATGTCTGAAACAAGGGGTTTGGATGAGATGATTTGGAAGTTCCCTTCCTGCTCTAAGTCACTACTGCCCTGGCAAAGGATGACCTTTTGTTGACATAAAAGAAGAGGAGGCTGGAAGGGATGGGGGCATCCTTTAAAGTCCACTGACTTCTCAACAGGAAAGGCAGGAGACAGAGAAAAAGGATGACCTTTTATTGACATAAAAGAAGAGGAGGTTGGAAGGGATGGGGGCATCCTTTAAAGTCTGGTGACTTCTCGACAGGAAAGGCAGGAGATAGAGAAAAAGGATGACCTTTTATTGACATAAAAGAAGAGGAGATTGGAAGGGATGGGGGTCATCCTTTAAAGTCTGGTGACTTCTCGACAGGAAAAGCAGGGGATAGAATTATTACTCAGGCACCCAAGGGAACAGATAGTAACATTTTTTATTAAATATTACAGTGGATCAAAAAGTACAAAATATCTCTTGCCTGCTATGTGATTGGGAAACTATTGGCACGTGATACAGTATCAAAAGCATTAATAAGTACAATTTGGAAAACATACAAAATCGAGTGTTTATAGTGGCTCAGCTTTATTTCTGGTAGTGTTCAAACTAACGTGGAGGTTACTCAATAACCTCCTCCATGGGAAAGTCTATAATATCACTGGGCCATTTTACTATATACAAATAACCACCTTACAGAGCATAGAGGTTACATAACTCGAATCACCAAAAGTATACAATATTTACAACAAAGGAAAAGTTTAAAAAAGTATAAACAGCCAAGAGATTATGCTGCCTTTTCTTCAAACATATTTCAACCATAGGGAGACAAGCAGAATATCAAATACATTTACAGCCAACACTGGAGTTAAGTGCTTATGACGATCGTTTCAATGGTGTGGGTCTCGCCAGAGTGAAAATCATTCCCATTCCTCGTTAAGATCGGGACAATCGGAAAATTGGACCAGATGGGACTTGGCTGACCACCACAAAATGTGACCGTATGGAACAATCAGTGAAGAGAAAAATGAACTGCTCTCTTTGAAGGCACACTACATAAAAGATTTTTGTGGGACCAACTCAAAACTGCCATGAGACACAGCAACATAGTAAGATACAGTACTTCAGAACTCATGCACCAGTTCAGTAAATTGTAAAGTCAATATTGGGCTTGAACAAACCACTCTTTATCCTCGGATAAATGTGAACGGAGAGTCGCCAATAACTAGTTAAATAAGACAGTCCAGTTGCAAATATTCCACATTCTAATCATTGACTAGGAGGACACTGAATTCTGAAACTCAGCTGGGCTCTATTTTTAAAACTGGGTTTGCTGAAGTCAAACTCTAAGTAACACAGAAGAGCTGTTTTTGTGTTTTCCTTTTTTTTTTTTTTTTAAGCAGGGGTGAGGGTGTTATTTAAATCTTATAACCTCCGAAATATCCAATGAATCATGAACTTAAGTGCATTTGGAATTGCAACATTTCTTGGAAGCTGTTCTCAGTAAATAGATTTATGACTCCGTTGCCCATTAGATTCCACAGTTTCCTTTACAAAACTACCAATAACAATGGTATGGTTGCACAACAAAAGGCTTGCACAACTCCATTCAATAATAAGGCCCCTTGGACTCAAACAATACAAACAAAGCCCCGTGTAAGACTTTTAAAAAAAAAAAAAGGCCTTTCTCATCCAATGAGGAATTCAATGGTCTTTTGGGAGAAAGAATTCCAAGATTCTGGTTGAGAATTAAAAAACAACAACAACAACAACAACAACAACTAACTCACTGCTTCTGCAGGGAGGGAGTCCCACCATCTCTCTGTTAGTGGTCCTGAGGTTTCACCTAGCATCTGATCTCCCTCAGAGAGAAACAGTGAATCTCCTCTTGCAACAAATGAGAAAAATGAATGCTGGCTTCTATTAATGGGATTTGAAAATGGCGTGACCCAATTCCAACCTGATGGAACCAAAGTGAGATCAGTGCGTTGCGGAAAACAAGTGCCCCGAGGTCCACAATTTCTAGGCGACCCTCGAAAAAAGGGAAGCTCCTATTTTTTTTTTTTAAACAAGCTCGTTTACTGTGGAATGGCCATGGGGTTGTTTTTCTTTCATATTCTCTGGTTCTGTCACGATTCATAACTAGTGCAACTTCCTTATATGTGTCCCTGCTGGAAGGAAACCAGCTGGGATTGGGATGTTCTCTCTCTCTCTCTCTCTCTCAATCTCTCTCTCTCTCTCTTGTGCAATAGCAGGATAATCTGCACTCACACACGTATAACCTAAAGTCTATTAGTTTATTTAATATTCTCTCATATATATGTATATGTACATACATATACATACACACACACACGTGTTTGTTTTTTTTTTTTTTCCACAGGAAGGTAAGTAATTAATTGAAGCAAATGGAACTTTTTTTTTTTTAACACTTGATGGCTACATTCTTTTGTTTTCACCTTTGGATATTAAGTATGTATGTTACATTAGATATTTGGCTTTATGTCGTGGTGACGTTTCAATACAAATAAATGCATTGCATGCATGGCTTTGTTTTACAGCCTCAAGTTTGACGGTTACCAGTTCTGAAAATTCTGCAGGCGAGTTGTTTATTTAGAAGTTGAAAATTGTCCTCAATTTTCATACAACAAAACATCTCAGAGGAAGAAAAAAAAGAATAAACCCTCGGCGAATGAGGGAACGAAGGTCTCCGGGGAAGGGTGGCGGCGGTGGAGGGCTTTAACAAAATGACGTCTACGCCGAGAGGAGGAGCGATTCTGGGGGAAGGAGGAGGGGAAACCCAACCGTTTTCTTTGACTGACGAGACGTTCTGAAAACGAGACACTCTGCGGTTACATCTTAGTAACCAAAGCAACAGAGGCAGAACACATCATCCCCATCTTCCGAGGGCTCGACCAGCAGCAGCATCCGTAGCGGACAATGGAAGCGAACATGAAGCAAAACCTGTTGCCAGACAGGCTGCCGGTGAAAACGGCCACCACGACAACACGGCCCTCCAACCAAAGATGGGTTTCTTTTTTAGACGTGGGTACTCCGATTCTAATCCATCAGCCGTGGTGACACGGGTGGCAGCGGGCTCTTCTTTGGCTCTATAAGAGACCAATGTGATCAGGCCAGTGATGGCTCTGGGGACAGCTCCGCCGGGGGAAAGTATTGGCTGTCGAGGCATTCTTTCCCATCCCATCTCCTCTCTTCCCAAGCTCCCTCCCCCTCTGGAGCCCCCCAGCACCCCCATCCCACCTCCAGCCCTCTTTCCTCAGCCTCTTAAAGGGTTTCGACCCATCATCAGCGGAGATCGCTTTGGCTCCTGCTTTGATTTCTGGAATTCCTAAAATATCTGTCCAGCCCACAAATATGTCCTCTGGACTTGGTTGTTATGCTGTAGTTTGTTGCCAATGAAGTTTGTGTTTTTATGCTTCCTCTGGTATGTAGGACAGTTTCACAGCCTCGATAAGGTAAGTACAATGCTGCACATTTTCACAGAACCCAACCCTTCAAGCAAAGCCTTTGGCTGGGTACACACAGTGGAGAAGTTCTTTCGGCCCTGCCGTGTAGAAGGAACAAAATCCCTAAATTGCAGATTGAAAAATGAACTTGGTTTTTGCACCATCGTGTGATTCGCCGTATCTCTCTCTCTCTCTCTTTATCTCGCTCTCTCTCGCTCTCTTTCTCTCTCTCTCTCTCTCTCTCTTTCTCTCCATTTGTTCCACTTGAATCGGTTGCTTCAATTTGTAAACAATAACTTTACCACCCAAAGCTGCTCCAAATGATAAGATGTGGAAAAATTCTACACACATCGACAAGTAGGACAGCCTCTAAAAAACAACAACAACAACAACAACAACAACAGGAAACAGAAACAAAAGACCTGCCAACAAAATGATATTGTTTAATTAAAAAAATAGGACAGAATAAACTGGGGAGGGAGGGGAAATGGAACTACCTGTATATAAATTATGTGAACAAACGAATACAGGTACCTTTTTCAGAAGCAAGTCTATACAGTCAGTTGAACAGTGTTTACTTTTCCGGCTTAATAGTGTCAAAAAGAAAGACTGATTGCAGATTTACTATACATTGCATTGATTGAACCTTGAAAAGTCAAAAGAAGCGGCCCGACGATGGGCATCCCTTGATGGGTGGATTCACTAGAGCCTTCCTTTTCTTTTCCCCTCCTCGGAATCGCCAACTTTCTAGCTCAGGCCCAACAATCTGAGGGCAGACGGGGGTCCCTTTGAGCAATTTCTGGACGTCGTAAATCCCTTCACAAAACTCGTGTGCAAAGTGAAATGATTTGGAGGTTGGGGAGGTCATCGGTACGGGAAAGGGGGTTCAGACCAACCCAGCCAAAGCACAGCCGTACCCCGATCAAAGAGGCCCATGCGTTCAACTCCCAGGGCGGCTCCCGAGCCCTAGCTGAGAAGGGACACCGACTGCTCCTCCTTCAAGATGTCATCACGGGGTAGGGGACGGAGCGATGAGACTTGCCATCTTCATCCGGACGCTGTGGGAGGCCGAGTTTACAGTTTCGTACTGGGGTGCACGGACGATAGTTGGGAGGATGGGAAGGCCGCCTGAGGATTGATAGCAGCTAAAGGGTAGATGCTGTTGTGCAAAATCTCCCCGTAGGAACTTCCTACAGGTGTGGCCGCCGCTAAGTGTCTATAGAGCTGCTGAGAATTTGCTGGGGACGTGAAGATTCCACGTTGCATCACGAGCGAATGGAAAGCCAGGGGTTGCATTAGCGGAGAGAGCACAGTCTGGTTTTTCAAGTACTGCAAAGGGTGAGAGTATCCGGCTGGGACCCGGGAATTGAGACCCGAACACAGGGATCCTGGATACAAGCCCGTGAAGATCGGAGAAGACAGGGGGAACTTGTGGCTCTCCAACGTGCTGCTGGCATGCCCGCTGGAAGCCGCCTTGGTGCTTTCACCGTCCTGCTCCGAGCCCTTGTCCTTTGCCGACGTCTCCTTGGCTGAATCCAGGGGAGACACCGCACGGATCTTCTTCCCCGAAATCACCAGATCCAAATCCTCCAGGTTCCGTTTTAAAGGCCGCGCCGCGCCGATATTCTGGGGGCTGGCTTTGCGGTGTAAGATCGGATGAACCATCCCCTCCATCTTCCTTAAATTTTCCAGTCTCACATGGTGAGGCTTTCCAGACCTAGGAAGGGACTCGACGTATTTTTTGGGGGCCGACATGGTCATGGGGGACACTCGGCAGGCTTTGGGGTTACAGTCTCGATTTGTCTGGCTGCTCATAACCTGAAACTGTGAAATATTTTTGCCTTCCTGCTGCCCCAGGGACGAATGAGTCAGGCCCAGGGCCTTTCCAGTCTGCTTATGCGTGCTCTTTGGAAGACTCAAATCGGTGGGCTGGTCATCCGAAGAGGCTTCCAATGCCGTCTTTTTGTCTTGCAGATGCAAAGACGTGTGATAATTTACACTGAGTTTTTCTTGGTGTTTATGTGAAGGAAAAGTAGAAATATTTTCTGATTCCCTATACATGTCTCGGGGGGGATATTTAGATGTCTGTTCATTATTAAGGTGGTGTTCTGTGTGTCGGTAAAGGTTGTGTAGATGGGGAGATGAATAGAAATCTGCCAGGAAGCTGGGCACGTGGGAGTGCTGGAGCGCCCTTTTTTCCATCAGTTTGTCTTTGCTCTCCTCCATCTCCGACTTCAGTACATACGACTCGGAGAGTGGGTTAAGGTGATGTTTGGAGAAACTGCAGCGATGGCTATCTGGCTTACTTAATTTGTCCTGCTTAAAGACTTCGTGAATGACCTTTTTTTCTTCCGAAGTCTTGCTTTTGAAACTCTGCACGTGCTGTATCACCGACGGTCGGCTGACTACCATGTGGTCTGCGTTGGGACCGTGATGGGCCTGGGACAAACCCGAACACAGTTCATCTCTGCTGGTCATTTTCTTTTTGCTGATCAAAGGGGGAGGGGAGCCGTAGGGATAGCTGCTGGATAAACTGGCGCCGCTCACCTGGGACAGAAGTTTCTTCTTCGCCAGTGGCGACATGATGCCCGGATTACCCCGGGAGTAAAGCAAGGGGGTATAGTTAAAGGCCGGGTCATCGTGGACGGGAACCGTCAACTCTTTGTCTTTGAACATGTCAAAGGACTGGACCACGAGGACTTTGGGGTTTTGCTTCAACGCATCGTGGATGTCGTCGTGGCCAAGCTGGTCCACTTTGACGGTGCAGTTGGCGATGTAATCGGCCATCACGGGCAGCTTGTCGTCTTCCATCTCGTTCTGGCTCGCCAAAGGCAACTGCATGGCGGGGAAACTGCCGAAGGGGTTCTCCTGAAGCTCGTTTTCGGGGCCCTCCGTGAAACTGCATGTCTGAGGCTCTTGCTTCATGTCAACGAGGACATCTGGCGACGGGTGCGACTCTTTGCCGACCCCCGGGAGGTGGGCTGGCTCCTCCTCGGGGAGGCCGGGGACGCCGGAAAAAGAAGATGGCGCCTCCTCCTCCTTCTCCACGGCCTCCTCGGCTTTCTCCTTGTGTGAACCTTGGCCCTTCAAGTCTTTTCCTGGGTCTGCTCCGGCCACTGCACAGTCTTGGATTCCTTCCATCTGCTTCTTCAGTTCTGCTGCGGTCAGACTCCTCTGATCTGGCGTCTCCTTCTCCTGCTCCGATGAGACCTAATAACGTATTTCAATAGATAGTCAGAAGAAAGCAAAGCATGTTGACAGATCCCACTATGAAATACAATATTACACCCAGCAGCTTTCCTTAAAAACAGGCTTGTCAATCACCTCCGAGGGTTTTGAAAGGCTTTATTACTCCCCAATCACAGCTCTAAACAAAGAAATCTAAATTACAGAAACATTAAGGGAAATGCGCGGATCGACTCTGGCTTCTTAGGAGACACCTATCAAAATAGCAAAGCCATGTATACTGATGGTATACAATCATATCATCTCTTGATTCCGACGTATAGTTTAATTCTGAGGTTGTCTTCTTGTCAAATCAGTCAATTATCCAAATGGGTTTTAAATTACATGTTGTAGTTTTATGACACCATTGAGAAAGATTAAAAAAAAAATAGTTGCTCTCTACCAGAAGGCAGGCAACCCCATTAGAGGAGCCACACAACAACAAACTGTATTCTCACCTCTTGCTATATTCCTCGAGATGGCCAGATTCACTCTAATTTCTGCAATTTGGTGAATTTAAAATTAGCAACTGCTTAAGTGTTAATAATTTCTCCTCGGTGCCACACGATACACAAATAATGCTAAAATATTTAAAAATTATGCGGATGCCGCAGCAGCCTGCCTGCCAAGGAGAAAAGAAACTCCCAGTCTCCCTTTCAGCATTGTGGCAAGCTACGTTTTTATTAAAGCTAAAAATGAAGTTGTCAACATTCAGGCAGTGTGCGCCATTACAAATATAGCTTTTCTCTTCCCTGAAATAAGTTATCGTCGACGAGACAGCCTCTCTTTGTGCTGCCCCATTGACAAAGCTCGTGGGCACAATCCGTGCCATTCATTCCGTTCTGGAGCCAGATGAACTGTGACCTCTGAAGGTCATTATAACTTTCCATCTGTGACCCCAGCTGACTGACGAGCCTTTTCATAACAGCCGTCATCTCATCCTGACGTGCCTTGGCGCAGGACGCTCACAAAACCGTGCTTTGTGTTGGCCTTTCATGGTCTCTGTCTTACCCTCCAACTTTGTTCTCCCCAGTTGTTAAGAGAAGAAACATCAAGAGAGTCATTATCTAAATGTTGCATGAAGGTATTTGGGGGAGACTGACTGGCTGGTGGGGGTGGCAGAGAGACCATTTAATAAATCACACCCATTTCAAAGCTGTTTCTCTACAAGACCCTGCTGTGCTTGGGGATGCGCAATTTGTTGCAATCATTGGTCATCCGTCTCATCCTTATGCATAGAGCTTCTTCTTCTTCTTTTTTTTTTTTTTAATAAATCCAAATATCAACATGTCTTCTGTGAAGTCAAATCTAAGAAATTTGTAGCTGGCAACCAACTTAGAGACCATATAATATTTGGGTAAGTCACTTAAAGACTCAGTTTCCTTTTCTGTAAAATAGAAGGATAGGTTGGGCTGGATGATCTCGAAAGCTCCTTCGAGCTTTAGCTCCTACAATCCTTTATTATATGGAGAAGGAAACAGAGGCTCAGTCCTTGAACGATTTGCCCAAGGTAATGTGCTATTTATTTAGCGGATAAAAGTTGTAGGATGAACAATCAAGTCATTCCAGCTTCTCAAAGTTCTTCCAGATACTCTGATGACCATTCCAGGCTTCCTTCCATAGAAACAGCGGTCTCTTGAGGTCACATATTACATAAAAAATGGCAAAAAAAAAAAAGGTGAATCGGGGGGAAAAACTCATTCACGTGGAATATTTTGCCCCTTTATTGGCCGAAGTTGTAATATGAAGGCTTAATTGTTTGGGAGCAGCAGAATCACATGATGATTTCTGGAGAAACGCTTGAATCTTCTGGGGTCCAGCCAGGAGTCAGTTAAGACTTTTCCTGCTTAACTCAATTGCTACTTTTCCCAACATTCAATGGGGAAGCATACAAATCCTCTTAATTAGCACATACCTGTCCATCTAAGTCATTGAGAAGCAATCGACACGACAGGAGGAAGACCCACTATCCCTGATATTTATATGATCATCTGATTTAGTATCAGAAATCACCAACATCTTAAAAAACCCAACTGTGGCCAAGGCGGACTAGGGAAGTAACTTGTCCAAGGCCACACTGACAGTAAGCACCAGAGGCAGGATTTCTGTCTAACTCTTCTGCCTTCTGAGTTAGTGTCGTCCTTGTCATCGACTTCAGACAAGGGTTATAACCAGGTACGTTTTGGTTTCCTTTTGATACCCGTGTCAGCGGGGTGGCTGAGGAGGATGCCGATAGCTGACAGGTAAGCAATATTTAGGGACAGAAGCAATGTCGGATTGGGTAGTGACACCCAACCATAAAAAAAAAAAAGACGTTGATCTGTTGACTACAGGCAAGAGTTGTGTAGACAGCATTCAAGTCTTGCAGTGATCTGAGGCTCGAGAAACTGAAAAATCTTCGCTTTTCGGCCACGTATGTGGCCAATTCATTGGAGTATCTCTGTTTCTGTTTCTCCCTTTAAATGACAGATCTTAAAATGTTTATGAAAGGAAAAATTTTTTTCTCTTGTTATCTATATAATTTATTTCTACAAGATTCAGCGAAGCAACTTGATTTTCAGTTAGGGAGACTTTTTTGTTGTTGTTGTTGTTTTTTAAAAGAAGCTACTGTTTAATTATAGAGTCTCTTCTGAGTTCATTACAGAGCTGATTTTTTTTAGGGGTGTTTAATATAAGCACCCCAATCCCCCTGGGGTGAAATCCTAAAACACGCTGCCTTTGAATGTGCCTGCTAAGTTGTTGCGGTGGTGGTTGTTTTTAATAGGGAGCAAGGTTTTTCCAAATTGATTCATGTTACGACAGATTTCAAAACCAGGCTCTACGTCTAGCTTCTGAGAGGGCTTCTGTCAGTGGCTGTGGTCTACTGGTGACTAGGGCTAGTTTTTAAATGATCAGAAACGACCTATTAACAGAAAAGATAATAATGGTTTCCGGGGAGCCATTTCAAAACTACCCAATAAATAATCTATATTAAAAATGCTCTCAAAGAGGCTGGCTTTCCACACAAGCCACTCGGGCATCACGGTCACATCAATCACACCGGGCAGGGATAACTCAAAGTTACTTAGACGCTGAATGACCGAGATACGCCCATGATTGAGGGCTGACTTGTTGAGTTTCAAACCTCAATTAGTTTTTAAAATTCTTCTCAAATTCTCTGAGATTTAATGAGGCTCCATGATGCTAAGGCAGCTCCATCTCTGGGAGGCCCTCACCTAGCCCTCAGCAGAAGCGCCACGGCTTCCAGACACTTGTTTTATGGACCATCAGAACCCCGTGGGAGGGATCAGTTAAGCTTTTCCCAATCAGAGCACCCAGAAAGAAGGCCAGGCAGAACTTTTCAGCCCCCGAGTAATCAACAAAAGAGAACTTCTGGCCCAATGCAGGAATTCTACCCATAAGACTCTGAGGCAGGCCATTTCTTTTAAGCCTTTCCCTTCTGTCTCATCATCAATTCTAAGACGGAAGGGCTAAGCGATGGGGGTTAAGTGACTTTGGCCGGGGTCGCCCCGGGGCTGGATATGAACCCAGCTCCTCCCGACTCCAGGCCTGGTGGCTCTATCCACCGAGTCACCTACCAAAGTAGAACATTTCTAATTACAATGTTTTAGCACAGGAACAGGATGGTTAACTAACCTCTGAGGCATCCTGGGGCTTCGCGGCATGGTCTTTTTCCTTTTTGTTCTTTGGGTTTTCACTTTTGATGCGTTTCGTTCCGGACATTTTTGTTTTGCTCTCGCTCTCCTGGGCAGCATTCTCCTGTTTTCGAGGCTTTACTGGAGGCAGGGGCTTATCTTCCTCTCCTTTAATAAATCTTTCGTATGGCAGTATTAATCTACAGGATGAAAGAACACATCATCGATCAGCCAAGAACACTGCACGGCGGATCATGTTCTTGACTTCTTAATATATGCAATGCATTATCAAATCCAAAGATTCAGAGATGGGAAGGACCTTCGAGATCATCTCCATTTTACAAATGAGAAAACTGAGGCCAAGAGGGAAGGTTTGGCCAAAGTCTTACAGCAAGGAAATAGCAGAGCCAGGACTAGAACTCTGATCTATTTACTTTAAGTCCAGTGATCTTTCCATTAATGATTCTTACTTTTCCCCCTGCCCCATTGGCACACATCAAGTTCTAGAAATTCTCTCTAAAATAACATATTATCTGAATGAACACTTAATATCTTGGGGGAAAATAAAGGGGGGGGGTCAGTGGTTGGAGAATCAGCCCTGGAAATGAGAGGTCCTGGGTTCAAATGTGGCCTCAGACTCTAGGCAAGTCACTCAACCCTCACTGCCTTGCACTTACCGCTCTTCTGCCTTGAAACCCATACATAGTATTGATTCTAAGACAGAATGGAAGGCCTTAAAAAATCCCATTTATTATTATTTTTTTAATAAACCCTTACCTTCCATCTTGGACTCAATATTGTGTTTTGGTTCCAAGGCAGAAGAGTGGTAAGGGTGGGCAATGGGGGTCAAGTGACTGGCTCAGGGTCACCCAGCTGGGAAGTGTCTGAGGCCAGATTTGAACCTAGGACCTCCCGTCTCTAGGTCTGGCTCTCAATTCACTGAGCTACCCAGCTGCCCCCAATCCCACTTATCTTAAATAATCTTCTAAGATGGTTGCTCGACTCAGGCTTATACAACTTGACAATTATGAAGCATTTCATGTCCACAACAACCCTGGCACATAGGTTGTGTCTCATCATTGTCACCATTTTTTACTTGAGAAAACTGAGGTTCAGATAGTTAAGTGACCTCCCCAAGGGCACGTGGCGATCAAGGGCAAGAATTATACCCTTGGCTTTGACCCAAGCCCTAAAGCCTTTCTGCTCCTTCCTCTCTTTTCACTCTCCTGAAGACACCAGGGAAGACAGAAGAATATGGCTGTAGGCAAGCAATCATGTCTCCATAAACTAAAGACTTGGCAGGGATGGGGTTAATGGCTCCTTCTCCGCCAGCAGAGCTTCCATGGCGGTCCGTCCCACCAAGCAACAGGCGACTTTCTCGAACATCTCCAAGGAGGAATACTTTTAGGCTGTCTCCGGCAGTAGGGAGTGTTCACTGCTTTAGAACAAAGTCACGAGGGCAGCGAGGAGAAGAAAGGCAGCGAAGAGCACACAAATCAGAGGGCTCCAAAAATTCGAGAACTTTAATTATGTAACTTTCTTGAACAAAATCCATAAAATTGCTTAAAAAAAAAAAAAAGAGAAACATCAAACAGCTCTCATTTTAATCTGTTTTCCCTTTGCGACGTAGCTCTTGATCTGAACGGGAAAAATAGCTGATGTAATTAAAAGGGATGGATTGCATTACAATCTCAGTTTCAACTTCAGTGATTAAAGTTTTTATAATGCATTTGGTGTGATTAATGACTCACTGTGGGATTAATACGAGACTCAGCCTTAAAAATATGAACTTTAATACAGCAAACATAATTTGTTTTAAATAAGACAAGTTGACTCAATGAAGAAAACGTGCTCTACTTACAAACAACACAAATCTGTTCCGAGATTGGGAACCCCAATTATCTTTAATCTAAGACTCCCAGGCAGAACCCCCTCTGCTTGGGATGTTCGCTTGCTATCCTACAATTGGTTTCCAAGCATGCAGTTTGGATCTGTACCCCCTCGCCGTACCGCCAGCTTCGGCTTTTAAGAGTACAGAAGTGGAGCTGCCCGGGATCGTAAAATTTCGTTCTTTAATAAAATACTACATAAATTATGGTAAAATCAAATCCCAATTTATGCCATATTAGAAATGAAATTCATTAACTGAGCATGCTCTGACAAGGTATGTGCAAGGAGGCGTGAATAATACTTTTGAGTCCTAAATCTGGCAGCGGGCCAGCAACAGAGCTAAGGAGAGCCCATGGGGAATATTCATCTTCAGATCCCATTACAAACTGAGTTTAAACATGTTACAGCTGCTAAAACTGGAAAGTACTCCCTCTATGCAGACTTACTAAAATAATATATAGCTGCCAAATACCTGCTTCCCACTGTAATATTACAGCTAATGTTTATATAATAAAAAGCATAACTAAGCAGAATAAGAGAGAAAAAAAACAATCTTGTTCATACTTGAATTTATTCTACTTCATTTGCAAAGTCCCCCAACGTTCCCCCCAAACGTCTAATAATAATCTTGCCTGGGCCCCTTCGAGGGCCCCCTCACTTCTCAGCAGTGGAAAGTTGGGGTTCGAGGGAGGAGAATATTTACATCCTTTCCCTCCCTGTGTTAAATATTTAAAATTGACTTTAATGAAAACATGTTTTATTACAATAATTGTGATCGCAGAGATAGGACTGTTTGATTTTTTTGTTTGGTTGTCATGGCAACTAGAGGTGCACTTGAAACTTGCATGCTCCAGGGGTAACCATTACTCTCCACCACCTCCATCCCCAATGGTCCTTGTCTTCGAATGGGACGAGGATCCCACGGCGAGAAGGAGTGCCACGAGAATCCTTTCTGGGTGACGGGAGGCAGTCAGGAGGCCTCCATCATCCCTGACATTCCTCTTCTGGAATCTCGTGTAATATTCTCAAGCAAAGGCCCTTTCCTAGCCTGGGTCCTGATACCCCGGGCAAGCACTGCAGCCCGGCTCATTAGACAGGTGCTAATTAGTAACCAGGGCTCAAATTTCCTCTTAGAATCTGGTGAGTTCAAGCAGGAGAACTACATTTTCATTTTTGAGTCTTTTTTTTTTCTTTCTTTCCACTCAACTCAGCAGCTGGGCTGGCCAAGAACAGTGAAAACACATTTCACTTTGCTGGTCAAAGGCTGAGAGCCAGAAGCAGGAAATCTGGAATTAAATGTTTCTTGTATCTGGAAAGAGGCATGACTAAGGTAAAACTGAACCCAAACATAAGCATTGCTTGTTCAAAGCTCACAGGGTGTCTATGTGGGTTGTTCTGCACTGTGTGTGTGCATGTGTGTGTTTGTGTGTGTGTGTGTGTGTGTGTGCGTGCCCGCGCGTACATTTAAAGGATAGGGTCATGGGCTGAATTGTTATTTTCTTGGATGGTTATAGGAAGGAAGAAAAGAAAGAAAAAGAGAAGAAAAGAATAAAAAGAAGGAAAAAAGAAAAGAAGAAAGGAAAGATGGAGGGAAGGAATAAAATAGAAGGAAGGAGAGCGAGGGAGGGAAGGGATGAAAAGAAGGAAGAAAGCAGAAGGAAGAAAGAAAAGGAAAAATGAAGAAGGAAGGGAAGGAAAATGGAAAGAAGGAAGGAAAAAGAAAGAAGAGAAGTAAAGGAAAAATGGAAGGAAGAAAAGGAAGGAAGAACAGAAAGAGAGGGAGGGAAAGAATGATAAGGGAAAGAATGAGGTAGGGAAAAGAAAGAAAGAAAA
>NC_058131.1:706997144-707007739 GCF_016433145.1 Gracilinanus agilis
AGAGGGGGGAGAGAGAAGTAGAAAAAGAGGGGGAGAGAGAAAGAGAGAGGGGGGGGCAGTGAAAGGGAAATGAGTAGGACTTCAGCACTGAGTTATGGAGGGCAGGACACCATCTCCCACCACAAACAATTACAGACAGCTTCATATGGCGATTTCCGTTTGGTGCAGTTTTCACTGAATGTTTTTTCAGTTATCCTCTCAAGGTACAACACAATCACCCCACAGGATATGATCTTATCGTTTGATTATTAGAAGTTTTTACAGTCCCCGAGCACTAAAACTACTACAGGGTTTTTTTGAGCATTTGAACATTCACCGAATACGCGGTACCATTAAACAGGTTGGCCAATGGAAGGTCAATATTGCCCAACACAGGAAGAGCGCGGTTTGGATTATACAAATAGTTTAGCAGAATGCAACATGCCTGAAACCAGCAGATGATTATTTTCAAATATTTGTAGTACAACAAAGATTTAATCAGTTTCTAAACAGGGCAGATAAAAGCAAAAATGTCCCTCTCCCCACTCCCCCAACCCTCTAAAATTCATTAATCTGGAGAAATCACTTAGAGGGGCTTTTAGGCTCCGGTCGGGTTTCAGGTGGGTGGAAGTAATGGGGAGAGGAAGCGATGTATTCATTAGAAAAACCAGAGAGCATTTTCTCCCCTCCCTGATCTTCATCGGGTCTGGGGACTGGAAGCAACGCAAATAAATGGCCCTTTCTATTATCCAGATTTCAAATTCCAGATTAGCCAAGAGCTTATTTATAAAGCCATTAATGGATCTCGAATAGGTAATCTATCGTGTATTGAAAAATAACATCTTTCCAAGGAGGAAAGAGCCAGCGTGAGGCTTTTTCTCCCTCCCCCCCCCCTTTCCTCTTCCAGGAATAATACAAGAATAGCATTTTCCACCCCAAAGCAGAAACAGTAGGGGAGCCCTTTGCTATCACAAAGATTCTTATTAAATTCAGTCACTGTGAAAGGCAAGACTTTTATTTTTTTAAATAAAGACAACTTAAAATCAACTCCAGTTAGATGAACAGATCGGTGACATGCTCGCCCTTGATTTATCGGGGTCTGGGCCAATAAATTATAATCATATCGAAATTGCCGGTTTGAAAGGATTCCTGCTTTACTAAATTCTCAAGTGAAATAATGGAGCTCAGTGTAACCTGAGTTTTTAGATCTGCCTCATCTGATATTATGAAAAATTCAATGTATTTCTCTGCAGCACAAGTCAGAGGTCAGCAAATCTATTACAGTAATGTAAGTAATCTGGCTACCTGCCAAGGCCTTCCTCCCTCCCCCCCTTTTTTTTAAACACTAAAGCAGATAATTTTATATTTACAAATTCTAAAATCCTCCGGGGATCTGTGTCTCTTTCTCAACAAAAACCAGAAACTTCACATTAGAGAAATGTATTTCACAGCATATCACACATGTCTCTGTCATTAGCATTTCATAAAAAAGAAAAGGCCCTTTATCTTTATTAGTCAACATTCCCTACTGCATCCCCCCCAACCCCAGCAGAATAATGTGCAGTCTAACCACTAATGTCTCCTGGCCTGATTAATGCCTGCATGGAATAACTGAACTTTGAGGCCAAAACATTTAGCAAACAGTGCTGAAGAAGAGATGGGAATTCATCTATTTATAGAGATTTGAAAAATGGGGTAGAGGCAGACATGGCCTGATTCAAAGTCAGGAGAAGAAAGAAAGAGACAGGCTAGGAAGGCTCGTGGACCTCAGGCTCGCCAATAAGGGCCGAACGTTTCGTGGGGCCAGACCAATGGGAAATACCAAATATTTCTGTAGGTGGTACCATCCCCGGGAGCGAAAAAAATGTTTTTCAAGGCAAGGGTGGGGGGAATATTGGCCTACTCAGGTTAAATGCTCTGGCCTCTTTGGAGCCGGTAAATTTTGGGTTCGATGGGCTCTTTTCTTTTTCAATGGCAACAGAAAGGAAGCCACGTTATATTGTTTCCACTGGGGTTCCAGACTGGATCTGATGTAAAATGGAGCCGTTACATTTCTTAGTAGACTTGCTAGTGTCTCAGCAGCCAAAGTTTGGCCAGACATCTTCCTTCTGGGCCAGAAATAGAAAATGTAGCTTCACTGGGAAGCGTGAAAACAACCTCTCACCAAATATTCAGCCAAAGGAAGGTATATTTTTCTTCTTCCAGTGGGAAAAAAAAATACCAACAAAACAAACCATCCAGTCTTCCAAGGATTAGAAAAAGATTCCCCTGCCATCCACACTTGTTCAACTTGCAGGGCACCATCTTGATTACAAACATGGTAGAAAAAGCACTTTGATGCAGGGAGGTATGTCCAAGGGAGGCTGTTTCTACACTGGGTGCAGAGCTGTGAAGACAATAGCAAATGTGCTTCTTTGCTTTGGCTGTGGGAGACGCCAAACCCCGCTCGGCAAGGATGCGCGCCGCGGAGGATGAGCTCAGCTCTACGGTGTTCTCAGGAGAGCATCTCCCAAGCAGGGCGCTTGGATGTGGATAACGGACCGGCGGTGAGAGCCAAGGGCGCTCGGCAGGTTCAAGGTCGAGAGGCGGCTGTGAGCCGGAGGGCACCCATCGCCAAGAGCTGGTCACCCGTCTGCGTGGCTCGGCCGTATGGGAGGGAGGAGCCGAGAAGCCAGCCTTTGTGGGTGGCCCGAGGTCGGCGATGGACCTTGGGGAAGCCCCTCCGCTTCCCCTGGACCTCGGTTTCCTCAGGGGGTCTCTCTTGAAGATCTCTGAGGTCTCTTCCAGCCTTAAACCTACAATCCGACAATTCTTCCTCACAGATGATGAAAGAACAAAAGACCTCGGGACACACATATGAATTTGTTGTTGTTGTTTAGCCGTGTCAGTCGTCTCTGACTCTTCAGGACCCAGTTTGGGGTCTTCTTGGCCAAGATTCTGGAGTGGTGGGCCATTTCCTCCTCCAGCTCATTTTACAGATGAGGAAACTGAAGCCAACAGGGCTAAGTGACTTGACCAGGATCATACAAGCAGTAATGTCTGAGGCCGGATTTGAACTCAGGAAGAGGAGTCTTCCTGACACCAGGTCCAGAGCTCTATCAACTGCACCACCTACCTCTGTGTGTGTGTATCTCCATATACATACATATATATAATATATATAATTTTTATATATATTTTATATATGTATGTTATTTTAGATATTTATTTTATTTTTTATTTTTTTATTATACATAAAATATATTTACGTATATTTTATATACAATATATGCTATGTATTCTTATATTTATTTTCTGTAATATTTTCTTTTTAAAACACACACACAAATTATTCAATTACTTGTGGCTGAATGGTGGCTCCACCTCCTCCCTGCTTTCCACTAAACCATAAGCTCACTGAGGTTAGCGATCATCTCACTTTTCCTCTTTCTACCCCCGGTATCTAGTACAGGACCTGGTACATAATAGACACTTAGGAAAAGTTTTATTTTGTCTTTCTGTCCTTTTAAGTGTTTGGGGGAGGGGGAGGTGATATTAATAGTGAAACTTGACATGGATATATCATTTTAGAGTTTTTTTGTTTTGTTTTGTTTAGAAAACCCTCACCTTCTGTTTTGGAATTAATACTGTGTATTGGTACCAAGACAGAGGAGGGGTAAGGGCTAGGCAATGGGAGTTAAGTGACTTGCTCAGGGTCACATAGCTAGGAAATGTCTGAGGTCAGATTTGAACCCAGCACCTGCCTCTCAATCCACTGAACTACCCAGCTGCCCCCCATTTTAGAGTTTTCAAAGCTCTTTGACGAATAGTATCTCACGAGAAGGGAAAACGTTAAGTCTAAGGTGAATATAAGCTAACAAATATTTGATGGCTTAAGACGGTACTAAGATTTTGGGGTCACCTTTCACCTATAAGAGTCCCCTGGCAGTATGGGGCTTGGGATCGAATCTCAGCTCGGCCACTTCCTATAGGACCCCGGGCACGTCTGTCAAACTATCAGAGCCTTTGTTTCCTCATGTATAAAATAAGGAGCTTGAGCAAGATAACTCCCAAGGTCTCCTCTGTCTTCAGAACCAATCGATCAATATGGCGCCCTCTCTCAGCAGTGTTGTTACTCATGATGGCACTGCTGGCTGGGTTGGTGGCCTGGGATAGGCTTTCCGGTCCAAGACCCCCAATTTGAATTCTGTTGCTGCTGAGGGATGCTGGGCAAGCCACTGCCTCTCTGTGGGCCTTAGTTTCTCCATCGGTAAAATGAGGGGGAGGGGGCGAACTATATTATCTTTTGGGTCCCTTTCAGCTCTTGTAATAATCGTATTAATTACCACCCTCTTATCCCCGTGTCCCTAGAATGCCTAGCAATTCTCTAAAACATTTCTCTTTTCAGCTACAATCCCGAATAACTTCTGTAAAAAACAAAATGTTCTAAGAGGGCTTGAATGAAAGAGCTAAGGATATGTTTTAATGGTAAACAATTACATTCTTCTGTCATCTGATACTTTCTTTCTTTCTTTCTATTTTTTTTTTTTTTGGAAACATGCTTTCTGAATTTTCAATAGTCCCTTTGTTAAAGCATCTGCTACTCACATAATTGAAAAGATGTTTGTGCAGTGGTATGCTGGAGACTCCAGTTATTTAATCTTAATGATAAAGCCCCGAGGACAGAAAATCATAAGTAGAAACCTCTTGTTATTTATCAAAAAGAAAAGGGTTTGCTAAGGCACCTAATCTATTCTCAAATTTAAATGCGTGCTTGATGAGAAATAGCAATAAAACATGCGACCTGCAAAGTTTTCTTAAGGGCCCCGAGTCGGCTTTAAGAGAGGGAGGACAAAAGTTCGGAGGAAAACACAAACAATACCACAATGTCCTCCGCTGAGGGGAGTTGGGCAAGTTTGAGGGCCAGACAAAGAAGAGAAGAGTTTCAAGTAGGACACAAACACGCTCTGGAATAGTTTGGGCCTCAGGCTGTTTTCTCACCCACTAGCGTAAATGAAAACCTCTTATTAATTACGACTTGTATTAAAGGTAAAACTTAAAAAAAAAAAAACAAACAATTTGAGCTCAAGACTTTTCTTGGCTATCATTTATTTATTTATTTTTTTTTAAAAAAAAAAAAACAGTTTTTCTTCTGGGATGGGCTGTTTCTTTTGGGTTTAAATAAAGTTTCTTGAAAGGTCCATGTAATAGAAAGTTTTTGAACTGGTGAAAAATGTCATGGGGTCTTAGAGAGAGGAAACATATTAAATTACCTCCCCGAAGCCTTTGAGTAGAAAATCTTTATGTGTGAAAAAGAAGATTCCCTCAGGGGTCTCTCCTTGACTTTTTGGGGTGCTTCTCTCCACTAACCTTTTCCTAAGGAAGAAACTAAATTCCCGGAAAAATGGAGATCAAATGGGATGCTCTATATTGAGCACTCAGCAAACTTTAAAGCCCCATAGATATAAAATATATAATTATTAATACAATATAATATTTGTTAATATAATATATTTATTAATTATTAATATTATATATTACTATTATTATTTCTGCTGCTATTACCATTGCTATTATTATGTATTATTATGATAGTATAATATATATATATATTCAATATAGTATAGTATAATATAGTATCACAGGATATGTGTATAACTCAGCCAAGGCCACTCAGGCACTGAATGGCAGGACCACATTTCTTGACCCTCAACCCAGCGTCCTCTCTTCTCTTCTGTCAGACCACTAGCCAGCTCTACCTCTAAAGCAGTGGTTCCCAAACTTTTTTGGCCTATTGCCCCCTTTTCCAGAAAAAATATGACTTAGCACCCCCTGGAGATTATGGAACTATTTATTGAACTCAGAATAGATGGAATACAAAAAAAGTGTGGCCATCACCGCCATTCTGGATCGCTGCAGCACCCACCAGGGGGCGGTGGCGCCCACTTTGGGAATCACTGCTAAAGGATGAGTCATGGAAAGAACATGAATGACCAGGGAGACCAGAGGAACCCTCAGGATGGTGCTCTCCTGATGGGCGCAGTCTTTGAACAAGCTCCGGTTACCTAATATAGATTTTATTCTAATTTGGGAAATCAGATCTCTGCCAGCTCTCCTCCTCTGCCATCTTTGTCCAGCAACCAAAATTTCAATCTCATGTATTTCAAGGTCTCTTTCCCTTTTCTTACACATTATGACTTATTAAAGACCCACAAGGGCAAGTAGGTAGCACAGTGGATAGAGTACTGGGCTCAGAATCAGGAAGATCATCTTCACGAGTTCAAATCCAGCCTCAGTCACTGTGATGTTGGGCAAGTCATTTAGCCCCATTTTCCTCAGTTCCTGAGCCGGAGAAGGAAATGGCAAACCACTCTAGTGGCTTAGCCAAAACAATCCCAAATGTGGTCATGAGAGAGTTGGGCATGGCTAAAGATACAACTGAACCACCAACAAGACCAACAAAGGTCTGAGATATTCTTCTGGGGATCAAAGCTGATCACACGCATCATCAATCCTACCTTAAAGTTTCACTCATTCTCCCAAGCTGGGCTCAAACCTTACCTCTTCCATCAATGAATTCTTCTCTGCCGTCCGCCCTGGAAGTGACCTCTACTTCCATTCTAGAAGCTCCCAAGCCTCTCTCTCTCTACAACTTGGATTCAAGGACACGTCAGGTTGTCTTCTCTGTCTCTCAGAGTGCTTTGCCCAGAGCAGCTCCTCAACACTTACCGATGGACTGGCAACAGCAGTCATGAGAGACAGAAGAAAGTTGGTTGGATGCCTGAAGAGGAGGCCATTGGTGGAGGGAACATGGCGGCTGGCTGAAGAAAACTGAGATTCTAGGAGATTATCTCCTTTCCTCCACAAACTCCAAAGTAAAAGACTCTTTCCAAAACTAATTTCCTCTTATATTACATTATCTCAGGTCTTAGGGCTGCAGAAGACCGTAGAGGCCATGTTCAAACTCCTACAGATGATCACAGATTTAGGACTGAAAAGGGGTACGAAAGGTCATTGAGTTCCCTTATTTTACAGGGAAGGAAACTGAGTCCCGCGGGTCACAAGTAATGTGTGTCAGAGGTAGAATATGAACCCAGAGCCTCTCACTCCAGGGCACTTTGCATCACACCATGAAACTGGGACCCACAGAAAGAACAGCATGGACCAAGGACATGCAGCTGGCCAAAGAGAAGGGGCGACCCCGAATGCCCAACTTTATAATCCAGCTTCCTCATGATACAAATGAGGTTTCCAGATCATGAGATGTACTTGGCCCTGCTCAGACCAGAACCCAAGTCCACGGTTCTATTCTGCTCATGCTCCAAAGGTGACCAGCAGAGTAAAGGGCCAGAAGTGATCTTGGAACAAAAGGAGGATGTTTGACCCAGGGAGGAGGCTAAGAGGAGAGAGGATGGGGCCATGTAGAAGAGGGGAAAGGCTCGTTCTGGGTAGGCTGAGCCACGAGGCTGCTGCATCAGGAGATACTTCCCCAACTCAGGGGCTGTCATTTCAAATGTGGCTAATGAGAGTTCCTGACTACGTGCCTTTTGGGCAATCCACTCAAGTTCTTGGCTTTGGTATTCCCATCAGTAACACAGGGTGGAACTGTAAGAAAATGACTTTTATCAATCTTGTGGTACTATAGGATAAGAATTATTATTATTAATTATGATAACCACTGAGTGGTGGCTTTATGGAAGGAGGCTGGAGTTCAATAGAGGGAAGGAATTTAAGAATAAAATTGGCTGAACTATCTTTCTCTTTCCAAAGAAAGAGAATCCTTTCTTTTCTGGAGAGGCTTGAAAAGAAGGAAGGGAGGAAGGAAGGATCTAGGTGCCTAATATTTGTCAGGCACTGTGCTAAGCGCTTCACAAAATTATCTCATTTGATCATCAAAACAACCCTGAGAGGTAGGTGCCATTATTGCCCCCATTTTACAGTTGGGGAAACTGAGGAAGGCAGATTAAGTGACTTGTCCAAGTTCACACAGCTAGTGTTAAATTTGAACTCAGGTCTTCCTGGCTCCATGTCAGTGCTTTCTGTGCTGTGCCACCTAGCAGAGAGTGAATGGCCATCTGTTACGGATCCTAGAGAAAAGATTCCTCATTGGGTGGGACATCAGATTAGACGGTCTCTAAGATCCAAGGTTTCGGCTCTACAGTTCTAAAACTTGGTGACCTTCCTATCCACCAACTTGACGGCCTCTAGGGTGGCAGAAACGTACAAGAAGAGACCAGATTTCTATCTGGGCTGAGCAATAACAGAGCCATAGATCACCTTGGTTTTCCTTGGCCCCGATCCAGATAATGCGCAAAGCTGCTTGGAATCTGGGGTATTTTTAGTATTGACACAGGGGCATATTTTTATCTTACTCAAAATATGTAGCCTACCACACCCTGCCCTGAACTTCCATATCAGAAGGCTAGCCAAGCTAAATGTCACTTCGTGGAGGAACCCAAGCCCACCTGGCCCAGGTACGGACACCCGACGTTCCTCCTGGGGACATTTTCCCCATTTCTTGGCCCATGGAATGTTCAAGGAAGGGGCTCAGGGCTAGGTGGGAGCAGGCCATTTTTGGGGCAGGGCAAAGAGAACGGAACATGGAGCCGTGGGATCCCAGTTCAAATCCAGGCTATGCCACATAGTAGCCGGGGACTATAGAAGTGCTTCCACCTTGTTTTCGTCATGTTCAAAATCGTAAGGGTTGGGCGAGGTGGCCTTTAAGGCCCGTTCTAGCTCCAGAAGGATGCTCCTGGGATATGAGGTCCCTCTTCTCTCTGGGTCCCAATGGCTTCCTCATCTGTGTGAAGAGAGGATCGGGCTCGATGACCTCTAAGGCCCTTTCCAGCTCCAAGTATGAACCTGGTATATGTGCCAGGAAGAGGCCACATTGCCCCTCTCCCGCTGCCCCCCAAAGACATTTGTTTATGATTTGGAGTTTCTGAATACCCAGAAAAGCACATCCTAAAGTACTTTTGTCTTAAAGCTCTTTTTCAAATCCCTAATAACAACTTCATGTACTCCACAGAAAGAGACCATGTCATTTATTCGGGGAAATTAAAACCAGTAATCTGGTATTTTGTGTGAAGGTTTTCTTCTTTCCTTTTTTTTTTTTTTTTCAGAAGAGAAGAAAAGAAACCCTCATGTGAAAGCAAAAACGGAGCCATTTAAGCTGCATTACCGTCCAAAAAAACAACCAAAAAAAACCCAAATGAAGGGAGGGTTACACCCAAGAATCCAGGGTCCATCTGCTCTGCTATTGATCGAAGAAAAAGACCTGGGGGTCCGGGGCCAAAGAGAAGCATCTCATTAGGGGAGAACTGGGGGAGGAGGGCAGCCCGTGGAGGACGAAATGGGAAGTTCTTAAGCCCAACAGCACACTGGGATATTCCTTTTCACGAACGCCCAGTGCATTGGGAACAAAAGATGTCTAAAATAACCACGCTCTGGGCAGCTCAGCTGGCTCAGTGGACAGAGCACCAGGTCTGGATTTAGGAGGAACAATACAGCCTTAGACACTCATTAGCTGTGGGACCCTAGGCAAGTCAAACCTGCCTGCCTCAGTTTCCTCATCTGTAAAAGAGGGATAAGAAATAGAAATAATTCCCAGGATTATCATGAGGCTCTGAGATAAGTGTAAAGTGCTTAACACACTGCCTGGTATATAGTAAGGCCAATGTAAATATTAGGCATTTATTATTATTATTATTATTATTATTATTCTGCTTCAGAAGCTTTGCTGAGTTGGAGACATCTACACGGCAACAGCCTCACGATGGGAAAACACGAATGCTTTTTCTATTGGTAATCATCTGTAACATGAGCAATTAAATACAGTACTAATGGACTATAGCCAAGAACCTGGTACTAATATTAAGAACTGACAGAGATGAATAGGCTTGGAAGCAAAACGAGGCTGACAAAGCCATTTTTATGAAGTGCTTGGATCCATTTGATTTAAACCAATCAGAGGCGGGTTTCGACCCGTCGGACCCTTGGTGACAACAACGCAGTCCCTGGCATGGGGGCGATTCTTGCTCCTCCTTACATAAAAACACCCATCGATTCTCTCCGATAACCTGCATTTTCATCCCCGGCTCGTTAATAAACCCCAAGAAGCCCAACTCCCAGGCTGTACAGGCGACGCTCACAGAGATGCCGGCTACTTTCTTTTTTTCCCTGATTGTAAAACAAAAAACATTTACTGGAACATGAAACACATGACCCGAAAAAATGAATCAGAGGGGAACGTACAGTAAATCACTCTTCTTCCTCCTTCCTGAAAAGAAAAAGTGGATGTTGAGTCAAAATAAAAGCCAGTTGCTACTATCATGGTGGAAAAAAACAGAAAAAGGAACATTTTGCCTCTAAACAAGTGGGTTTAGGAGACAGTTCTAAGTTCCCCAAGGCAGTGAAGCGAGGCCGTGGCCCACGAGGAATGGCCGATCCTCCTTCATGCTGAAGCCCTTTCACCAATTTAGCCAATGCTCTATTTTAAAATAATATTTATGGTTAATGCTGGGCGTGCCCTCCCGAATACAGGATTCTGGTTCTGGTCAGAGTGGGGCGGGGCAATTGGCTTGGGGTCTGGATATATAGGTTCAAATCCTACCTCGGACTCTTCAAATTTTTATTAA
>NC_058131.1:707017669-707033344 GCF_016433145.1 Gracilinanus agilis
GCGGTTGGGTATATGAGACAGAATAAACCTGTGGAATATATGACTGCCGTTGAACCCTTTTGGCCCATGATTCTAATGTAGGAGTAGGGTTAATTGCTCTCAAAATTCAGAGTGTTTATTTGAAAATATCTAAGTCAAGAAAACACTTGGAAATCAAAAAGTAAATATCATTCCATGGTGTTGAATGTGTGTGTTTTATCTGGCACACTTAACTCAAAGGAAAGTCCCTATCATACCATCCCACAATTCCTCCCAGTCAAAATGGGTCATCTGCCCAAGAAAAGCAGCTCCCTCCATTTGGTAGGTCAGTGAGTCCAAAATGAGACCCTTAAATTCTTAAAATTTCCAAATACAGTCGATGGCCCCCAAGAAGACTCTACTTACTTGGGGCTACTGTAAAAGAACAGAGTCTTCTCCCCCTCTCTTCCCCCCCATGGAGATAAGGGATGCCAAACCCAGACTGGCCTGGCTTCAGTTTTCTTTAGAGCTCTGTCTCCAGGCACAAGTCAACATTAGCTATGGCAAAAGCTTGATTCTAGATGGAAGATTGACCTTAATTCAGCTTTCAGTATTCTATGCCCATTTAATATCCCAAATACTCTAAATTACTTCACACCAAGATATAATAATCTACACATGTATAATCTTGCCAGCGTCACATGAAAAAAGCCCGTGAATAAGGGGAATCTGGAAATTTATCAGCAGTCTCCTCATCAAGGGAATGAATGGTACTCAGGGTTGCTGGGCCTAAAGAATATATTTTACAACAATAGTATATAATAGTTTGAATATTTTTTTCTCTCTTTGATAGTTCAAGGATCTATCATTAAGGGTTGTTGTAAGGCCCCAGTAAAAAAAGGCAGATACAAAATGCTTTAGAAAATTAAATATCAGCAATTATTATTATCAGTATAAATTATTATTTCATTGGTGTGGGTGCTCCTCCTCTGCCAATTAGATGGCAACCTTTCTAAGACTTGGCAGGTACTTTAATAAGTGAATGTGGCCAAAAGAGTTCACCCTGGACTGGTCAACATTCAGATGACGCATCATTCCAAATGTGGCAAGACCCATCCTTGGACACCGATCATACACACCAGGGATCACCAGATCCATACTTCAGTTCTTTCCAGCCTGGAGGGACCCACCAAATCTTACACCCCATTGGTACAGCTTTTAAGAACCCAGGACTACCTCCGAGCCATGATGAGGCATCATGGCAAAAGGCAGTTATGGAAATTTGCTTTCTCAGTTCATAGAAAATTCATCCCCATCCTTCACAACAGAGGTTAGATTATCAGTGTAGACTTCTAAATCTCTGAGACCCCTTCTGAACAAGTTACCCTCTTTCTCACCCAGATAAAAAGCTATAATTAGGCCAGGAGCTTACTAAGGCAGCAGTCAAGGAGTCAAGGTTGGAGCCTACATACACTCCTATCAACAGAGCCATCCATGTGTAATAATTATACTGTTTATTTTTATTCAGGGCACTTGAGAAAACAAATATCGTCAGTCACTCACACCTCTAAAATGCCCCTTGTCCAGACACTTCATGGATCGATTATATTCCTTTATAAACATGCACACACCATCTATAAAATGAATGTTACCTATGAAAGAATTCTAAATTGGAATATACCGCAGATATCTATCCTAGAAATACGAGATCCTCTGTGTCACACAGAGCCTGTCACCTTTTCCCTACCCCCTAGCTCCCTGCATCAAACCACGATATTAGTTTGTGGAACAATATGCTTTATCTGGCAGAAAAAACACTGGTTATTACATTGGGGCTAAAATGAATTTCATTTTCTTGATTTCGTGTCTCTCATTGTCATTTTACTACCAAACAGAGATAACCCAGATTACTTCTTAAGGAAATAAAAAAAATAATAATTTCTTATTCAATTTCTTTAGAAACTGCCCGACTTAATCTGATCACCGTGTGCAGAAGAAAGCATTTCCAGTGACGACATCTTCCTGTGTCAATTGGTTTTACTGCAGATGTCATCTCTGCGGGCTGTGTTCATGCAGCTCTTTCTTTTGATTTCGAGATTTTAATCTAAGTTTGTTGCTTTAACATTTTATTGGTTCAAAAAAAAAATGCCGCAAAATCCGTGGCCATCAAATTTTCCTGTGGGCTAAAAATAAACTGTTCCTGTCAGATAGAATTAGCCGATAAAAAGTGTCAGAGCCTTTTCTGAATTAGGTTGATAACTTCCTGTTTATGTGGCATTGACCCTTGTCTAATAAAGCCTTTTTTTGTGCGCTAGCAATAGGAGAAGATTCTGCTACATATTATTCCTGAATGGCCAATCCTGATTACTTTTGAAAGCCTTTAATACATTTCCCATATTAGACATGAACAGATGTCAGGTATGTTGCCAAGAGGAATTTCTTTTATGCAATCTTGGCCTCTTGTACAATAATAAGCCTTTCTCAACATGGGGAAAAATCACAGACCCAACTGATTTCCTAGACAAGGAAGAGTTCCATATGTTTTCCACTTGTCGTTTTTTACGACAAGTTTACAATTTTGCCAAACCTGGGACTAATTGGGACCGTTTCCAAGAGTGGCCCAAGAAACCCCCAAAGGGAAGAGCTATTTGAAAAGCCAAGCCTGTGGCCCCCAGCTTTTGCTTCTTTTCCCATTTTGGTCAAAGAAGGGAAAGTGAGATTGCACAATTATTTCATTTAAGTTATTTAAACACTTACTGTTTCATATCCTCCCAGGTTTTGAGCAGCTTGAAACATAGTCCAAAGGTTAACTGTTAGAGGGACAATAAGTATTTAGATAAGCATTACATTAATGTACTTCCAAGAAATTTCAATTAAACATTAAATAAAATAAAATAAAATAAAATAAACCGGGAAGGAGAACTAGGAGTGCTAATCCACCCCAGAGAGAGAGACTTACGGGGGAAATAGTTTACCAAAGGGCATTCGTTCATTCATTCCACAACAGGATATGGGATGACTTAACGCTATTTCTTAATGAACACGTTAATACAAAGCCTCGGAAATGGCTCTACTTTTAGGCTCAGGGAAAGGACGATTTGAGTCCGGTTGCCATCGGTCTGACAGCAGAACGATCCTGCTCAGTGTGGTTTCCAAAGGGGAGCCCCCGTAAAGGAGTCACGGATTAAAGAGTGATAGATTTTGAGTCTCTGGGAGAAGAGCCACCGAAATCGATAGACAGCAGTTATTTTCATATATGATTACTTTCATCATAGAATAACGGATGGCAGCGCCCGGTTAAGGGTCCATCCTGTATTTCGGACACGTGTCGGGGCTCTCGGGGACCAGATCCGGCGGGGACGCGGCCGCCATGTTTAAGGGGCAGGAGGCCTCCCCCTTTCCTGGCCCTGGAATTCTGGGTGACCGTCTGCTTTTACAGGCCTCTCTCCGCCGTGTTAGCCCGTGTCCACGCTGTTAACAACTCCAGTGGACAGCTAACCTCTGTGTCCATTTGGGCAGAGTATCATGGAGGAAGGCCTGCCATGGCCTGGGTGGTTCAGACCTCCCTCCCTCCCTCCCTCCTTCCTTCCTTCCCCCCATCTGAATTTTGAGTAACTCTTTGGCAGTCAAAATGAGGAATACAATAAAAATAAAACAAGGCTCTTTGACACATCGCGTTCTCAAAGCCTCATTGAACCTTGTACTTTTTTCAGAGCACTCAAGAGCTTTGCTTAGGCCTTGATTTAATCTGAGTCAATGCATTATGCAGCAAAGCTGTTCATAGTACATTAATTTCACTTCTATTTTCAGAAACCAGTTTTCAGACAAACATTGTAATCATTCGTAGTTATATAAGTTTATAATGGCTGCGAGAGTCGGGTTGCAATCAGTGCCAATTGCTATTAGGTATGTAAATTGTTATGTAAAACACACAGGTTTGACATTCTTCATCAAAATGACACATGGTTTTAATCGAGGAAGATATGTTGGGAGAAAGGGGCATTTCCAGCTTTCCCTTTGTGCGCCGCCGCCCCGACAGGAGGCCGAGACCCTCGAGCGCCCCACCGTGAACGCGGGAGCCGTCCTGGGCTCCTCGCCGCCCTTCCGCTCTCCTGGGGGCAGAGTGAGCCTCCCTGCCGAAGATTTTAATGCTAAAAGCAGCCAGGAAGGGGCCCGGGCTCGGGACCGTCCCCTCCTCGTGTCCTGCCATGCCAGATATTTATGGGCGCTCGGCCCCCCGAAAGGGGGCTGGGAAAGCAGGCGCCTTCCTTTCTGGGCGGCTGTCCTGACCCTCTCTCAATGCCCCGCTTGAATATGTGCCTTTTTAATATCTGCCTTTTCACAGGCAACATCTGTGCCTGATAAAGCGACGTCATATCATTATCTCAGGAGAAAGGCATCGCAGACACGACGGTCTGACAAAACAGAAAATGAGAAACTTTCAACATGTCTATTTCCAGGCATAATCGGTGGATTGAAGCCTATAAATATCTCCTTGCAACTGGCCCGGACGGATGGAGGGCCCGAGAGGGACGAGGCCCAGGAATGGCTGGCCGAGCCCCGAGAAGCCGGGGCCAGGCTAAGGCACATTGTCAGCCCCAAATTAGGCTTTTAGCCTAATCTCTGGGAAGGTTCTCTCTCTCTGTTCCTCTCTCTCTGTTTCTCTCTGTGTTTCTCTCTCTCTCTCTCTCTCTCTCTCTTCTTTTTCTCTCTCTCTCTGTTTTTAAACGTTCACAAAAAACCTGAGCAGTTGTTTTTTTTTTAAACCCTTGCACTTCGGTGTATTGTCTCATAGGTGGAAGATTGGTAAGGGTGGGCCATGGGGGTCAAGGGACTTGCCCAGGGTCACCCAGCTGGGAAGTGGCAAAAACCTGAGCAGTTTTGAAAGGCCATAAGAAAACGAGAGGTAAAAAAAATCGTACTTACTCTGCTTAAACCCTAAATAGGGAATTCGTTCTATTGGCGTCTTCCTTTCTTTCATGTACTTGTAAAGGGCCACTAAGAAGGCCTGTTCTTCGGCCCGGCATTCTTCCCCAATGGCGACCTTTGATTTCTCGTCGTTGGAGCCCTTTTTGCAGCCGCTGTGGTTATTCTTGGGCTTGGCCAAGGCTGATCTGGCCTCACATTTCACCTGGAAAAGGGAAAACGCACCACATCAAACCCAGCATCGGCCCGGAGAGCGCATTCAAAGCCGCGCTGTAGCCCCAACGTCGGCAGGGCTGGAAGAGGGAACCAATCAAACTCCGCCGGAGGCCGGTTAACCGTCCAAACAGGGAACGCATCCAGCGCGGGAATCCTCTCTACATGGGAACTGTTTTCAATGGCTTGAGTACTTTTCTTTCTTTTTACGGGAAGATCAGCCTAAAACATCATTGCCATCTGGTGGGAAAGTTCTCCAGGTGCCAGAGGCCTCCTCGAGCCCTTTTTCCAAAGCGGCTCCATCCCTCCTGCTCCTGGACAATCTATCCTTCTCAACCCACGGTCCCCATTGGGGGGGGGGGCTCCAAAACCCACCCACGTCCCCATTTCTTCCTCCAGAAAACTCATGTCGGCGATGCCCTCTTGAGCAACTCCCATAAAGATGGCAGCCGAAGCGGCACTCTTGCTAGTGGCCCGGATGGATCCAGGCTGGAAGGGAGGAAGGATATCAGGATCCGTCTCCGCTAGCCCTTCTCAGCCCGAGTCAAAGAATGCACGGACAGATTTCAAGGAGTGCGTGAATTTGGATGGGAGAGAAAATATTCCACTGATCCTTAACTGAACCCTAGCATTTCTTTGTTAACTAGGAATGTTATCAATAAACTATTAATTCAAGAATAAGTTCGTAGGCTTTGGTGAACTGCCAAAGAGGTCCAGGACACAAAAAAATGGTTAAGAGCTTCTGTTCTATTCTAGCCTCTCCATTTTCAGATGAGGAAACCGAGGCACAAAAATCAAATGGACTGTCCAAGGTCACTTCACCTATAGATTATCTGAAGGTACCTCAGAGGCCCTCTAGTTCAACTCTCCCATTTCACAGAGGAGGCCAACTAAGACTAAGTGTCTTGTCCAAAGATTTGACAGTTTTTAAGTATCGTAGGTAGGGTTTGAACTGGTTTGAGCCCAGCCATCAGTTTCCTAATGGAGAGGGAGACAAAGTGATCTCAAAGGTCCTTTTAACTCTAGAATTCTTTCTAGGAAAAAGCCATGACTATAAAAAGATCTGTCTGTCTAGATCTCCAGGATTATTGAAAGCTGACTTAGAGATGATTTAGTCCAATTCTCTTAGTTTAAACACAAGGAAATTGAGGCTGCTAGAAATTAAGTGTCTTATTCAATAAATTTAATAGATCTAGAAATCAATAGGTCTAATAAGTTGTATAGAAAGACTTGAAAACAATTCTCAGTACTCTAAACCCTTCAGAGCTCTTTTGAGTTTGTGTAGTATAGTGGAAAGAAAATGGGATCTCTGGGTCAGAAGAACTGGGTTCAAATCCTGGCTCTAGTCTTTACCAGCTGCATATGCCTGGCCAAGTCATCTAGAGCTCAGTTCTGCATCTATAAAACGGAAGGGTTTGGACTAGCTACTGTGGTCTCTTCTACCTTTAATTCTATAATCCCATTTTCTATTTAGTCATTTTAGTTGCATCTGATTCTTCACGACCCCATTTGGGTTTTTCTTGGCAAAGATATTGGTGTGATTTGCCATTCCCTTCACCAGCTCATTTTATAGAAAAGGAAACTGAGGCCAACAGGGTTCTGGGACTTGCCCAGAGTCACACGGCTAGTCAGTACCGGAGGCTGAATCGAACTTAGGACTTTCTGACTCCAGGCCTGGCACTCTCCACTTGGGCCACCTAGTAGCCAATCCTATGATTCTATACTGAGAAAAAAGGGCTGGTCACCAGATGGAGGTAACCAAAGTGTCTCATGGCCATTTTCCAAATGTGAGACCCCCGATTGCCCTCTCTGTAAATGAATAACGGTCATATATATTTGTGACTGCTTTTGCTTTCCAGTTAGGTCTGAGTACACAACAAGGGATGTTAACTTCATTAAAAGAAACTGTAAAGCTCCTGAGGAAAAAAAAAAGAGTTCATAAAAAGCTCTGTAAATGGAGAAAAAGAAGAAGAAGAAAAAAAAAGCTTTGCACACCAGCCAGATATACCCCTGCAACATTATAGAAGAATATGGAGCTTAGCATCGTGTACAGCTGACCCAATGTTCCATCCTCACTGCCTTTGATGACTGTTCAATACAACATTAGGCTGCTGAGCTATTTTAATTGTAAAGGAGGAAGTACAAGGGGTCAGATTTTCAGCCCATGTGAGTCTAGGAGGAATTTCTGTATTCCAATATTCTCATATTGTCTACGGCCCCAGATCTAATACAGGCAGAGGACTGGAAGCGAGAGATGGGGAAATGTTATGAATAAAAATATCTCACGTTTTCTTCTACATGTTTCATCTCCGGGTCTGGCCTGATCTCTCCTTTCTAAGTATGAAGAATGTAAAAGGCTATGATTATTTATTAAATGGAAACATATCCCTCGTAAGAGTTTTCTTCATCACTTATTCCCCAGAGTGACTATGTAAGTTTAATATCTTTAGCCTGGTACTGGAAAAATAATACTTCCCACACTACGAGTTATTGAGCTGGGCCTTTAGGTCGAGTATTAATTTTTTAAGAAGCTGTGGTAATGGGATTAAACTTTTTTTTTTCCCAAAGGAAATCTATCACTTGCATTCTTTCTAAACTTTCATTCCTTGTAACATTATACAAAGACTTATACCATGTGAAATTTTACCTTGCCATCATTTCCCATTGCTGTAACTAGGGCTGGGTATGAACCTCTGATGAAATCTGTAATTTTAAAGGCTTTATTTAAATCATAAAATCACTCTAGTCTATAATCGACATCACGCGCCAGCCTGGGAGTGATTTTTCAAAATATTAAGTTGGTAGTCAAAACTGGCAATTTGGAGAGATGGTTTAATTAAATTCAAGGCAATAAGAGGGCCTGCAGTTTAAAATGGTGATGTTTATACTAGAGAAATTAAAAAATTAAAAAATAAACTAACAAACAAACAAAAACAATGAACCCCCCAACAACCAACAAACCTTATGTTATTCCTCCAATATAGAAAAAAATATTTTTTTTTAACAAATATTCAAGCATTTGAGTCAATAGCAAATGTTGTGCATGGAGGGAAGAAATAATCATTCAGATAAATCAGACAAAAACCTTGACTGTGGAGTAAAGGGTTTATTTGGGCTCTACTCTTGATCTGAAAGTATTTGTTTGATTAACATTGTACATTCCTTGTATATCTACTTCTTTGTACATGTATTGTTTCCTGGATAGAATGTAAAACTCCCTGAGGCCAAGACTAATTTTTGGTCTTTGAGTGTCCTAAAATTGTCTAGCATGGTACACAATAGGCACTTAATGCTTTTTGAGTCAGATGATAAGATTTTGGGTGGGAAGGACTCTTAGAGGCCATCTGGCTTATCCTCTCATTTTATAGATAATTACAGTAACTATTGATAGCATTTCTGTAATACTTTATACATTTTGTCTCCATTGCTCCACACAGAGGTTCAGTGACTTGTCCACAGCCACACAGCTAACAAAGGACAGAGGGAGGGTTTGAATCTGGGACTTCCTTATTCTAAGTCTATTATTGACTCCTCTCTGTGAGTAGGATCTCTCTGCAGGTTTTAGGAGAATAGATGAACCAGAAACATCCAGGATGAAAAAGTATAGAGGGGTTGAAAGCCCTACCCATATGGATAAGATTCTCAATGGATTAAATATGGCTGAATTACAATTCAGCTCTTCACTTACCCCTAACTAACAAGTTACCCCAGTCATGAGCCCTCAAATGCAGAGCACACAAGGGGTGCTTAAGCCCTGACCAGAGCACCCCAAATATTACTGGGTTTCTGGTGAAGATCCCTAGGGTATCTTGGTGTTAATGTATTTAAGCATCATTCCCAAATGATGCTTTTTGACAAGGCCCATCCCTGACAATGAGATAATGACAATGAGACAATGATTCCTTTTCTCACTTCAAACAAATTCCATTCAACAAATATTTTCTAGGTACCTATTCCAGGAATTGTACCATTCAAAGAACATGGTATACAAAGCTCAAAATCCAAACAACACCCCACCTCTCTTGTGGAGGCTCAAAGATTAGCAAAAACACAAGGGTAATCTGGGTAAGAAGGGATCAATAAAACCAGGCAGGGATAAGCTTCAGGCATCACAGAGGGAGTTGTACCTAGCTGAATCTTAAAGGAAAATAGGGGTTCTCGGGGGTACAGGTGAGGAGAGAGGACAAGTTAGTTATAAAGGGAATTCTGTATGAAGGTCTAGAAACTAGTGACGGAATGTTGAGCTCTAAGCCATCTCATTAGGACAGAATGTAGACTGAAAAAAGAGACAGGACTTAAATGCCATGCTGAGGAATATGCATTTTATATAAGAAGTTAATAGAGGGCCATGGAAGGTTCTATTTGAGGAAAATTTCCTATTTTACCACAGAGAGAAAGGCTTTGTGCAGTAGCTGTAAAACTTTTTGATCTTAGAACTCTTTGGACACTTTTAAAAATTACTAAGGACTTCCCAGTCCCCCTAAGAAATTCTGTTTATATGAGATATATTATCTATATCTATATCTATATCTATATCTATACACACATACATATATATACACATACATACACATATATGTATGTATGTATGAATTATACCTATTATATGAGTTACATTTTATTTTATATTTTATTACCCTATCTATATCTTATTTTATTATATCTATATTTTATTACCCTATTAGGAAGTGAAAATGTCTTAGAGTTAATAAGAAAATAGATTCTATCTCATGGATCTTCTGAAAGGACCTCAAGGATCCTCCCCTACCCCATTCCGAGTCCCTAAACTTTAAGAACCACTGGTTTAGAGGGTATATACCACTGATGTTATGAAGACCTTGGTTCAAGTCCTACATCTGATACATACGGACTGTTTAACTCTGGGCAAACCATAACCTCTCAGTATGCTAGGAAGCTAACTGGCTCAGTGGATAGAGCCCTGGACCTGAAGTCAGGAGAACATCTTCCCAAGTTCAAATCTGGCTTCTGACACTTACTAGCTGTGTGACTCTGGGTAAGAGTCTCTGCCTCCATTTCCTCATCTATAAAATAAGCTGGAGAAGAAAATGGCCAACTACTCCAGTATCTTTGCTGAGAAAATCTTAATGGGGTCACAAAGAGTCAGACATGACCAAAAATTGATGGAACAACTCTCTAAGAACAAGGTTGCAAAGATGTCAGCCTGCATTGGTAGAGAGAATTTCTTCATCTTGATGAGATCTATTCCTTCTCCATACTACAAATGAACTCATCCTCTTCTCTTCTCTGGTTATGAGCAGAATCTACTTTCTTCATGTTTTCCCATATTTGCCTTGAGACAAAAGGCTTCCCGCCCCCCTCTTCCTGATTTTTAGGGTGTGGTTATGGTAGCCCTAATGGACTAGAAGAGGCAATTTCCATAAATTCTGGTGTTAACCACCTCCCTCATACACCCTCAAATAGCTTCTCCCTTCTGATGATGGCTTTCCAATGAGAAGCCTCTTCTTTGCTACCATAAATAGAGCATACCTGGTGACTCAAAGAACAAGCCTTCACTGTGGTCAAACTATATTGAATAAGTCTGATTTCAAAGCAAATGTGGAAAGGATGCCGTTTATAGGAATCCTGTGATACTATGATCCTCCCCTTGGAAGGTAAATGAGAAAACCAAGACCAGAACTCACAGATCACAGGTTTAGGGCTAAAACTTAGAGACCATTGAGTTCAGGTGCCTCCTTTTCAAATGAGTTCTAGAGAGGTCAAATGCCCTGATAATACCCACAAATACAGACAGAGCCTTCTTCTGAGATGATTTCTCATTTGTGCAGCATATAGCTTGTTTGTACATAGTTGTCTCCTTCATTAGATTGCAAGCTCCCTGAAGCCAGGGACTTCTCTTCCAATTCATTGTATCTATCCCTAGCACTTAGCGTAGTGTTTGACACTTAGTCAGTCCATAAGAAATCCTTTTAGTTACTATTATTACAATTCAAATGTAATGTAGCCCTTGAAATGGAGTTGGGGTCTTTCTCATGTAGCGTGTAAGTCTTGTGGTTCCAGGGGTTACAGATGCTTGTAGATTGACTTATTAAATGGAACAGCCAAGATTTGAACTCTTGTCATTATGGTTTGACTCCAAACCCAAGCACTCTTCACTTGGATTTTGGTTTTTCCTTCTCGGGCCCTTTTTAAGACACTCTAAATGCATGTTTGATTAACTTTAAGTCTTTGGAAGATGCTTCTCCAAGAGAAGGAGTGATTTGTCTTCCCTCCCACCCCTGGATTTCCTTTAATTCAGGACCTCGTCAAAGAAAATTTCTTTTGTACAGATGTAGCACACGCCCAGATGGTCACACGAGATCTGCTGCTCTAGCACGACAGTCATATTGGGACTAGATCATGGTTACATATGCAGAAAACCAAGAATCTTGAGTTTACTTCAAGAATGAAGCTTGGACAAGATTTGTGCTCCAAAGGACAGTAGAAGTTGGCTGCCCAAACAAGGAGCACCGAATAGCTGGGGGACATGGGACCCTGCAAAGTTTTGGATTGAGGGTCGAGTTCCAGCCATGGGCCATAATTAAATTAGCTCTGAGAACATAGGGTAAGTCATACGGCTTCTCTGAACCTCAGTTTTCTCATTTGTAAAATACAGGATTACTGATCTCTAAGGTCTTTTCCATTTTTAATATTCTCTGATGACTAGAAACTGCTCAAAGGTTTGAAGTAAAAAGTCCAAGATGGCGGTGGAAACCAGCTCTTTCAAGGGAAGTCCTTAAATTCGGCATCTTAGCCCACTTTTTAAAAGCTCCACTGACAAAGTCTTGGTTATGAGCCGGAAAGAAGCATTTCTCCCTGAAAGGCATCCATCCAATCATATCATCCCAGAAGATCCAAGCCGAATCATCTCCAGATTTGGAATCCAGGGATTTAGTTTGGATCTCCCATAAGGGAGATCTGATCATGTCAACCAACCTCTCCCCCCTCAATAAACTCCAGTGGCTCCCCACTGCCTCTAGGAACAAATACCAAAAGCATTCGAAGCCCTTCATAACTAGCCTCCCTCTTCCCTTTCCAGCCTTCTTATCCTTTATTCTCTACCATGTACTCTGTGGTTCTGGCACGCTGGCCTTCTGGCAATTCCAGGAACAAGATCTTCCATCTGTCGGCTCCAAGCATTTTCTCTGGCTTTTCCCCATGCCTAGAATATTCTCTCTCATCTGTTCTGACCACCAGCCTTCCCAGCTTTCTTTAAGTCCCACCTTCTACAGGCAGCCTTTCTCAAGCCCTCTTAATGCCAGGGCTTCCTCTCTCTTCATTATCTCTTATTTTTCCTAGGTAGAGTTTGCTTTGTATATATTTATTTGCCAGTCATCTCCCCCATTCAGCTATAAGCTACTGGAGGGAAAGAATTGCATTTTGCTTCTTCTTCTTTTTTTTTTTTTGGATCTTCAGCACTCAGCACTGTTCCTGGTACATAATAGATATACCCAATAAATACTGGACTGACCATCGGATTAAATGACTTACTCAGGGTCACACAGCTAGTAAGGGTTTGGGATTGGAATTGAACTTAGATCTTCTTGACTCCAGGCTCAGTGCTGCATCCACTGTGTTACCCAGCTGTGTGACCTGATCATGAGAAAGTCATTTATTTTCCAAGCCCTGGTTTTCTCATCTGCAAAATGGACCTCATCATGCTTACACTATGACCATCACAGGATTATCCAGGAAAGTCCTCTGTAAATGTTTAATCCTAACAGATTGGGAGTTACGTAAGCTCCTGGAGGGCAGGGAAAGCTTCATTTTTTGTTCTGTGTCTTCAGTGCCCAGCCCAGAAGAGACATTTAATAAATGTCTGTTGGGGGATGGATTCCACCAGGGAATAAGGGACGGTACGTTCTGCTTGACTCGGTTTCAAGTCCTGTCCCCGGCCCTTCCTGGCTACCACTTGACCATCACTTCATTTCCAAGTTGCCATCCAAGGGGATGCTGATAACGTTTACCGCAACGAGGATCCAATGAAACAACGGAAATAAAAGAACTTTGCACGCTTTAAGCACGATACATACATCTTAGTTATTACTATCATATTCCAACTTGGTGCTTCCTAAGCAGGCCATCCTTGAAATGGAGCCTGGACCTCTTCTATGCATCTTATGGTCTCAGAGTTCCTGGAGATACTTGGTCGCAACGCGTCAACCCAAAGTCTTCCCAGGACGATATTCAAATCCACACGAGTCTATCTGAATCCAAGTTGACCAGACCAATCGTACAGGTCAGTAAACTGAGGCAGCCTCTGGGGGCACAGTTCTACAGAGAGTACCTGGGGGCCACCCTCCCCCCTGGTCACTTCCCCAGGCACAGGGGGAAAGGGTTTGCTTGCTGGGAATGCAACCCTGGAGACGTCCGCCAATTTTCATGGTTTTGCCAGTCTCTTAGGCAGCATATTTTGGAAGTGACTCTAGATGACACTGGAGGGAGGGAGCCTGCTGGGCTCAGGTTCTACCTGTGATGTCACACCGAAGGAATGGGGCAGGCTGCCAGAACATGAAGCTGGCAGTGCCAGGCCTTGCCGAGTGCTCGTGTCCTGAAACCGCCTGGCCCCATTCGGCAGTATCTTGTCAGAGCCTGCAAACCACATCACAGGGAACAAACCTGCTCGATTGACGCCTCTCTCAATAACCGTAAGCTCGTTCCCTTGTGAAGCCCACTCAGTCCTCTTCGAAGGAAAGGGGTGAGATCAAGCCTCACGAAGGCAGGCATAGGTCCCCGACTCAATGAAAAACACTCCTGATTTCGCCATCAGTCATAACTTAAGGAGAAGACACTTGAGATGCTCTTAGTCTTTTTGGGAAACTCAATGCACACTAGGGATGCATAACCAAAAAGGGCCAGAATCTAACCTCAGCAAGTGGGGAAAAAAAACCAAAACACACCACACAGATCATGGATTCAGAGGACCGGAATGAAAATCCTGACTCTTCTATTGACTACTCAAATGATTTAGGGCCAGTCATTTCCTTTCTCAGCCTCAGTTTCTTCATTTGTCAAAATGAGAGGACTGGGCTAGATGATCCGAGGTCCCTTCCTTCTCCTCCCTGCAATGCTTTTGCCTCTGTGGCGCCTCCCTGATTTATGAGTTTCTGTCCAAAATCATCATTTTGCAAGAACTTAAAATTTTTTTTAATTATATTTTTATTTTGAATATTTCCCCTAGTTACATGTTTCATGTTCTTTCCCTCTCCCCAAACCCCCCTAAACCCCCTTAGCTGATGCACAATTCCACTGGCCTTTACGTGTATCATTCAAAATCATCATTTTGGAAAGAGTTGAGGACATTCATATTCACTTCTCTCCTGGCTTCATTCCTAACTTCCCAGACTTTCCCATTTTGTCTCCTGTTATCTCCTCCCGTTAGAATATAAGCTTTTTGAGGGCAAGAAGGGCCTTTGCTTGCTTGTTTGTTTGTATTTAGATTATCGGCACTTAACCAGAATGCCTGACACATAATAAGTGATCTCCCTTTGTCCCTCCCTCTCCCTCTCTCTCTCTCTCTCTCTCTCTCTCTCTCTCTCTCTCTCTCTCTCTCTCTATCTATCTATCTATCTATCTATCTATCAATGCCCTCGGAAAACACTTAAGAATTCTTTTTGGCTTTCTAGGGAGGCAGCCATGCCAGATTTAGAGAGTCAATATTGATTATTTGGGTTGTGAAGGAAGCACTTTATAAATTCCAACATGCTACATAATCATGAGCTATGAATAGAAATTCTGAGAGGGGAGGGTCCCCCAATGGAGGGTGTCACGAGGGCCAAGCTCCTATTTTCCTCCATCCAAGCCTGCCCAGGTTCCCACTGGAAACTTCAGGGATTCAAAACTTGGCTCTAGAACAGAGTTCGCTGAAATCTGGCCCTTAATTCTAGCCTTACAGAGCTGATTATGATGGCTGCTTTTATTGTTAAGGGGGAAAAGCATAACCGTCTTTGGCATAAAAATGTCATCCAATCCAAATACCTGGTAAACTGAGCGACAGAATCTGACCGAAGGCAGCAAAACCTGAAGAGGCAGGTCTGCGAACATAAACGGACCCCTTTACCCGTCCCGTCAAGGAAGAGTGAAATGCTGCGACATCTCTTTTTGGTAAAGTTCCGTGTAATCCACGCCCCAAAACAAGCTCCCCAAAATGCCTCGCTGAGGATTCTGGCTTTCATTCTCTAGTTCTTTCTCCTAGTCAGACTCTTAATATGACTCTAGTGTAATCTGGGGGTGACCTGGGGGAAAAATGCAATTACAATGACTAAATTTAGATACTTCTAATTTCATCCTCTGTTAATCTCTGAAAGATATTTAAGAGTGCATTTTCGGGGCGGGGTGGGGGGTGGGTGGAAGATGGCTCAGCTGGTTTATTTTTGATATGGCAAGAGTAAACCATGTCATTGTGTCCCCAACTGTGAAATCTCAGCCTTGATGACGTGCTGCTTAATCACAATCCCTTTACCCAACAACTCAAAGCTGGAGGTGGAAAGCCTTTCTGTTGACTAATCAGAATGTCAAGATTTTCTCTCTCTCTCTCTCTCTCTCTCTCTCTCTCTCTCT
>NC_058131.1:707038298-707070702 GCF_016433145.1 Gracilinanus agilis
AGAGACAGAGAAAGAGAGAGAGAGAGAGACAGAGAGAGAGAGAGAGAGAGAGAGAGAGAGAGAGAGAGAGAGAGAGAGGGAGTTAGTTCACCAAAACATCCTGAGCAGTAGTAAATGCATTTTCCTAATCTGTGGCCAGCACAATCAACATCTTTAACACATTTGGCACAATTGGCGTGTTCGACTTTCTTTTCAGGACCAGCTTTATGGAAATCTTGAGGTTTGTTTAAAGTAGCCCCCAAAGATCACGCTGAGGCTAGTTCAGCCCTTCTGGAGCTTTGTGGAAAGAGGCAGTGCCCAGGATGCCAATCAAAGCTGTATTTCATCCCTGATGTCAAACTCCATTCCTTTTCAGACCCACATAAAGGGAGGAAGGGAAGGCTGATGTTTATCTAGCATCACCACTGTCCGGCACGAGCTTCCACATTAAACAACCCTTGGTAGGCAGAGTTAAGCAGCAGCAGGATCACGTCGCAGCTGAAAAGTAATCGGCGCACTAAACAACAACTGGTTTCTCGAGGTAGCCACACTCGGCCGTGCTTGAAGGGAGGATTAGCCAAACACCACAAACCTCTCCCTCCAGTGTTTCCTCGCTGCTGTTAATCTAACTTTTCTCTGCCACACAGTTAACCAGTGGGGTTTAGGGCATCGCACATCTTAAGCACTTGGCAAAAACAATTAGGGCTCCTAATGTGACTTTTCCAATCTGTGGGCAGAGCTGCCTTAACTCAGGGGATAATAATTCCGATGATGATGATGATAAAACTAAAAAAAGCAGTAAAGGTGGCTGGGTTTGGTTTGGTTTCTCTGTTTCTATTGTTCGCTCACCTCCAGGTCCCTCCCTTCCCCTCCAACCTGAAAGTCTTTCGGAAGCCTAGCTTGGATTTATGACCAGTAGCCAACCTGCCCCAGAAGGAAGCAAAGAGAAAGTAATGATTTACCCATTCCGATCTCCAGGCATCGGCCTGATTTCTATCTGTGCTCATGAATGCCAGACGTACACAGCATGTGACTGCCCACTACTACCTCCCTGGACGTCGTGGGTTGACTTGGTAGGACGTCAGCTTTCCTCCAAATGAGCCTGCTGAGCCTCTGCTCTCTGCTTACAACTCCCTCCCCCCGCGGTTCCATTACTCATGTAAACACAGAGCCGTGACTAGCCCCGAGTGTGGGAGTGTGGGATGAGCCCCTGGACTTGCCAGACTGGCAGCGAGGCTGCCCTGCTATCCACCTTCTTAATGGGGCTGCTGATTTCATCCTAATTGTTTTGTTGACTCTGACCTCTTGCATCAAGCCGGGCTGGGACTCCATGCCACGTTCCATAGATCTGACACCCCGGGGAGCCCGGAGCCAAGGCGTTCCGTATCTGGTAGAGGAACAGGAGTGTTCCCACATTTTATTGCAGTTGGCCAGAAAGGCAAAGCTCTAATGCCTGCGACACGCTAGGTAAACTTTGGGTGTCGATCGCTCAAATAACGCCTAGGCAGAACACGGCGGGAAACTCGGCTGTGCTCTGAAGGGTTCCTTTAAAAACACACACGAGTTAAAAACAAACAGAGGACAAGATGCCGCTGTCCCAGAGGCTCCCTTTTCTCCTGTTCGGGGTCCCAGGACTTTCACAAACAAATTCGGGGTCCTGCATTCCAGGGAAAGGTCACCTGTTGGCAAAGCAGGGCCAAGAGAGGGCACACGAACTCCTCAGAAGAACACGGCACTTGGGGCAGCTGGGTAGCTCAGTGGATTGAGAGCCAGGCCTAGATATGGGAGGTCCTAGGTTCAAATCTGGCCTCAGACACTTCCCAGCTGTGTGACCCTGGGCAAGTCACTTGACCCCCACTGCCCACCCTTACCACTCTTCCACCTATGAGACAATACACTGAAGTACAAGGGTTAAAAAAAAAAAATTAAAAAAAAAAAAAAGAAGAAGAACACGGCACTTTCTCCTTTCCTCGAGTTTCTCAAAGATCCAGAGAGGCGCCCATTCCTCTCTGGAACAGACAAACTCAACAACCAAGGCCTGAGCTCCGAGAAGGAGCCTGCCCTGGATTCCAAGAAGTTAAAGAAATAACAGATAAAAGAATTAACTTTAAATGGGACGAGAAGACTGGAGGACAAACGTCTCATCTTCAGGAAAGGGGAGATACAGCAACGGAGTGGGGAATCAAGTGATGCCTTCAGATGCTTTCTAGAACAGGGGTTGGCAATGTATGGCTCTTTCGAGGGCCAGATACGGTTCTTTCTGCAGGAGCCATAAAGTCCATTTTTTTCAGGCGCTGTTACAGGAGGGGCACTGTGAGCACTGCACGGCTCTCATGAAATGACATCTTAAAAAATGTGGCGTTTTTTGGCTCTCACGGCCAAAAAGGTTGCCGACCCTTGTTCTAGATGTATGACCCTGGAGAAGTCACTTCACCTCTATCTGCCTCAGTTATCTCGTCTACGAAATAAGGATAACAACAGCACCTGCCTCCTCTCAGGATTTTTGTATGGATAAAATGAGGGAATATTTGGAAAGTCCTTTGAAAATCTTAGCAATGCTATATAAATGCCAGCTGTCTAATAATCCATCCTTTAATATGCGGCACTATTTCCTATGGTAGGATGGAAGAGTTGGGGTCTGTCTGGTGATTTTCCTTATCTTCAATGCCAGTGGGAGCCCCACCTCCCAGTCCCAACTCCACCTTTTGCCTAAATATTTGAAAGAATGGAAGAAAATGAATCAGTGAAGAATATGCTGAAGTGGGGATAATGGGAAGGATGGTATAAGGCTGTCTCAAAAGGTAGTCAATTCAGGACAGCTAGGTGGATTGAAAGCCTGGCCTAGGGAGGAGAAGTTCTGGGTTCAAATCTAGTCTCATACACTTTCTAGCTATGTGACCCTGGGCAAGTCACTTCACCCCCATTGCCTAACCCTTATCACTCTTCTACCTTGGAACCAATATATAGTATTGATTCTAAGAAGGAAAGTAAGAATTGAAAGGAGTGGAGGGGAAAGTAGTGAGCTCCCCGTTCAAGCATACACTGAATGATTGCTTGTTGGGGATGTTGTAGAGGGTCATCTTGCCCAGATATGGGCTGGAGCTGGCAGCCTCAGAGAGACTGTAACCGTAGGACAGCTCTCGGCTCCTGGCTAGATATTCAGAGAAAGTTCAATCTGGCCGTTGTTCAAGCTCCTGCTTATCTCAGGCCTGGTGCCATACTGGCTTCCACAGGAGTCTCTGAATGGCGGGTAGAACCATCCTCCCAAAATACTACCTGGAGCGGCGGTGAGGCAGGAGTCACCAGAGACAGACCACTTTGGAGTCGGGGGGAGCTTGGAGATCTGAGGAGCAGGAACAGAGCGAGAAACCTCGGAAGGAGCTCATCTGGGAGGCCAGACCTTCCTTTTTCAGTAAGAAGCGTGTGCGTGCGTGTGTGCGTGCGTGCGTGTGTGCGTGCGTGTGTGTGTGTGTGTGTGTGTGTGTGATTATAGGGGACAGACAGTTAGATAGATAGATGGATGGATGGATAGATAGACAGAAAGATATCAAGACAGATAAATATATGTATGTATATATGGATAGATCAATATAGATACATAAATAGATGGATAGATAGACAGATAGACAGACAGACAGCTAGATAGACAGATGGATGGATAGACAGACAGATAAATAGCAAGGCAGATAAATGGATGTATGTATGTATAGATCAATATAGATAGATAGATAAATAGACAGATAGATAGATGGATGGATGGATAGATAGACAGATAGATGGATAGACAAACAGACAGATAGAGAGACAGATAAATGGATGTATGTATAGATAGACAGACAGACAGATAGGCAGACAGACAGACAGGCAGATAGGTAGACAGATGGATGGATAGACAGACAGATACATAGAGAAATGAATGTATATATAGACAGACAGACAGACAGATAAATAGACAAACAGACTATGCTATACAGAGGAATCTTAGCCTTCAATGATTTCACATCAAATGTCCACCCCCAATCCCCCATCACTGAGCTGGCACAGAAGATCAAGTTCTGGTTTTGGAGTCTTGAAGAGGTAAATTCAAATCCTGCCCCACTGTATGACTCTGGGCAAATCATTTAACCTGTCTGCCTCAGTTTCCTCAACTGTAAAACGGGGCACTTTCCTCACAGGATTGTTGTGAGGGAAAAACGATGTGTTTGGAAAGTGCTTTAGAACAGTGCCTGACACAGAACAGGAGCATAATAAATGCTTGTTTATGTCCTCTTCCTACCATTGTTATTCCAAACCATGCTGGGCTAGGTCTCTAACACACATATCTACCTTAATAATGACAGCTGGAAATCTTATAGAATAAAGACTCTTAACCTTTTGTGTTTGTGCCCCTCTGACAGTCTTGTGAAAGCTACATAGCCATTCTTAAAATAATGCCATTAAATGCACACAATAAAATGTATTGGATTACAAAGAAAGTCAATGATATTAAAATACAATAACCTAATATACATACATACATTCTCTCTCTATAAATTCAGAGACCCCCATTTTATTTTATTTTATTTTATTTTATTTTATTTCATTTTATTTCATTTATTTATTTTTAAAACCCTTAACTTCTGTGTATTGGCTCCTTGGTGAAAGAGCGGTAAAGGTGGGCCATGGGGGTCAAGTGACTTGCCCAGGGTCACACAGCTGGGAAGTGTCTGAGGCCCGACCTCCCGTCTCTAGGCTTGACTCTCAATCCACTGAGCTACCCAGCTGCCCCTCAGACCCCATTTTAAAGACCAAGACAATCCCGATTATGTCATTTGATCTTTCTTGAAGACAAAAGCTGACCCCCAGTTTGATAAGACATTTGACAAGAAATGGTATTTTTTAAGAGCCCTGACTTGGAGGGAGGGGAAAGAATACATTGGTTTTCCAGGGGTAAACTGGTTTCTACTGGGGAGACCCCATGGGGAAATCAAGGCAATTCCTGCCTGGCTCAAGCCAGTTCTATTCATCTCTCACTTCTAAGAGATTCATTAAGCTTGCTCCCATATTTACAAAAAAAGACAACACATACACACACGAACATGCATACATTTTCCTATAGAGGGTGTGTGTGTATATATATATATATATATATATATATATATATATGTATAATTGGCATCTAGTCACCCACATTCGTGGAAGCAGACCCTTATTTTAATAACTCTGCCTGGAGTAGCCAACAGAGAGCCTTCCACGGGTGAAAGGCACTCTGCCACGTCCACGTGGCCTTCTACAGGACACAAGACCCTTGGCCAAGGCCAATCTCTGAGGGCTCCCCTCTATTTTACTGCCATCCAGCGAGGGATCAGAAAGCAGAAAGTCAGGTCTTCACTCCCCCAAGCTTACTTCCCTCCCTCCCCTCTCCAAATTCGTCACATTTGTGCTTCTGGCTAATCATTTTAAAATCTGTGTGGTTTGAGCCGGGATTTCCTGCCTCCGGCCCAGCTCCTCTCCTCACTCGGTGCCGTGGAATGAGCCAATATTCGCCTTCATGGAGTACTAGCCTTTGGAGGGTCAGACAGCGAAGGTGTTCATCCCCAGAGCCCCGACACTCCCGTGTGGCCCGACACCCTGCCCCGTGCCAGTGAGCCGCTCCTGCCCGCTCTCTTGGTGAAGGGCTTCACAAAGCCTCCGGATCGTCAGGCCATCATCAAAAATCCTCATCCGTCTATGACCCAACCGAGCAAGTCCCGGTGCGGGGAATGGGTCCACACAGAAACACTCGGACTATATAATCACGACAACAACAACAACAACCCGAAATGATAAAACAAGAGCGATAAACCCAGTTACTGGCCGAGGAAATGGCTTTTGGCCTAAATGCTCCCGTTTTTCGATTTGCCCTCTTTTTAACGTTCACCGTCTTGGAAACACCGTGAAGATAAACACCTCTAAAAGCTGGACCCACTCTGTGTTCCACGAGCTTTTCCCATCTTGAAAAAAGGAGGCTGGCGGCCAAAGAGCAAAAAATCTCCCAAGACATGCCTGGTGCCTGAGCAAGCTGGAGAGGCTCTCTGGTGGGGGCTCGATCCCACACTGCCCTGGAAATAGCAGGCCTAACCTTGTCCAGAGAGCACTTTAGCCCGGCTGACACCAGAGGTCAACCTCCAGAGGGAGTCATCGGAAAGTGGACTGGTCTGACTGCAAACTGCCACAGGACAGCAGGAGCAAAGAGAAGGCCAGGGCACTGGAGGCTGGAAAGCGTCCTGCGCCATGGCATGTGCGCAGCGCAGGCTGCGGATAAGAGCCTGCGTTTCGCTGATGCCCTTCCTCTGAGGATCTCAAAGCTCTGTTTACAGAGACAAGAACCTTAAAAATACTCTGATGAGCGGCAGGGTGGGACAGGCTCTTTCTGGAAAAACTAATTTAATTGTCATTGCTGTGTTCTATTTTAAATGTTTCCCTTTTGACTCTTCAGAGACTTCCTCTTTCGCCGTGGCAAAAAATAGTTTGGGTGTTTTTGAGTTATTAATTTAAAAGGTTGAGACTTGGAGGCTTCTGCCAGGCTTGGTTTCTATTGAAACCACATTTAACATTGAGAGAATTTTTAAAAAAAGAAAGAATTTTGCAGATTGTTCTTTATAGGATTCCTCTTCTTTCAGATACTAAAAACCAACAACAGCAAACTAAAAACTAAAAACGGACTCTAAATTTGGGCTGTGCACATGGCTTTAAAATATATAAATATGGACATGTTTCCCAGAAACTGCATTTTATTTCTATATTTACTGTTTCGATTGCATCTGCCCACACACGGCCCCTCACACAGTGGGGCTATATCGGTGTGGTTAACTCAGTCCACCTGGCAGCTGATAACCGCAGCCCTGATCTGTTGACTGTAACTGTGGGGTTAGAAGGCGCTTACCATGTAGGGCCCAAAGCCCCAAGTGCGAATGCTGCCTGCATCAAAAATTAAAGTTGGGGGGCAGTTGGGTAGCTCAGTGGATTGAGAGTCAGGAGGTCCTAGGTTCAAATCCGGCCTCAGACACTTCCCAGCTGGGTGACCCTGGGCAAGTCACTTGACCCCCATTGCCCACCCTTACCCCTCTTCCACCAAGGAGCCAATACACAGAAGTTAAGGGTTAAAAAAAAAAAAAAGGAAAAAAAATTAAGGTTGGTAGTATAATCCCCCAAGAGATGAAGATAACAGTGATAAAAATGACATTTGCTCCTACCCAACGTCCTAGTATAAGAGAGGCAAATCCTAGCAATCTTTAGATGGTGCTTGTCTACGAAGTTGAAAAAACGTTTGGGACAACAGCATGGGACACGGATTGAGGGTAGAGTAGCCAAGGTCTAGTCTAATCATGTTAAAAAACCTACATTCATCCCCAGGATGAGCGTCACAAATGTGGGGGGCAGGGCAAAGATTCGGCAACTCGTGAATTAGTTCCTAAGGCACGGATAGTGGTTGGATGGGATTTCCACAGGTAGAGGGAGATCACAGATGATTCCACTATCCATGAGTCAAGACATCTGTAGTGCTTCCAACTCATTATTTTCTAATTGTTCTGAAGAATAATTTCCCTCTTTTCCAAATAAAGATATTAGAGATTCCCAGGAGTCCCCAGCGATTGGATCATTTAGCACCAGCTCGCCCCAAGAGATGAGACTGCAAACCCACAGAAGGAGACCACGGACCCGAGGCCAAGATCTAGTTCTACGTTAGCCTGGGCAGGCCTCCCGGGCTCCGATGGGATGAACGAGCGCGTGCCACGGAGAAGGCTCCATTAACGAGAACGTGGCTGGGAATGGTGGGTGACACGCCTGGGTCCTCAGTTGCCCAGCTTGGATTCTTTTCTACTCTTACGAGGCCTCCTGAATCCCACTAACCACAAATCTAGTGGAAATCGGACTTTTCCAGGAAGGGGAAATGTGTGTTCCTTAGTTCCATGGACAGTGACAAAAGGAAGGTGGAGGAAGCGGAGACCCAACCACGAAGGCATTTTGTCCAAACGAGCGAGGCAGTCAAAAGTTGTTCATGAGGGTGGAATGCATGACCTCATCTGTCATACCTGAAGCTCATGCCCAAAGCAGCCAAGTACTCGTTGACTGTCCAACAAACCATGTAAGTAAATAAATACTCTTCTCTCCCCTCCCAGAACACACCCCTCACTCTTACTCACGCCCCATCTCGGACCCGTGATGGCTAGAATAATTGTGAATAGCCTCCCTCAAAGATGGAGAGATGTGGAAGGCAGGAGATTTGCGTGTCTACTCCTTGACTTGCCTCGAAGGGCTTTCCTTTCTCGAAAACACTTAAAAACACAAATGATCCTATTTCCCCCTCATAAACTAAACAAATCATGCTGGCTCATCTGTATCGCTAATTGGTTCGAAAGCATGTGACTCCACGAATTCTCGCCATCAGAATGGATGAAGCCACTTATGACATCTTTAGCTCTGTCAACATTGATGAATTTCCAAGGGAGAATGGCGGGGAGAACCATCCATCAAACAATTCAGACGTCTCCCACTGACCAGCAAGCAGGGCTCCATCGGTTGTTTTCTCATTATATAGAGTTGGGGAGGGTGGGGGGAGAAGGGAGGCATTTCAGTGATTACAGAAAGAATTTAGGAAGTCTGAAAATGGCTTTGGATCCAAAGGATGTTGATCATTGAATTTCAGTGTGGGAATATTTACAGACTTAAGAATCTTAGAGCTAGAAGGACGACAAAGGCGGCAGCATCCGGTGGGTTAGAATTTGGAGCTTGGACGAGACGGGCTCAATTCCTATCTTAGCCATTTGCCTCGGTGTTCCCTTCTGTAAAATGGTGTGGTTTTAAGCAAGAGTTCTTAACCTGGGGTTCCATAAACAGGGTTAAAAAAAAAAGGAATAATTGTATTTTAATATAATCAGTTTCCTTTGAAATTCTGGTTTTTTTTTATTTTATGCTTTTGAAAACATTCTTCTGAGAAGGGGTTCAAAGGCTTCACCAGACTATAAAGGGGTCCATGACACAAAAGAAGCTGCATCCCATGGTCAGAAGGCTCAATGAGATAATGTATGAAAAGCGCTTTGTACATTTTAATAGTATGTGAATTTTAGGTAGATTATCCAAGTCCCTCTAGGAAAGGAAACTGAGAAAATGACCTTCCCCAAGCCACACCAATCCAGCTGTCTAAACCTCTCGTCCAGATCTAGCCCAGCGTGCCCTTGGGATGCCACAACTGACACTTAGAAGCAGAGCCTCGAGCTTGAGACTGGAGGCTGCTTGTAAAACAGAAAAGGAAGCAGAATTTGTCGCGGTATTTTGTCTCTACAAACACCTTCCGGAGGAGGAAAGGCCCACGATGGGGATGCATCCGAGACTTGCCCAAGTTTCACCCTCCCCTCATCTATGGGATCCCTCATCAGAACATCCCTCCGGAAGAAGCGGAGTGTCCTTAGGAAGGTGGCGAGCAGAGATGCCACCTTGTAGTCCTGGTGGGGAGCGCTGCCCTGTGGCCTCAGTCACTTCTGAGGATCAGGAGGGCTTGGAGAACATCCTGGTAGGGGTTCCCCAATGTCCACGTGGTGGGAAAGTAGGAAGACCGATCACGATTTGGAATGCCAAGAAGGGGTGACCCATCACCCATCAGCTTCACAATTATCCGGGGCCGGCTTAAGATGGCGAGTACTTAACACATCCTGCCAACCCCACCAGCTAGGTGGCACGGTGGCACATTCAGGAGTCAGAAGATGGAAGTCCAAATCCTGTCATGGCCCATTCCCAGCTGTGTGACCCTGGGCAAGCCATTATCCTTCCTCGGCCTCAGTTCTCTGATCTGTAAAATGGGGATAACAGCAGCTACCTCACTGGGTTGTTACGAGGACCAAATCTGATAACACGAAGAGGGTTTTCCAAGCTTTTATGCAGGTATATAAATGCGATTCCTACTATCGTTATGAACTCTGGAACTGGCTTGGAGGAGGAGGCAGGGAGAGAGTTTAAACTCTTGCTATCTCCTCTCCCTATCTGCTTTTCCCCAATTCCCCATCTTCTATGGATCTACTTAAGAAGGCCCAATCCCAGCCAAGGGATCAGGTGAGGGAAAGGGGAGGAAAAACGCTGCAAGTGGCCCATTAAAATGAGCACAAAAGGATATTGTTCAAATGTTCAACTAGATGGGCCTTTGGGAAAGATTTAAGCCTCAATTTCGAGAAATCTCACATTTCCATTTTTGGAAGAAGTCTCCGTAAACAGAGATATACATTCTTTCTCAGGATAGTATCGCATAATAAAAAAATTAATGTTAACCCCTCGGACGCTCGACATTTTTCAGTCTGTCTCAGGATTTGGGTTGGAAATGTTTCCAGCACACACACACACACACAAATTTGGATTTCCTCCGTCTCCTCGGGGACTTCAAGCCTTGTAAATGGAGAGGATGAATTTTTGCCATTAAAAAAATAATACTAATAATCAAGAGACCTTCTCCTTCTTATCGGTAATTGAAATGTTCTGTGGAGCTCGCCTAGAACACGGCAGAAAAGATTTGAAAGCTACATTCTGTATTGAATATCCTTGAAAGGAGCAGTAAATATCAGAACAATTTTCTAACCCGTACGTACACAGTGCATTCTTGTTCGACCATTTCTCCTGGTTTGGGTTTGGAAATGAGATATTCTATTCTCGACATTGAGGATAATCGATTTGCTCCATCTCTTAAGAAAACATTCCCCATTTGAAAGTAACTGAAATGGACACTTTTTTTTTTGGTGGTGTAAATTAGCATGGAGACATTCAACCGAGGGCAGACTCGAGATTGGAAAATTATGAGGGTGATTTTTATTTTTAATCCTGGGCTTTATCATTAAAAAAAAAAAAAAGAGGAGGGGGTAGGGGTGGGGGAAAGAAGCACAAAGGACAGAGTTCAATATCACCGAGGGGAGGCTTTGGTTTTAAAAGGTTCTATTCTTTCAGAAACTGAAAGAAGTTTTAGGAAAAAAAAAAAAGATTTTCTCTCACTTTTGATTTTTCTGCCACCACCAGAAAGGAAAATGGAAACCCCAAGTCGCTCCTCTTGGGACAAGGACCTGAGGGCAGAGCCATCCTCTTTTTGAATGGAAGAAGTTGCTAGATATAGGACCTAGAACTGGAAGGGACTTGATTGATCCTCAAGGAAGCTGGGCAGCCCAGTGGACAGAAGTTTAGACTTGGGAGTCCAGAAGACCCAAGTTCAAATCCAGCTTCAGATACTTCCTAAGCTGTGTGACCCTGGGCAAGTCTCTTACACCTTTTTTCAAATAAGTTTCCTTATTTGAAAAATGGCAATGATGATAGCATCTATCTCTTGGGGTTAATATGAGAATAAAGAAGAGAGATGACATTTGTAAAGCACTTTACAAAACTTTTAAGTGGGGACAGCTAGGTGACGTGGTGGATCCCCAATTGTCCAACACCTCTTCTTTTCTTAGAAGGCCAAAACCTTGCCCCCATCTTGGTGTTCAGGGCAGAAGGGGCAAGCTGAGAACAAGAACTGGGCAGGAATCAGCCGAGCTGATTCAGGGTTCAAATTCAGCCTCTGCGCTTTGCTGCTTTTGTGACTTGGGAGAAACCACTATTTCTTCCAACCTCAGTTTCCACATCTGTGAAATGGAGGCGCCGCTGATATTTGCCATCTCGGCCAATCCTCAGTTTCCTCGTTTATAAACCAACACTTTGGCAAGTGCTTGACCTCCCTCTGCCTCAGTTTCTCCACCTGCAAAACGAGATGCCCTCCGAGGCCCCCTTCCAGCTCTGGATCTATGCTCCTAAAGAAAACATCTGTAAACCCCCCTCCTCGCTCCAGAGCCCCCCACGGCCCCCCACTGGCCAAGCCTCCAGAGGGACACAAACACCCACCCAGTTTTATCAAGTTCCCAAAAGGCTCGACCCAGACTCGGCTGCCTATTCTGCTACGTTGAACTGTGGCTGTTTGTCTCTGTCCACATGGTCTGCGACATTATTAACTCATGACTAACTGTCAGCTGATCATTATCTAACACGGGGCTCCCCCCCCCCAAAAAAAAAGCCTTATTTGGGCAAAAGCTCTCATCGGAGCCTCTCTCTATTCTCCCTCCAAAGGAGCTGTATTCGGACCTTTGTTCGCTGTCGGCACAAACTCCGAGGTGGCGATCCAGAGCCGGGAAATAAATCCTCGGCAAGTTTAAGCACCGAGATGCTATTCCAACCATCTCCACGCTTTGTTCGCTCCTCCAAAGGAAACTCTCCCTCGCCCTCTAGCGTCCCGTCTCTGCTCTGCACCGAGGACACAGAAAGCCGGAGGTGGAGGCACGAGAGTCGGGTCTTCCATGGGATGCAGATAAAGACGTCGACTGACCGCCCAGTTTCCAGCCCCCCTTTTTTTGCTGGTTTTCTGTTTAAATATACGTCCTCCCAGGTAGCTGAGGCATCCGCTGGGGTCTGGGGCTATCACGAGCCTTTGTGTGTTTTTTTGCCCACGAACAATGCCTTCATTCTATTTACAACCATAACTGTTGTGTGCAGCCGATTGATTTTTCCAACGTTTGGGATCCTTCAAAATCACTGCCCTCCGCATTAAAGGTCCCCTCCTGGCCAAAAATAGAGCGGTGCAAGAACCAGTTCGGTATTATAGGAACCAAGGAGACAAGCCGGTGGAATTCCCTAATATGGAAGAACAACCAAGATTTCTTTTTTTTTTTTTAAAGAGCAGTTTATTTTGCTTCTGAAAATGGGCACCATATGGAAAGCTTGCCCCTACCGAAACAAGTGTAGGTATGAGAGCTCTCCTTGGGCTGCCGATTTTAAAAGGAGGCTTGTTATTCTGGTATTTTCTGTTACTCACTATCGGGGTGACCTTAGACAAATCACTTAACCTCTTGGGGGAGACCTCAGTTTCCTGAATTATCAAAACGAAGGGGTTTGAGGGAGGCGATCTGAAGATTCTTTGACCTTCCTTCTCTTGGGAGAGATTCTCTAGTTTTACTCTTAAAAAAAAAAATCTGAAGGAGCTCACACTCTGTGTTTAAGGGTGGCCAAACTAAGCATGCACACTTTATTAAAAAAATTCATTTTCAGCTGTGGCTGGAAGACTTTGGATAATTTCCTGTATAACAAGCCCATCCCTGAAAAGTAAACAGACCTGGTATTAAAACAAACCAATCAGTATATCTGCAAGTACATGGAAGATTAATGGAAAGATGGGGGAAGCCAGGGGAAAGTATATGAAAATACGAACCTTTCCTGCCTCTCCTCCCAACACCGAGCAAAGGGATTGATGTTTTCTTCTATTTGACTTCCAGTCTGATTAATCACAACTCTCCCCCCCAATCAGCATTAAGAAAAATGTCCTATATTTTTAATATGATCTTAGAGGCTGATTAAATCTTAACTCGGTTTTCCAAATCACATATGGCAGGCCAGTTTTGCAACAAAAGCCATTTGGTTTTGTCTTTGAATTAGCAAAGTTATTAAAGTAATTTTACTATAAAATTAAACAGCTGTGAGCTCTTTAGAAAAACATGATGATTCTTGCTCTCCTTTGTACTATTGTGCAAGTTGAAAATACCCTTTCTTTCAAGTCTTTTTATTCCAACATGAATCCCCCAGTTAGCCGGGTTAGCTTTTAAAAATAATAAAGAAAACACAACCAAACAAAAAGTATTTGATGACCTCTGAAATCCACTGTTTAAGTAGTAGGTAATTTACAAGGGGGCTCACAAAGAGTGGGGACTCAAAGGGCCTTTGTTTGGTCTCCATCATGGAATAAGTAATGATACTCTGTCCTAATGCTGTACCTTTCACTGAGAAATACAAAGCCTCTTACAAATATTTTGGGGAAACAAGAAATTATCTGGCCATTGCACAGATGGGCAAACTCCGGCACGAGGGATAGGGATCCGATACGTAAATATGACTCTCCCAGCTAAAATTTTCATCTACTTGTGGGATTTTTTGATTCTTTGGAATCAAAAGAATGGTAAAGTTTAAAATATCCTTTTCCCCATGATTGACAACAGCTTTCAGGCCCCAGACTTTGCCACATTTGCTACTACTTTAAAAATGAGGGGCATTTTTTTTATTTTAATTTAATTTAATTTTAAAAATTTTAAATCATGGGACAGCATGATGATTGGCTTCTTATAATCTCTCTGACATATGGCCAAGGAAGCAGATCACTTGGCTCGATGGTTTGAGACCTTCTCGGGACGTCCAAACACCTAAAGTTAGTCCTAGTGGATAAACTTTCCCATGCTTCTCGGTTCTTCTGACACAGCAAAGATTTAATAACAGAATTCTCTTGGACCCCTTCTCCCCCCCCATAGACCTTGTTTTGTGTTTTCTGAATCCACTTCTCAATCAAAAATATTTATGAATAGCCCATTATTTGCCCAACACTGTGTTAGGCTACGGGGATATAAGTACAAAGAATGAAACAATCCCTATTTTACAATTCTAATGGGAGAGACAAGAACATATAAAAATATGTACAGCATAAGCATAAATACATGCTTAAATATTCATACAGTTGTAATGTAAAGTGTCTTGGCAGGAAGGGAGCTAGAGGTGTACTTATTCAATTCTGCGTATTGTAATCGCTCTCTTTGTCTCTTACTCCCTTATGGAAACTGTAGTATCAGTGAGGGTGGGGACCGAGTCATTGAGTCAATAGTCAATAAACATTTATTAAGTATCTACTCTGCACCATGTGATATGAAATCAGAGGGACACTTAACAGATTTCTGGCAAGTCGTCTTGTCCTCGTTTATAGTTAATAAACATACTCTGTAATTTTCAGACTGTGGAAATAAAGTTACGTTGAAAACATTTTTTCAATGCCAACTCATATCTTGTCTAAAATGGGAGATGATCTCCGTATTATCTAACCGTGCTTTTCTGGAAACAGTGGGTGCATAATAAATGGTTATTAAGTTTTATTGATGCCAATCGTTCTTATATCACAGTCTTTTCCAGATATATTGCCCCAAACGTACCCTCCAGGGAAACCTTCTTTTGTAACAAAGAAAACTGGTAAAACAAAACAACCAACAACACAACCACATGTGACATGTGTATGAGATTCCATAACCACAGTTTCTCACCTCTCTAAGGCAAGTTCATTTCCTCATCCCATCAAACCCTTAACTTGAGCCGTCTCATTATCCCTGTTCCTTCTACAGTGACCAGCCATCACTCTGACCTCTGGACTCCATTCAAGAATTTCTCCCGGGGGCAGCTGGGTAGCTCAGTGGATTGAGAGCCAGGCCTAGAGACAGGAGGTCCTAGGTTCAAACCTGGCCTTAGCCACTTCCCAGCTGTGTGACCCTGGGCAAGTCACTTGACCTCCATTGCCTACCCTTACCAATCTTCCACCTATAAGTCAATACCCAGAAGTTAAGGGTTTAAAATTAAAAAAAAAAAAAAAAAAAAAAAAAAAAAAAAAAAAAAAAAGAATTTCTCCCTTGGATAAATCTAAGTCATTGGGCTTGAATGAATATAATTATTCTTAGCCCCTACCTGGCGCTTGGACTAGGCTTCACATCTCATCCAGCTTCTCTGCTTGGGCCATCCTGCCATCATCTCTCCAATCATGAAGACTATCCTCACTCTTCTCCTCTCCCATCTCTTGCTCTCTTAGCAGTGGAATCAAATCAACACTACAACACTGGTTGTAGAAAGGGCTAGTCAACTGCCTATCCTACAGAGCAGGGGTTGGCAACCTTTTTGGCTGTGAGAGCCATAAACGCCACATTTTTTAAAATGTCATTTCGTGAGAACCATACGTTGCCGACCCCTGCTATAGAACAATAACAACAACAACAATCCATATGACCCTCTAACCAAATCATCCTCTGGCCACCATTTCTCTATTTGTATTGTCTCCCTCTTTTGGAATATAAGTTCCTTCAGGATGAGTATTGTCTTTGCTACTGTATTTTTATTACCAGAACTGATCACAGTGCCTTGCTCCTGGTAATCATTTAATCAATGCTTTTAAAAATTCATTCATTGGTTCTTTTTGAGAGCCAAGACAGAACAGTTACATATTTGACTTCCTTTTAGTATTCTTTTTGCTTACATTATACTAGTTACTGAATATACTGTTTTTCTGGTTTTGCTTGCTTCACTCTGAATCAATTCATACAAGTCTTGCCAAGTTTCTCTGAATACCTCCCATTTGTCATGTCTCATGGTGTAATTGACATAATATTCCATTACACTTATATACCACGATTTGTTCAGCTATTCCCTAACTGATGGTTATCCATTTTATTTGCAATGCTTTGCTACCCAGAAAAAGTTGTTTTGACCATGTTGGTATGGAGGAGCCTTTCTTCTAGTCTTTGACCTCACTTGGGTAGATGTTTGCCAATAAGATCTCTTGGTCCAAGAGTGTGAGTGATTTAATGACTCTTTTCCCATACTTCCAAATTTCCTTCTGGAATATTTATGCCAGTTCACAGGTCCAACAAGAGTAGATTAGTGAGTGCCCTAATATTCCCATAGCCCTCCAAATCATTGGATATGAAGTAGAATCACAGAGTTGTTTTGATTTGCATTTCTTTTTTTTTTTTTTTTTTGGTGACTTGGAGAAGTCTTTTCTATGGCTATAGCTTATAATTCCTTTGAAAGTTGTTCATATGCAATGACCACTTAGCTGTTTGAGAAAGAGCTCTTGGTCTCATGAAGTTATTTGAATTCCTTATATAACCAGACATCAGGAATTTTTGGTGCAACTATTTTTTTTTCCCCTTTAGCTGATGGTTTACCTTTCGTCTCCAAGCTGCATTGATTTTGTTTTTGTTGTGTGTGTGTGTGTGTGTGTGTGTGTGTGTGTGTGTGTGTGTGTGTGTGTGTGAAAGTTTTATCATTGGATGTGGTCAAAATTGTCTTTTTTCTCTTTCATAACCTCTGCTATTCTGAAGCAGCAAAGATGGCACAACACTGGATTTGGAGTCAGGAAGACCTGGTTACGAATCCAGCCTAAGATGCTCACCCTAGTAGGATGTCACTTCACCTGTTTCCTCAGCTATAAAATGGAGATAACAATAGTACCTACCTTTTAGAACCTACCTCACTGTAAGGGTTAAATAAGATAATATTTGTAGAACACTTACAGAATACCTGGCATCTAATATGCACTCAAGAAGTGCTTATTTCTTTCCTTCTTATCCTTTCTTTCCCTAAAAGTTCTCTCACTAGCTATGGTTCTACTTCCAGTCTACTCTAATTTTTAGAAATGATGCGATTTTGGTCAAGCATCCATCTGGAACTTATTGTAGTAGCACAGAACTGATCCGGAACTTTTTTCCAAAGTGTTTTTCAGAAATATACATTTTCCTCTAAGGATTACTTTTGCTGCACCTATAAAACTTGAGTATGCTGTCTCATTGCAATCATTTTCTTTGAGGAAATTATTTATTTTTTCCCATGTGTTTATTCTTTGACCCACCAGTACTTCGGAACTGAATTATTTAGTCTCTTATTTTTTAATACCTTCTTCAAAAAGCCCTTTATTTAATTTCCTTATGGCCAATAATGGATTTGTTTTACATTTCCACATTTGTTTGTGAAGTTTTTTAATACCCCACTTTATGGTGAGGTTTTGTAAAGGTACCACACAGTTGTGAGAAATAGGTATGGTCTTTTCTACAATCATTAAGTAATAATAAAAGACAAGTCCCATTTACCCTTTTTACAATTCTATTCAGGTTTTTATATTTCTTCTTGTTTATTTTTTGGTTAAAATTTGTCCAAGTCTGAAATGGATGCACTTGAGGTCTCCAACTATTATAGTTTTACTATTTCTCTCTATAAATAATATAGCTGTTCCTTCAAGTATTTATATTCTCTGCCATTTGGTGCTTATATAATGGATACTGATTCATTGTCTATGATGTTGAAAGCATAATGCTCATTTCCTGTTCATCTTTTTAGTTAAAATTTATTTTTACTGTTGCCTCATTTTAGATCATGGTTGCTTCCCCTGCTTTTTCAGGTTTATTTGAAACATAATAGATTCTGCTCCAGTCTCTTATTTTAACTTAGTGAATTTTCTGTTTCAAGGATGTTTCTGGTAAACAATTCATTATTGGATTTTATAAACCCCCTATTTTTTATGGGTGAATTCATCCCATTCACATTCATGGTTATGACTGTTAATGCTATATTTTTATCCACTTATAAAGCAGTCCTCTCATAAGCTTCCTTTCTTTGCCTGGCCCCCTCTTTACCAAGATGAAAGGAGTGTTAAGAGGTCAATTTGCTCCTGGTCCTCTAATCTTTTCTTCCTCTCTCCTAGATCCTGTTCTCAGGTCCTTACCCTTTCTTTTCTTCCAAAGTGATTTTCAGCCAACTCTTTTACCAAAGTTCTTGCTGTACATTCAACCTTACCTACCTCTAAAAGAGTTTATATTCTTGGAGTTTATAAAACATTGGACCATCTAATTTTTACTTGTTTATTGATTATCTTGTCTGTACCACTGGCCTGTTTTTCTATTTCTGTTTATTGGATTCCGAAGAAATGGATGAACAATTTCAAAAAGATAAAACTTGGATTTGGCAACCAGTTTAGACAATGAAAAGAATTTACATCTGGGGAACTGGAGTTTTCATGTTGACAATACTATTATTATATAAGAAATAAACCCAGGGGGCAGCTGGGTAGCTCAGTGGATTGAGAGCCAGGCCTAGAGACAGGAGGTCCTAGGTTCAAATCTGACCTCAGACACTTCCCAGCTGTGTGACCCTGGGCAAGTCACTTGACCCCCATTGCCTACCCTTACCAATCTTCCACCTATAAATCAATACGCAGAAGTTAAGGGTTTAAAATTTAAAAAAAAAAAAAAGAAAAGAAATAAACCCAAAGTTTATTATTAAGGACGAAGGGAAGAAGAAGGGGGAAAGACGTTTGCTAAGAATCTCTGATGTTCCAGGCATTATGCTTGGCACTTTAATAGGATACTCTATGCCTATATGTGTAGTTACAGCAGACTTTTTACTGGAGCATTATAGAACTCTGGAGTTGTTAGTCACCTTGATAATGACCCAGTTCAATCCCCTCGTTTTACACATGAGGAAACGGAGGTCCAGAGGGTTAGAAGGATCCGGTCCAGATTGCCTAAGAAAGCCAATGGCAGAGCTGGGAATAGAATTGGGGCTGGCTATGGAGTAGTGGCAACCACTGGTTTCTGAAAGGACTCTTCATACCTCTACCTGTGTCTCCGACACAGAATCAGGCCCCAGCCTCCTGGGACTGCATGTTACTAAAACACAAATTCCAAGGAACTATAATTAATAAAGTCAATAAAAGCCGATGAGTACATTCCCACTGTGTTCATGTGCCAAAAAATACAACAGGAAAAGCTAACTTGGAGTCCTCTGCCTCCACTGTGGGTCACTCTGGCAGGCCCCTCAGAGCACAATCCACCCAGCTGTTTGTTTAGGCCTAAATTAAGGGACCAAAGGGAAAGCGTTGGCAATGGCACTGGGGCAACCCCACCTCCCCACCCCATATTTGGCACTGCCTCCCGCCTCTTGCCTATTCTTGTCGGCCTAGGTTGGAAAATCAAAACGCCCCAATCTATCTTCTCTTGGGTTTTCAGAATGCCGAGCCTCTAGCAGCCGGGAGAAACTGGCACCAGCCTCAAGGAAGCAATGAGCATCCAAAGGGCAAGGTGAGCAAGCTAGGGCGGCCCGTGCCCTGGCTTTTAGCACTAACCATTCCTGATAGCATTGTCTTTACTGAGGGGAAGACACTCATTCCCCAAGCAAGATCCTGCCACCCACATGATCCTGAAGCAGAGTCAATGGTAACTACCCTATACAGAGGGCACGGTGATACGGCGCCAACAATGACTTCCCCTCTGTCAAGGTCCTACTTCTGAACATCTACAAGTCTCATTTGGTCTTCCGAGACCCTCTTCAAAAGCCCACTGACTGGAAGATCTAATCTCAGATCTAATCGCTTGTTACTCATACAACTCTGAGCCTCAGTTACCCTCTCTGTAAAATGAGCAGAGGGGCAGAGGAGTAAACTGATCTTCAAATCCTACCTCTGACACTACCTGTTCATTCAAAGTCCCTTAGACTCTCTGGCCTCAGTTTCCTCATCTGTAAAATAGGACAGTTGCTTTACAGGGTCTCTGGGGGGTCCCTTCCAACTTCGAATTCATGATCTCTAAAGTTCTTTCTAATGAAGAAAGAATCACCAACAATGTAAAGAAACATTCCCTCCCTAACATGGGGCTGATTGGCGAGGATTATTTTTTAGGGAATTTCATCTGGGCAATGCTAACTAAAAATAAACTTAAAAAAAAAAAGAAAGAAAGAAAAACCAACCTGTACCCGCTGATGAAATTCTGGGAAAATCCATAACTCAGAGATTAAATTTAAATTCCAATAAAGATTTTAACAAAGATCAATAAAAAAGAGATTGATCTGTAGCTGAAAGTTCCCAGTAATAGGATAGTCTAGAAATTTCATAAATAATGCTTTTATCTTGATTGCAAAATAATACCCTGCCACAAATACAGGGAGAATCAAGGTAGGAAATTGTTCAGTGGGAATTAAAATGTCACACTTTACCCAGAATAAAGCATTGCAATCGCCAGGGAAACACACATTGCAAATGTGTTAACACAAAATTACATACATCACTTAATTATATAAGGGCAGAGCTCCAGACTAAGCCATTAGCTAACCGTGTCGGGCCAGGCTTTAATATATCCATACAATATTTCTAGCACGGGCCGATGTAACTATGTCAGAGGCTGGCACCGTAAACCCTGGAATGGCAAGGACTATTAAAATGAGATGTAATCATGTTGAAAGGGAAACATTAGCAAACAGCAGACAATTGAGAAGAAAATACAGTGAGCTTGTGTCCTCCGTGAGGCTCCAAAGTCTTCTAGAACTATTCACTGTCTATTTGGCCTGGCTTGCATCCCGGGTTTGTTCTGGGCAATACTAATTTTATAATAATAAAGTGCTCGACAAGCCTTATGCAGTCATGCATACGGTAGGGTTGTGGATGACATTGCAGCTGATTATCTTCCCCGCAGAAGACAGCGCCATCCCGAATCTCAAGGCGGTCCGCTACAAGACGCCTTCTTCGTTGAAAATGGCCTCCTCCGTCCGTTTCGGGACAATAACACATCGGCCCAGCCCCGGCCCCCAAATGGCCAGGACGCCCAGGCCGTTAAAGATGGCGGCAGGGAACGGAATCCCTCTCTGGCTTCCTGGAGGAGTCGCGGAGGCAAGCCTACTGCTGTGCAGTGGCTAGTGGGCCAGCTCGTGGCACCCTGGCAATCCGCTCCTTTGTCATGGAGGTGAGCCTCTTGGCAAGGCCCAAGGAGGAGGGATTTCTTGTAAACTGTGGGATCAACTGACACGAGACTTTGGCACGTCTCTAGGGAGTTTAACTCTTGCCTGTCCTGACACATTCTTGTGTTACGGAAACATGGCCAGCAGTTGAGGGGAGAAGAAATGGGCTCTTTGATCTCGAGTTTTCCCCCAGCACTCCCTCTGCACCTCTCTTCTGCCCCTTGCTCCTTGCCTTATTTTTAGAAGTGGACAAGCCATATCCCCCCAACAGATGGAAGTTCCTTGAGGTCAGAGACCATTTGGAAAAAGAAAAAAACAAACAAAAAGCTCTGCAAGCCTAGTGTCTACTACAGTGCCTCTCCCATAAGTCTGCCCTTAAAAACTGGTAAATCTGAAACGGAGAAAAAATATCTGTTGAAATTATTATTTGGGTGGACGACTTAGAGGGGATAAAACTACACCGAGGATTTCACTAGAAGAAGGTATTCCCAGGTGCGGAAATTCCCTCCACTCTTTCCAGGCTGATATTTCGCTGCTAGGTGAAATGTTAGAGAATCGTCTAGGGCAATGAGCCTGCTAAAGGACGTGTTTCAAGTCACACAAGTTAGGGCGGATTTGAACCCAGTTCTTCTTGGCCCCTTGTTGAATTCTTGATCTATGAGGTCACTTGCCTCCCTCTCAGATGATGCTCCACTGGGATGAGGCAAGAGGAACTTATAAATTCTTTCCATTAAAAAAAAAAAAAAGTGATGCCCTCCCAACTCTAAAAAGCAAAAAAGGGAGGTTAAGTCATATGCTCTCCTTACTTAAACTCCTCTGAGATTTTGAGTGTTGAGGAAACAATGATTTAAGAGTCCTTGGAGAAGATCGAAGTGGCAGGCTACATTCTTTCAGCTGTGCCTTGTACGAGGGGAGTTGGGTGGGGGAGTGGAGGAAATGAAAAAGAGTGGGAGAGCCTGGGGGTTTGATGTAGTCCAATGTTTAATAAATCCTTCTCCTGGAAGGACCGAGGCTCTCAGGAGACCTGATTATTCTACATTTCTGGGTCGAAAAGGCTACATTTACTTGCCACGTTTTTAGTGAAAACACGGCCTTGGGAAATGAGGGGCGAATATACCTGTATAAAAACGAGTCATCCAGAGGTGTCAGGCTTGTGCAGCATCCCACAGAACTCCCAGTGCCCCCAACCACATTAACACGAATGCAGGAAATATTGAATAAAAGGATTAAAAATACAACACGACAGAGATGATGTTAATATGTGGTTTTCTAATTCCGGATTAGAACTCAGCTAGTGACCCGACACCACTGATCTAGTGGACTGAAGATCGGCCTTGGTGTCGGTGTGACCAGAGACTGTGCAACTCTGGACAAGACCCTTAACCTCCGGTACTCTGGGCAATTTTCTACAAATCTAAGTTTCAGAGAAGGTACTGGTCTGCATTAGTAGAGGGAGCCCTTACATGGATAAAATATCAGATTTTATTGTATAAAATAAAATATAAAAAAAAACAAAATAAAACAAAGACTCAAAGAGAAGCTGATGTCAAGACAGCAAATGACTTGGAGATGACTTGGTGGCCGTTACTTGCTATGGCCACAGTTTGAAACTATTGGTTAGAATATCTTAATTAAAAACAGTCGAATTCGGAGCTTGGGTAGCAGAGGATGTCGGAAGCCCTGGGAAACATGGGATTTTCGTTTTCATCTCTGCACTAAATTGGCCGTGAGACTGTGGGTAAGTCACCTGCTTTCTCTGAACCCCTTTCCTCATCTATCGTGACGAGCTCGCCTCGCCGCTCACGAAGACCCTTCCAGCTACAAACAAGCTTGGATGAATTCTGCCCAAGACGTTCCACCCATCGGGATAGGGGAGGGGGTGCTCTCCTCTTGCCGTGCCTCAGTTTCTTCCTCTGTAAATGGGGATGCCTGGAGTTTTCCCAGTTTTTAAAGCTGGCCTCCTCTGGACCTCCAGAGGTCCCTCTCCCCAACCCTTAGCCTCGGACAAACTCGACTGTATGACCGAAGGTGGAAAGCGTGTACACGCCGGGACAGGTGTCTGTCGTCAGAGGAATATTCGGAGAGCAAATCCAGATCCCGGGCGGAGGGCTGGGACCCCCCGCAGAATCCCAATCTCTCCCCCACCTTCAACGCAAACCATGGTTGTTATTCATTCATTTTCGGCCCTTTGCTCTCCAAAAATGCTTCTGGGTGGTTGCTAGGCAACTATTGTTGAATACACGCGTGAGGCATTAATTGTCTGAACACTTTCAAAAACAGAAGAAGAAAAAAAAAATGATCGAAAACCGAAGATCTTAGCAGAATAGAAATAGGCCTTTTCTTCCTCAGGTGGACAGGCAGCGATCGGGGCGGGCTGAGGCCTAAAGCATGGGCCGGGGCCAAGGGGGCTCCCCAGCACTAGTGGGGGGCACCCCTCTCCTGCCCCCCCAAGACTTCGAAGGTAGCTTCGCCCAAAGGCAAAGCCTCGGCGGCTCCAAGATAAGCGGGCTTTGCTGTGTTCATCTTCTGCCTCTATTGTTCGGGGGCTCCTCCTTTGCCACATTGATACCTGCCGGGCCCATTTCACGTTGGGGGACCTTCGGGGCGCCACCTCTGGAGGCTTCTCCACCACAACTCACTGCACAGATCGCCGCGCTGCCTTCTCCTTTCTTAGCCCCAAATGGGAACCGTAAGAACTCTCCTCTCCTCTCCTTCACATCCAGGAGCCAGCCTTGCGACGGACGCCAAGTGCTCTGTGCTGCTTACCCGGAGAGGCAGACCCTCATTTTATAGCGCTTCTCCCACCCCCCACCCCTACCCCCCGCCGGAACATTCCGACGGGATGATGAAGCCTCCAAAGTCAGTAAACACAGACTTCCATAAATTGAGTCAAACTTCTAAATTAAACAACTCGAGGCCTCGGTGCAAGGTATTCTTTCTTTTGTTGAAGAGAAAAAAATATTCCAGCCTCGTGATCGTTAGCCTGAGGACCCCCCCACGAGACACTACAGACAGTCGATACGTCTCTTGGGAATCTATAATGCCTGTGAAGAGCAACTTTTAGGGATCCCCGACTCTCCCAGGCAAAGGGGGCTCTCTTACTGGTCTGCGTGTGTGTGCGGGGGGGAGAGGAATTCCAGTGAAATATTATTCTTTTCCTTAAAAAATCAGTCTGGGATAATCTAATGAGAATAATGGGGCATTATGATTCCCTATTCCTGACCATCTAAGGCCGCCAGAGAAATAAAAATGTACTCAACAGATACGGCTCTTGCTGCTTAGATGCCGATTATTTCAGTTGGGGACGTTCTATCATAGGTCATGTTCTTATCTGGGAAAGAAACAAGTGAGCCATGCTAAGAGGGGAGGGAGCCCCCCAAGAACTGCCCACTTTGATGTGGTTTTAATCCGGCAGCCTTGGAGGGCAGCGTGATGGAGAAACAGCCTTCCAGTTCCAGGTCAACTCTGCAACATGACAACCTGAGGCACCCGCCGTCGTGGTTCTGAGACTCGGGAATCCGTCCCCTCCGGCCCGTATTCTGGCTCGAATCCCCAAAACCTGACTGTTTCATAGCTGCAAACTCCACACGACTTCACAGAGTGACGCGGCAGCCGAGAAGTCATTGATGCACTCTTGGAGTGAATCAGGAAGCCAGGAGGGCCAGTCTACGCAGGTAAGAGCTCTGCTGCAATCGCTCGGGACTGGACCATCGCTAGAGCACCGCGTTTCGTTCCACATCTTCAGAGGGTGGGAAATAGCCAGAGGAGGACAAAGGAGACGGCCGAGGCCCTCGAGAGCATCACACCATGAGAATGTCAACAGAAGGAACGGAGGAAACTGAAAAGACACACGAGGAGATGTAGGAGGGACAAAATGGCGCTCCTCTTTGCATTCTGGAAAGGCCGTCATGTAGAAGCGGGACTAACTTGGACTAGGAGCAGAGGACAGAAGGCTTGATGTCAAGAAACCTTCCCCAGAAGGAGAGGTGTGGGCAGCCTCGGAGGGAGTGGCTCCGTGATCCTAGACATCTTTTAGCAAACGTTGGAGGACCATGTTATGAGGGTTGTTGGAGAGGAGGCTGGTGGTCAAGTAGAGGTTGGTTAGATGGCCTGGGAAGTCACTTGGCAGAGATATTGGAGTGGTTTTCCATTTCCTTCTTCATTTCATTTTATGGATGAGGAAACTGAGGCAAACAGGGTTAAAGGACCCTCCCGGGGTCACCTAGCTAGTAAATGCCTTAACCAGGATTTGAACACAGGAAGATGAGTCTTTCTTTCCTCAGGCCAAGTGCTCTCTTGACCGCACCACCTGGCTGCCCTTAGGTTTTCAATGCATGAAATAAAATACAAAGAATCACAAAGGAAACCAATTATATTAAAATACAGTTATCAAAATATGGAAATACAAGTTCTCGAACCTCAGGTCAAGGACCCCTGAGGCTGGAATTTACAAAGCACCTTTCTCACATTACCCTGTCAGAAAATGGAGCAAACCCAAAAAGTCCTTTTTATTTATGGAGAAACCAAGGTTTGGGAACTGATGTGGCATTCCCATGGTCAGGTGGCCAATAAGTAGCAGAGCTAGACCTTGAATCAGAGTCTTCTGGATTCCCGAGTTTGTTTCTGTTGCCATTATATCAGGCTGCCTCCTAGAAATGTCTACGAATGCCACTCCTGTGATTTGTCCTTGTAATGAGAATTGTTGCTCAGGATGATGCAAGATTCTGAAATGCTTCCTGGATCCAGGAAAGGAAGACTAAGTGGCACCGGTCTACTTTGGGGGTTCGGTGAGTGTCATTATATCTGGATTTAATCCTATTCTATATTATGTTTGATTTAACCATTACAATTCATCCCTATCACACATCATCTACGCACAAACTTCCTTTAATTGATTGGCCAGAAGAAAACTTCACTCTTTGACCAAGAAGGGATAGCAGAGAACTTATTGCATAAGAAACTTGAGTTGTAAAAGGCGGAGATGCTGGAACCCAGAATCTGGGGGCTGTTGATCTCGACTTCACGTCCCTCTATTCTCTACAACACTGAAGTCCAATACATAAAAGACCTCTTAAACAAACCCAAAAAGAAACGAAGTTCATAATAAACTTTAATATTGACCAAAGTCTAGCTTGTCACATGGACCTATTTAATAATTGTTAACTGAATGTAATTAAATATTATCCCCATGGCAGCAACAGTAAGAGAGAAGGGGGAAAGATAGTAGACTGAGAGCCAGCCTTAGGGAGGGGAGATCCTGAGTTCAAATCTAGCCTCAGACACGTCCTGGCTGTGAGACCCTGTGCAAGTCCCTTAACCCCCATTGCCTACCCCTTAACACTCTTCAGCCTTGAAACCAATACACAATATTGATTCACAATATTGATTCTGAGATGGAAGGTAAGGGTTAAAAAAAGAGGAGGCTTGAATCACAGTTATAGAATCATGAGGTGTTGGATTACAAAGGAATGTTAGAGATCAGGTAGTTCAGGTATTCTTAATTGTGTTTCTATGAACTTTAAAATAAACAATTAATCATTCATATATAAAATGAAGTGATTAATTGATAACTCCATTTCAATACAATTGCTTTCCCTTGGACTCCTATGTATTCTATCCATTTAAAAACATGATACTTAGGAGGGAAACCTGAAGCACAAAACATGGCTCAGAACCCTTGAGTTAGTCGAGTCCCTTCATTTGAGAGGTGAAGCAGCTAAGGTCTGAAGAAGTGAAATGGCTCGCCAAAGGTCACACAGTTAAGACTAGACCCTAGTCTTAACTCCTAAGCAAGTGTTTTTTCTCCTTAAAATATCAGAGCCAAGGACATGCTGCCATGACGAAACACAGAGCTTATGGACCAAGACCTCCTGTGTAGGATACAGGAAGAATTTAATGTCATCCTCTAAACCAAGATGGATAACTCAGGAGTTCAGCGAGAAGAGAGGAATAAGGAAAAATAAATATAAGTTAGATGAAAATATGGTTCTAGATTGGGAAATCAAAGACTCCAAAGACTTTGAAGATTACTTGAAAGTCTATTTGTCTCTGTATCTTCTCCAAAAGATGGCTGAAAGGCTCTGGACATAGCAAGCACCAAACGTTATCACAAAACCCAAAATGAATTCCTAAAAATAAATAACTACAGAAAGAAAATTATAGTCATTAGGAAGAAGCTAATTTCATAATTCACCATCTATGTGTATTCAGGTCATAGGTTAGTTAAAGCAAATGTAAAACTTAATATTCAGTTAAAGAAAGGATAAGGACAAGAAGATCCTGAACACAATTGTAACTGTTCTACCCAAACTGTTTAAACAAGTTGCTGATCTTAAAAAATAAGAAACTGATAAAACTAAAGACACTGACTAACGTAATTTCTTGGAGAAAGATAAGTGATATTAAATAGTCCATGGGGTCTAAGAAGCAGATTTCACACTGGAAAGGATCTAAGAAGGTACCAAGTGAACCCTTTCACCAATAATTGTAAAAAGAAAGCTAAAATGGTCCAGAATCCAGAACCCACTTTGCCTATTAAACATTGGATTGTCTTTCAAGTCCAGCTAAAGTCCAAGTTCAAAGGTTAAAGAAAAACCAAACCCATTGTACAGGAAGATAGTAGAAAATCATGAAGAAAAATACCTCAGAAAAACAGTGAAACTCAGTAGAGGGGTAAAGAATTCATAAGAAGTTTGGCATGAGACTCAACTATGCCAAAGTGTTCCAAGCCCATTTATAGATGAAACTGGAAAGAGGACAACAAATATATGGAAATTGGAACAGATTTGCCCACTTTTCTGTAGTGATCTATTTGAATCACAAATCCAGTGGAACCTCAACATTTAGACTCTAACACCTCAGACTCCAATGTGCTAGATGAGGAGGTGGAAATGGCATTTAGGAAGATGAAGTCAGGAAGAGCGGCTAGACATGACAAAATACAGACAAAATAAATCTGTGTGAGGAGTGACACAATGTTAACAGCACTCAGAGAGTGATATTCAAAATATCTGAAAAGAGAACATGAAAAAAAGGCTAGAAAATATCAAATATAGTATTATCGCCCCAACAAGGTGAGCACAAAGACATTCACGTCTCCCGACCCTGACTTTTCGTCTCTCTAAAACCTAGACGAGAACGGTCTTATGACCACATGGAGGACGTCACTTCATAAAATATGGGAAATGGTGAAGCAGACTTTCATAGATGATTTTTAACTATCTCCATAGGGACACAATTGACTGAAAAGTGTAGAAAATACAAGATTTCATTCAATCCAACTCAACAAATATTCTCTGAAAGGCTATTATGTGTAAAGCATTGCGCTGGTCACTGTGAGGACCTGGATAAAAATAAAGTAATACAGATACCCGAGGAACTTAGGCACTTCATATAAGGGCTTAATATTTACATAGATAAGTCAACATAAAGTATATACAGAGAGATTGTAAGAGGGATGGTGAGGAAGTTGGGAAAAACCTCCTAAATGATGGCATGTGGGTTGCGATTTGAATGGTCAATACCAGTTTACAACACAGAATTGGGCGGCTGTCTATGGAGTTATTCTATCAGCATAAACAGATCATGGACAAGTGATGAAAAAAAGACAATGAATGAGGCCGTCTAGCTTGCTGTGGGGAAATCCCATCACTCTTTCGATGATCTCAAGCAAACTTTCTGCTGTGAAAACCTAACTTTACAGCAAGAGTATCCCCCCACTAAGACTATACAAAACGGTGTGACCCAGAGGACAATGGGGAGATGCATGGAGGGGATAAATAAAACCACAGAACATAGTGAATGATGAATTATTTGTGATAAATGGGATGAAAGACCTCATCAAGGACACCGATGGCAAGAAACATGGCTGGACTGGTCATGTGCTGAGGACAAGCAGACATGGGGACAATCCTCAAGATTATACTCTTATCTAGTCATTCAACAGGCAATTATTAGTTGCTTATTATATTCCATATAATTGCTTATGATATAATTATATTATATTCCAATATAATATTATATATTATATATGCTAGCACTGGGGATACAACTAAGGAAAAAGAAGATCTCAAGGAGCTGATGTTCAAATAAGCATGAAAATAAACAAGTTTCAAAAAAGATACAGACTGAGCAAGTAGAAGATAACTGTGGAGGGTTACCAAAAAAATGAAGTGAATTGGAGACAAGTCTTGAGAGTGTTGGTGGGTTTAGAGAAGATTAACAGAAATGATACAGACAAGAACTGCACTTAAGCAGATAACTCGGAGGGACCATGATCTGACTACATTTGGAGTCAGGAAGACCTGAATTTAAATCCTGCCTCAGACATAATCTAGGTGGTTCTGAGAAAGTCACTTCACCAACCCAGACTCAGTTTCCCCATCTATCAAGTGAAGAATTTGGAACGGATAGCCTCTAAGGCCCCGAACTTTCAGTTCTAAAGCTAGGATGTTAGGATCAGTCCTAGCTGAGGACATATACCCAGGGTGGAGATCCCAAAGCCATCCAGTAACTCTAGTTTAATGAAATCCTACAATGTTTGAGTGCTTTGCACATTCAGGAGACCTTTGCAGGAGGAAGTGACCATGGAGACTTCCTGGAGGAGATGGGACTTGAGCTAAGTCTCCAAGGAGGGACAGACTAGATCTGGACAGGCAGAGGGGGGAATCTGGAACATGAAAACCTTCTTTCTCCTCTGGATTAGTGCAGTAACAGTGGCAGTGAGGTGGCTGAATGCCTTCATACCTCAGTCGTTTCCTCTCCCTTCCTGGGACACTGACCCTTCATTTGTGCATGAAGTTCTCATGGACAGGAAGGAGCCCAGTTGCTCTTTTCATGTCTTCCCACCCCCAGCCCATGCTCCATTTCCCTCTGTGGGCTGAAGTTGCCTTTTAATGTGCGATTCTTCTCTTACTCACTTTCTGCTAACAAATAATTTTTAATTAGCATGTTCTTTAAGGACATTGAGCAGGTTATTAACCAGGTGCATCTTTAGAAAAAAAAGTGGGGAAAAAATCATTTTCTGTGTATAGATGAGATAGGGGAGGGAAGAAGAGAGGAAAGGAGGGAGGGAGGGAGAGAGAGAGAGAAAGAGAGAGAAGGGAGAGGAGAGAGAGAGAGAGAGAGAGAGAGAGAGAGAGAATGAGAATTTGGGGGTTTAATTGGCATTAGTCAACATTTAAAACAAATCCCATCAAGCTACATTTTTAAGCCCTGACTCAACTAAAGATACCACAGGGCAGAAGGAAAGGAGTGGGACTGATCTATTAGTCACTTGTGAAACTTACCAGTTCTTTGCCTGCATTAGTTCCAGTAAAATATTCAAGGGAATATTCAAAGTAAAAAATAGAACGCCATATTCTATCTCTGTATATTATCAAATGAGGCAGTGTGATGCAATGAAAAGAAATATGGCTATATGTGTAGGAGCAGATATATGGAAATATCGAGACACAGAGAGAGAGAAATAGAGAGAGAATCACTTAAAATCACAGGCATGTTCCCGGTGAGATGAGCAGCACATTTACAGATGAAGAAGGCAGATACCCCACTGCTGGGGCATCAGCACCACCACAATTGTCTCCAAGAGGCTGGCAGGGATTTCTTCGCCAGCTATAGTAAAACATCAGACATTTCGAAGCTAGTTGCTAAGAGAGGACATGATTACGTACAATAGCCTACCTGTGTGACCTCAAGTTAAATCATTTCACCTCGAGGGGCCTCAGTTTCCTCATCTCTAAAATGAGGCAGTTGGATCATCCAGGGGCCTTTCCACGATCCCAAGTGATGGAGGGAGAATTCTCTCTGCGCAAGCATTCTGGATATAAAACTAAACATGTTACCGAAAACACACGTGTGTGTATTTGTGTGTGCATAGTGTGTGAGTGCCTAGACGTGTTTAAATTTGGTGATGGCCATTTTTGCAGAAAGCTGGGTGTCATCCTCTTGGCCGAGAACTTAAATCTCCTATTTTCACATTCTACCTAAATGAAAACTGTAGTTCCTCCCACGTCACTTAGGGTATCTTTGCCCAGAGGCAGCTCTGGTGGCAAAGCGGAGAGAGAGCTGGGCTTGGAGTCAGGAAGATTTGGGTTCCAAACTGGTCTCGAACACTCACTAGCTGTGTGACCCTCACCTCACCGTAAGTGTCTCATCTATAAAATAGGGATAATAATAGTACCTACCTCCTAGAATGGGGAAAATAGTATTAAAGTACTTAGTTACACAGCACGGGCGCACAGTAAGTACTTTACAAATGCTTGGCTCCTTCCTTCCTCCCTTTCTACTTGACCCACCATAAAGACTTTTTGTTATCGAAGTGAGGTGTTCAGATGATCTTCTTACATCTCTCCTCCCTTTCTGAAACTCCTTGAAAAAGCTCTACACTCACTGCCCCCACTTCCTCTCCTCAAGTCCATCCCACACACTGTTACCAAAGTAATTTTCTTTAAGCACAGAAGTGACCATGTGACTCTCTTACTCAATCAACTCAGGCGATTTCCTATTGTTTCTAGGATCAAATATCAACTTCTCTGTTAGCTTTTAGAACCCTTCATGACCCGGCCCTAACTTCTCTTTCCATCCTCCAATGGACGCGACTCCTCCCTCTCCCATTTTGTGATCCAGCCAAGTTGGCCTTTTCTCTGTTCCCTGACAACAGAACTCATCTTCAGGAATTCTTTGATGATTCCAAACTATTTCCTGTTGTAAAACCAAAGAAATAAATAAAAATACCCCCGCCCCAAACAATGTTCTCTTATTCATGCTACAGAATTAGGAAGTATGGATGGTTATGAACTGAAAAGTATCCAAATCACAGAATAGCCAAAGGGCAATGGGAAGAATGATGGGGAGGTAGCTGGGTTGCTCAGTGGATTGAGAGCCAGGCCTAGAGATAGGAAGTCCTAGTTTCAAATCTAGCCTCAGATATTTCCTAGCTGTGTGACCTTGGGCAAGTCACTTAACCCCCATTGCCTAGCCCTTACCACTCTTCTGCCTTGGAGCCAATACCCAGTATTGACTCCAAGATGGAAGGTAAGGAAGAAAGAAAGAGAAAGAAAGAAAGAAAGAAAGAAAGAAAGAAAGAAAGAAAGAAAGAAAGAAAGAAAGAAAG
>NC_058131.1:707080579-707131950 GCF_016433145.1 Gracilinanus agilis
AGGGAGAGAGAGAGAGAGAGAGAGAGAGAGAGAGAGAAAGAGAGAGAGAGAGAGAGAGAGAGAAAAAGAGAGAGGGAGAGAGAGAGAGAGGGAGAGAGAGAGAGAGAGGGAGGGAGAGAGAGAGCGAGCTCAGTTAGTTAGTGCACTTAATGAACTCAGGTAGGCTTACAAAGAGCCTGCCTCAAAAAGAGCGTGGACCAAAATTACATTTATTTGTATAGCAAGAAAGTTTCAAGTGCTGACACGCTGTGTATGACATGCGATACATAATAATACTCTGAAAGCAGTTCTGACATAATATCTCCCGAGGCCTAATAACCACAAATGATTGCGTTAGCTCGGAACTAGCCAGGAGCAAAAGACGTGTGTGTAAAAGTCGCCTCCGCCACAAATATCTCGACGACGCTTTCTGTCACTCTGTCCAAGTTGCAGGGGTCCCCCAGTCATTAAGCACCCAGACTCCGTGCTCTGTGCCATCGGGGGCTGGCCGGCTGGGCGAGGTTCTTTCAGGGACCCGCAGCTGTCGATGCTGTAAATTATTCAGGCACCAAGAAGCATTGGGGAGAAATAATAGCGATTGAAACGAAAGCTGACGTAATTCGCGATCAACAGTCATTGGAAAATATTACCATGTTGTCTTTTCTCGGAGTGGGTCTAATCAGAAGAATGTGGCCACATTCTAGCTTGGGCCACTATTTCTCTGGATCTCCATTGTCCTGGCACTGGGAATGTGGGTCCTTGAGCTGGCTGCAAAGTCCTATTCACAGTCATGGCTGGTGCTGACACCTCGAGGGAGCGCCACAATGTAAATGGGGAATTCTGATTGATGGAGAACGCTCCCAGGACAAAGCTCCCCAGCCCGGGCACGCCTGGTGGTCCAGGCAGGGGCTGAAATGTGAGCCCCATGGAGCCAGGATGCCGCCAAGAATATATATCACAAAGATGGCTTAAAGAAAACACCCCCGAATTACTTCCCTGTCACATCTCCCAGAACCCTGGAAATGGGCAAAAATCTGACAGCTGGCCTGAAGGTTGGGAACCCTGTCTCTGATTGCTCTGGTGAAACACACCCAGCCACACGGCAGAGAGCAAATATCTGGGGATGAGGAGGAGAGAACCTGGCTCTCTCTTGGTAATGGAAGGCATCCACAACTCAACTCGATTAGACAATAAGTGTTTATTAAAAAGAATTGCTGGTACCTAGCTGCGTGACCCTGGGCAAGTCCCTTAATCCCGATTGCTTAGCCCATGATGCTCGCTTGTGTCAGAATTCATCCTGAGACAAAAGGTGAGGGGTAATTAAAATCAAAAACAATTTTTATTTTATTTTTATTTTATCTTTTTCTTTTAAACCTTTACCTTCCATCTTGGAATCAATACTGTGTATTGGCTCCAAGGCAGAAGAGCTGTAAGGTTAGGCAATGGGGGTTAAGTGACTTGCTCAGGGTCACACTGCTAGAAAGTGTCTGAGGCTGTATTTGAACCCAGGACCTCCCATCTCTCAGCCTGGCTCTCAATCCATTGAGCCACCCAGCTGCCCCCCAAAAACAATTTTTAAAAAAAAGAAAAAAGAGGATTGTTGGGTGGCTCGGTGGATAGGGCATCAGACCAGGAGTCGAAAAGACCCAAATGCCAATCTTAGTCTCAGGTACTAGCTGAGGACTGTAGGCAAGGTCATTTAATTTCTCTTGGTCTCAGTTTCTTCTTTTGTAAAATGGAGCTAAGAGCAGCATCTTTTCCCACGGTTACTTGGGAATTATAAATGTAAAGCATTCTGCAAACCCTAAAGTGCCACACAAGGGGTAGCTCTAATCATATAAGCAAATGCTCCTTTAAATGTGAGCTCCTAGAAAGCGGGGTCTGCCCTTGTGTCCCCAGCAAACATTTAGCCCAGGGCTTGGCGCACAGTAGGTGTTAATAAATGCTTGGTGACTTGTCGGACTTGCTGGGAATGGACCTGGCATCCCAAGACACTTCCACAGTAAACAGAACGCCACGGGCAGCGGAAAGGCTCAGCCGATGTAAGTCTGCCCCCTCATTGCCAGCTCATAGTCCTACAGAGTCGCCTGGGGCAACCGTGAAGTTGAGTGACTCGAGCAGGGTCTCTCAGCTAGTATAGGTGCCAGAGGCAGAACTCAAACCCAGGGCTTCCTGGTTCCAAAGCCGGCTCTGTATCCCCACATACCATGCAAAGATCGAAATGAAAACGTCTCTCTGCTCACGGAGCAGACCTTCTATAGGGAAAGACTATGCAGGACCAAGTCATCTACAAACATTTGTTAGGTACTAACTGTGCAAGACACTGTGAAGCGCAGGGATCCGAGGACACGATGATTTATAACAACAACAATAATTATAACTTTTATTATTATTATTATTATAGTACTAATATTTATATAGGGCTTTAGTGGTTTACATTTATTATCTCTTTGCAGTTGCACAATAACCCTGGAAGGCAGGTGCTATTATGATCTTCATTTAACAGATGAAGAAACTGAGGCTGTGAGAGTACAGTGACTTGCCCAGGATCATACAGCTAGTTGTCTAAAGCAGGATTTGAATTCTTTTTGAATTGAATTGAATTGAATTGAATCTTTCTTCTCTGGTGGATGAAGGCAAAGAAAAATGAAGTGACTTGCTCAGGGTCACGCGGCTAGTAATCCTCTGAGGCTGCATTTGAAATCCTGATCCCAAGTCCCAGCACTCTGTCCACTCTTTGCCATTTTACAGAACAGGAAATTAAGTTTTGCAAAGAGCAAATGATCTGCCACAGGACCAATGATGATGATGATGATGATAGCAGCAATAATAAAACTCATTTTTCCACACCACTTTAAGGATCTACAATGAGACGGGTAGTATAATATCACCCCCCTTTTATTTTATTTTTTTTGAACTTGGAAATTTCTATTTAATTAATTAATTAATAATATTTTTCCGTGGTTACAAGAGTCACGTTCTTTCCCTCCCTCCTACAGCCCAAGCCCAATTCCACTGGGTTTTACATGCGTCATTGATCAAAACCTATTTCTATATTATTGATATTTGCACCAGGGTATCACCCCCATCTTATTATTTTATTTTATTTTATTTAAGTGAAAATTATACTTTAATTTGTACTCAGAGTGCATCAGTTCTCTCTGAAGGTAGAAAACATTTTATCATTATGAGTTCTTTGGAATTGCCTTGGATCGTTGTACTGATCAGAGCAACTAAGTCTTTCCTAGTTGATCAATATTTTATCGCCCCCATTTTAAAGATGAGGAAGCTGAGGCCTCCAGAGGTAAAATGCCTAAACGCTCATAGTTTCATAGCTAGTAAGCGTTAGCGCTCTAATGGGGCCACAGAGAACTTCTCTTTTGGCCTCGCCAGGCCAATACTCTTTCCATTCTCTCACCTCATCCAAGCTTCCCCAAACCATGTACCTAAATTCTTTTTGACTGGTCACTAGATGTGGGTGTAAAATTCTCTATGAATAACCTGAGTGGAGGTCCACTAAAAAGGGGAAAGAAGCAGCCCGTCCCGGGATGGGGGCTGGAGAAAGTGCCCTGGGTACCAATAATCGGGCTCTGCGGGTGTGGGGAGGAGGGGAGTATGAAAGAAAGATGCTTAGATTCCATGCTGCCATTTTGACTGGCTGTCCTTCAATTCCAAAGTTAATTTTAAAGCCATTCAGTCAACTATTGATTATCTGTACCAACAGAAGGAAGATGGGAATAAGAGAAAAATGCAGACAATCCAATATCGCGCTTTCCCTATTGGCTCCTGCTTCATTCATCTTGTGTTCTTTCCAAGGGCCTTCTCAAGAGAGGCAGGAGGGGTTTCGTTTTCTCCTTCTCTTCTCCTCAAGGCCAAACCTTTGGTGGAGGTGTTAATGAGCTGGGATACAGCCAGCGGAAGGGGTTTGGGTTGGAGGGGGCGGTCCAGAGGAAGTCAGAGGTCTGGATAATCTGCATTTGGGGGCCCTCGTACCCAGACGTTCAAAGAATGATTGGACTTTTGCAAAAAAAAGGGTTTGAATCCTTCCTCTAGAGCAGTGATTCCCAAAGTGGGCGCCATCGCCCCCTGGTGGGTGCTGCAGCAATCCAGGAAGGCAGTGATGGCCACAGGTGCCTTTATCTTTCCTATTCATTGCTATTAAAATTTTTAAAAATTAATTTCCAGGAGGCTGAGGAATATTTTTTTTCTGGAAAGGGAGCGGGAGGCCAAAAAAGTTTGGGAACCACTGCAACAGAGCAAAAAAGCTTATTTTTAGATCCAAGAATTTTCACACAAAACGCATTTACCTCAATTACCTCCAGGGGTTAACTATCTGGGCCCTCTTTTTAAAATATTCTTTCCAAATAAGATAAATGGCTTTCTTCGGCATTTTTACTGATACAAAATGTATTTTATCTCCCTTTGCCACACACAACTTGCTTTCTCTAAATAGCCTGTTGTGAACATTATCAGTAAATTTTGCTCCGTGTACAAATATTTTATGTATTACAATGAGTGACAGAATGCAAAACTTGCAAATATTTATTTTTAGACGTATGGGAAAAGGAGCAATTAGAGCCAAAAATGTGAAGAATGAAGAATTCACTTAAGAAAAGCGATTACACTGGGCATGCCAACGGTTCGAATAACCAACTTTTATTCTGAGGCTACCAAACCTATTAGGAAATAGGACTTGTATGAAAAAACAAAACAAAAAACAAAAAACAAAAACCCAAAAAGCAAATATTATTTCCCAACTGAAATAATTCAATCACTATAAACAACATCTGGGGGTCATTAATAACTTACTCTGTATTTGGATTAGTCAAATTATTAAAAAAAAAAAGATCTGACTCAGAATTCTAAATATTTCCATTTCTGAAATGCAAAACAAACCCCCCCCCAAGCCCAAGACTTCGGTTTAGATTTATGGATCTAGTCCGCCCTGCTGAAGCGGGTAGAGAAGCGCGAGGCTGCGGACGATGCACACACACACACACGGAGTATTATATATTAATCATAACTTCCCCTTTAGCAATGTCCTGTTTTTGTTTTGAGGAAGTTAAAAAAGGCAATCCTGAGCTCGGCCTCTATACTGGGCGCCTCGTATAGCATTTGCATATTTTTCAGACTAGTTGAGGATACAACCCTAAGCAGCAGCTGAGAAGGTTCCAGATTCCACGCTACTACTACAAAGCCTGCCGTGGCCTCCTAACACGTTTGGAGAACACGCATAATGGGCCCGTGTTCCAGCCTCGAGATGAAAGCAGTAACACATAGCACGGCTGCAAAACCCACCGCACTGAGACACCCTAAATATTTATACTAATAGCGGCTGAAAATAGTATCAAAGAACAATGCCAGAATATTCCTTGGACTCTCCACTAGTCCTTGGGGAGATGGATGCCAAAAATGCAAGGGTGCCATCAAATGGAAGGATCTTACTCTGGCTGGTTAGAACAGGGCTAGAGGTGTGCATGTCTGTCTGTCTGTCTGCCTGTCTGTCTGTCTGCATAGAGGGGGAGGAACCGGGATGAGCCCTCTCTGTATTTAAAATACGTCTGACTGCCCAAAAGAGAAACCCATCTCGGAAGTGACACATTTATATCACCTTCGACCCAGGGTTGGGGCTCCCTAAACCAGATTGAAGGCTTTCGAAAGGCAGGACCGCATCTGGCATCTTCTGTATCTTGGGCTTGGCGTGCTCCTCAGCACACGGTAGGCACTCACTGAATAGGGGCTGCTGGCGATCGCATTTTCACAGAATACATTATTTATCCTACATGTAGGAGAAAGGTAGTTTCTTAATAAGGGAGAGATAGCGAGGCTTGGAGGGTTTTAAAGCCAGCCTTGGTTTGACATGTGTTGGTGGTGTGATCCTGAGCAAGTCACTTAACCTTTGACTCAGTTTCCTCATTTGTAAAAAAAAAATTTGTAAAAAAAAGAATAATAATATCTACCTTTGTGAGGATCAAGTGGGATAATTATGGTAAAGTGCTCAGCACACAGTAAGCGCTCTCTATTGGGTTCACTTTTTCCTAACTTCTCAGAGCTCTAAGGAACTCTATAAATTGCAGAGAAGATACCAACCTGTGTTATTTGGAGGAGGAAGTAATGGGAAGTTCCCATGAGTCCTTTTCTCTTTTCAAACTCTTATCTTCCATCTTGGAATCAATACCGAGTATGGGTTCCAAGGTAAAAGAGCGGTAAAGGCTAGGCTATGGGGGTTCAGTGACTTGCTCCTGATCACACAGCTAGGAAGTTGTCTAGAGAGTCCAGATTTGAACCCAAGACCTGGCTCTCAATACCTAGCTCCCTGCCCACCATGAGCACTTTTCTCATTGTACTTTCCTGCCCTATCTTCTATTCTAACTGTTTGTAAACTTGTAATATCTTCTTGTTGTTGTTCAGTCATGTCTGATTTTTTTGGGTCCCCCATTTGGGGTTTTCTTTTCTTTTAAAACTTGTCTTAGCACTAAACGATATCTCTAGTCCAACTATCAATAAGATGGAATTAGGTCTTGATCAATGATACGTGTAAAACCCAGTGGAATTGTGTGTTGGTTAGGGGGGTTTGGGGGGTTTGGGGGAGAGGGAAAGAACATGAGACATGTAACTAGGGGAAAATATTCAAAATAAAAAAAAAGATATAGATACAAAAATTTTTGAAAACAAACAAAAAAACCCAAATAAATAAAGCCCGTCTTAGAATCAATTTTGTGTATTGGTTCTAAGGCAAAATAGAGATAAGGGCCAGGCAATGGGGGTTAAGCGACTTGCCCAGGGTCACACGGTTAGAAGAGTCTGAGGCCACATTTGAACACGGGACCTCCCATCTCCAGGCCTGGCTCTCTATCTACTGAGACATCTAGCTATGTTGTACACACATACCCTGCTCCCCATTTGGGGTCTTCTTGGCAAAGATACTGGGGTGATTTGCCATTTCCTTCTCCAGTACATTTTACAGATGAGGAAACTGAGCCAAACAAAGTTAAATGACTTGCCTAAGATCACACAGCCAGCAAGTGTCTGAGGCTAGATTTGAACTCAGTAAGATGAGTCTTACTGATTTCTGGCTTGGCACCCTATCCACTGCATCACTTTGCTGCCCATCTAGTTAGATGATAAATATCTTGATGGCAGAGAATGACTTGCTCATCTCTGTAGCCCTCATCATGCCTCGCACACAGTAGCCGGTCAATTAAATGTTTATTGGGCTAAAGGATGAATATAGAGAATTAACTCAATAACTGGGATGTTTTAGCTTGAAAACTGAGTCTTAACGACTCTACTGGGTGACATGAAGGAGAATGGCCCAAGCTCTCCTGGGTTATGTCCCATATGTGCCGGGCTACATGCATTAAAGACATTCTTGGAAAGGCTGCACAAAATTGGGTTTTTGTAAGCTGAATCATTTGAAATGCATTAGGGGAACTCAATACGGAAAGTCAATCAGGCAACTCCTTTTGAAATGCAAAAAAAAAAAATCACTGTTTAATTTATTATTCTTTGTAGAGCTAGACTTTAAAGAGTCACAAAGCCAGGCATACCTACCTGTATTATATGACATGAACTGCAATTAATCAGAATAACCAGGGAATGTTCCAGGTAGCTTCACTTTCAGATGGACTACGAATGAGCTAGAAGATGCCTTTATTTTAAGCCTAGTTTCAGAAATTCCTAAAAATCAAGGTAGATTAGGGCTGGAAAAGATCTCTAAGCACATTTTAAAGCAATTTCTTCCTTTAATGGATGAGGAGATTGAGACCTGGTGAGGATCAGAGGATTGCTCGAGCCTTTTAGGGACTGATCCAGGAGAACCAGAGTTTGTAAAGAAAACCTCATTACCTATTTAGGTTATAATTGTTTATGTTAACTAATGTACAGACATACTAATGTCTACTGATCGTAGCATCAATCCTTTCTAGGTCCAATCATAAGACACGAAACATCTAGGCAAAAGACCCCAACAACAAATAAACAAACAATCCAGCTAACCATCCTGATGTACCATCCACACATTACCAAACACCTGGATGATTCCAAAATTTCCATTTTAAAACTATTATTAAACTAAGCAAGTCTTCCATGACCCCTTTTCCTACCTAAAGCCAGGACATTATCCTAATAGAACAAACGTCAGGAATACTCTCAAAAGTGTTGCAAAAAGAAATAATTATGAGCTCTAACACATTCCATAAGGGACAGCTGAAGTTCAACTCTATATGGGCAAGCCAGGATTGAGCTGGCTCTCTCCAGTCCTCGGGCAAACAGATTTCTATGTTGCTGTCTCTGCCTCTGTTGTTGCTGCTTGAGTCAGGGCTTCCCTGATTTATCCTCATTGACTTACTGATTATCTGAAATTCTCTGCTGTTCTAGACATTGTTGTCCTTCTTTCTCTAGGATGGAACGACTCTTGTTCTGTTGGGACTTAGTAATAGCCGCCTGAACTTGCTTCTCTCTAGGGCAACTCTCCCTTGTTCTCCCTGCCTCAGTTGTCCTGGAAGCCATTTCTTCTTCGAGATGGAACTCAGTCTTGGATTCAAGATATCCTCTCCATCTCAGAGTCATAGCAGTGGCTGGGCTGGACTATGAAAATCTTCTTTGTATGGTATTTGACACTCTAGAGAATGTAACAAACTCTGATCAAGAACCTACTCCTTGTAAGACAATGATTTTGCACAGAATTATCATGATTTCATGCTTCCATTAGAATTTATGGTGCTAGAATAAATTGTTCTAAATCACAATAACAAGACTAGCCCCAAAGGCAAGGCCAAAATAACCCCAGGGTTGCCCAAGTAACATCCTCTACCTTAAGCCACCAACCTGACACAAGTTGGGTCTCCATGTTCGCCATGTAACGCTCATGAACAAAACCTCCATATGCCTTTGGTAGCTGGTTACTAGTTTAAGGGGCGAGCCTAGTACAGGCTCTTTGTCTCTGCCTCTGTCTTTCTCTTTCTCTCTCTTTTTCTCCCCACCCCTTTCCCTCTCTAGCACCCAAACTCTTGTAGTCAAGCTCTAACCTCTCATTGAATCATGCCCAAAATGGTGACCACGAAGACCATGAAAATCTGTGCATAAGACCATTTTTTGGCCCTATTGTATACTGAGCATGATGTAATCTCTCCCAGATGATTTGAGACCTCATAAGATTTCCAGGTCATTATTATTTGTATCATAGGTTTTAGAACTGGAGGGAGCCCAAAAGACTAGTTCGACCATCATATTTTATAGGGATGTGCTGATAATTGTTTAGCAACTGGCTCTCTGGAAACACATGTGCCCTAGACATCCTCTTAAAATTAATCTACATTAGTAACATTTTCTCCATCACTTTCCTAAGTCTAGACAATAAAAAAACAATAAATTGAGTCATAATTTGTAGCATTTGGTGATACCCAAGGTGAAGCTGTTCACACTGAGGATTAAAAAGTTGGTTCTTGATCATTCAAATTGGCTTCTTCTCAGCCCTAAGCGATGAGGCATGGAGAGTGGAAAGGGCAGGAAAATGGTTGATGGAAGTGGTGATAATCCAAACCATTAGTCAGAAGCCCTTCTAACATGCACTTGGTAGGTGAGAAAACTCAAGGAGAAAAAAAAGAAAAATTGCAAGTAGGATTTATGGTAGTTGAAATTAGTGGATCATAGCTTTACTACTAGCTGTGGGAACTTGGGTGAATTACTTGATTTCTCAGAGTCTTAGTTTCTTCATTTTCCAAATGGAAATAATAAAGTTTGTCTTTACTATTGCCTAGAAGCATCACTGGTAGGATATGAAGTCAATGATACAGTAAAAGCACTTGGTCAATAAAGGGTAGAGAAGTATAAGAAAATGGGATTATTATGATTATAAACGAAGGGAAGACTTTGAATTTGAACTCTTAGAGATACTGATTTTCTAGAGGAACCACACTTCTTCCTAACTATGATCTATTTTGATTTTACATTTGGTTTTGGTTTTGAGATTGGATCTTCCTCTCTTGCCCAGGCTGGAAGTGCAAGTGCAGTACTGACTGGTACAAAAGCTTTAACCTTCTCCATTTTTCTGATATAGGATGACTCACCCCTATTTAGGCAGTCTATGAAACCCTGCTTCTAAGAACCCATCTTATCAGTGCTGAATTTAGAGTGAACACCAGACAGTCTTTGGCTCTTTATGGCTCAGAAACAACTTGGCCTTCCCAGGAGCTGGAAATAATGGCATTTGCCACCACCATTGGCCTGCCTGTGGTCTAGGAAGAGTCATAACCAGGGCTTCAGAATCACCCTCAGGAACCCACCCTCCATTTCCATTACATTTCTCCTCTCTCTTAATTTCTGTTAAGAACCATTTAACTGAATAGAATTTGTTGTCCAGTGCCTGCCACCCATGCAAACACTTGCACTAAATCTCTCCTAACCAGCACCAGTGCCTTCATGGATCTACTTAGAAAGTTCAACTTCTGATCTTGTTTTTGCCCCATTGGTTAAAATATCTGATCGCCTTGTCAAAGTTCTGGTGGAACATCTCTAGGGACTAGAAGGGGGATATGTGGTGAACTTGGTGCTATGATCTTTACAAGACCAAGAGTCATTCCTGGGATGGAAAACCATTTGCTCTCGCCAATGACTAATCTCAGGTAAGTAAGGAAGCCGCCAAACATCCTTTGGGTCTAAAGAATTCCTATATCCACAGAACACTAGCATGGGATGATCTAGTTCAACCTCGTCATTTTGCATGAGATTTAGAGAAAAGCAAGTAATCTGCTCAAGGTCAAACAACTAATCAGGGGCCATCAGTATAAAACCGATAGCTTTCTGCTTTAACAAACTGTATCCTTTGGGAGGGAGGCAATTAAATATTCCTCATCAACCTCAATGAAAATTTAATTGATTGATTTGGCCTTATTAGGTAAAAGGTTATTAAATCCAACCTCTCTGAATACTGGGAAGAATGAAAACAACCTAGCCTGGAGCTAAATTGGACTTATTTCTAATCCATAAGAATCACTGTTGCTTAGGAAGGGAAGGACAACTCAATACTCTGTCTTCTTGGAGACTTCTTTTCTTTCCTTTTTCTTTTTAACCATTAACTTCTGTCTTAATATGAATTCTAAGACAGAGAAGAACATCAACAGCCAGGCAATTGGGGTTAAGAGACTTGCCCAGGGTCACACAGCTAGGTGAATTTCTTTTCCAAACAGAATTCCAAAGTCTATAGAGAAGTTGATGGAAGATTCAGTCAAACTTGTATGACATTCCTCCAGCTTAATCAGAAAGAATCTAGTCATGTGGTGAATGAAGAATGCATCTGCCAACTATCTTCCCCCTCTACCTTTTCATTCTAAGAGATTTTTTATTACAAAGAAACTGGCCTCCCCGTGAGTTCTGAGACACTTCCTTTTCTGTAAGTCAACTCAACAGGAACCAAGTCCACAAACTCCTTGACTGCAGTATAAGAGGTAGGTTGACTTTTGAGAAGTTTGCTTGAAAATTTACGCCACGTTTGGTTCAACTGCTGGCGTTTACAGTAAATGCTGAGTTATAATAATGATAGTAGATTTACTAAAAGGATAATTAAGTCAGCAGGGAAATAGCAAAAATATAAAATCTCTACTATAAGGGGCTCTAGACCCCAAGGAAGGAAAGAAGGAAGATGAAGAAGTTAAAAAAAAAAAAAAAAAAGGAAAAGGTCTCTGAAACCCTCCAGAGCTCTTCCCAAGAGTTGAGGTGATTCTAATGGTTAATTCATGCTTCCAGAAAAGTTTTTTTGCCACTTGTTGAAATCCCAGCTGACTTTGCTCTCTCACCTGCCAACCCAGTCTGGTTCTATTTCCTCTCTGTAGCCTCAAAAGAATAGCCACTACAATTTAGAAGAGGCAAAAAGTTTCCTACTTTTTCCCAAACTCCCAGGCTTAAGTCCTGCTTACTGATGAAAGTCTCTTGACCCTCTTAGAGAAAATGGGCCACTGCATATTAGAAGCTTGTGGTCATCGTGGAGACCTACGTTTTTGGCTTTGGATGGATATGGCACCTCCTTCCAGAGTGAGTTCCAGTGTGGCGGGTTCATTAGTCTAGGATGAAGTCAAAGATACTCTTGCTCTCGTGTCTGGAAGCTTCCCCCTTTCTGATTAGCTTCAACTACTCTGTACAGATCTTGGGCTACCCTATGATTTATATATAGTCAACTATCTGACCTCTGGTACCATTAAAATGTCTTCCCACCTCCTATACATCGACATTTGGCTCCTCTTCTTCCTTTAAGACCCAGAGAAAGCCCTCCCTTCTCCACGAACTACCTTAGCCCCCAGGGATCTTTTCTCCTCTAAATTCCCATAATTCTAGCTGTCTATCATATTCATGAAGCACTTGAAATATGCCACTGAAGTACTGATGTGTATCAGTTCCAAGACAGAAGAGTGTTAAGGACTGGGCAATCGGGTCATCCAGTTAAGAAGTATCTGAGGCCACATCTGAACTCAGGATCTCTCGTCTCTAGCCCTGGTTTTCTATCACCAGGAGCCACCTAATTCCCCTCAAGTGTTTTGGTTATTCTTCATGGCATGAATGTTGCTGAGATGGCACCCACTGTAATCCCTCTGCTCATCATGGAAGCTGGAGGACCAGAACTGGAACATAGCAAAGAATTCCTAGCAGGAGGATTTCGGGTCCAAGGCCAAAGTGAGCAGGAAGCCCGGCTGATGGGATCAAAGACAATGCCAGCCAGCAGCGAGATTCCTGAACAAGCGACAGTCTTTTTTCATGCCAAGAATTTGGCTACTTGGCCTCCTTCGAAAACCCATTACCAAATCATGGCAAGCAAAATTTAATTTAAAAAAGGGAAATGATTTATATGTTGCAGGAATACAGATGTGACAGAAGCAGGAAAGCTTGTACACATTTCAGTTTTTAAAATTAACCTATAATTTTTTCATTTCAAAAAAAAAAAAAGATGCCAAGTTGGGCATGCCAGAGTCTTCTAGGCAGAAAGTTATAACAAGGGCTAGAACGAAAGCACTGTCAGCCACCCAGCTCCAACTCACACCAAGGTTAGGGAAGATCTTGAGTTCTAAGTGTCTTTAGCCCCTAAAATGCTGAGCTTAAAGCTCTGAACCAGCGATGGGCAAACTATGGTGGCGGGCCAGATGTGGCCCCCTGAAATGTTCTTTCGGGCTGTGCAACATTATTCCTAATCTAACGAATACAATGAGTAGGATACAATACAATGAAACTTCTAAAGAATTGCCTTAGAAACAGACTGACAGAGGAGCATTTCCTTTCCTTTGGCCCCTCTTTAAAAAGTTTGCCCATCACTGCTTTAAACATTTTTCTTTGTAGCTAGCCCTCGGCCAAAGCCCATCTATTTTGGGGATTGAGGATCCTTACGGCAATTTCTTTTGTAATTTCTTAATTTCTTCCACAGCCATTACAAACTATTGACCACCTCATCCTACTCCCACCCTACCATCTGGATTCTACCTGGTTGACTTACTCATGGACTATCCCACACATACTGAGTTTCCTGGATACTCTGGCTTCTAGAGCCTCTGCCAAAATATGGGCATTTTCTGTTTTTGTTTTGTGGCAAACATGTTCTTAAAGCTAAGACAATGTATATCTGTCCATACAAGTTCGTTATTTCCTATGAGTAATCCTTTTTTTCCCCTAAAGAGATTAACTGACCTAACTACATTTTCTACATGGCTCCAGTGATTAAGAGGAACGAGCGCCCCATCTGGCTTCGGAGAACACGGGAGCTCATTTTCATCCTGCAATTTATTACCTGTGCGAGTTTGAGCAAGTCACCTTGTCCAGGGCTCAGTTTACTCATTTGTAAAGTGTGGGTTTGGATTAGACAATCTCTTAATTTTTTTTAAGCACCAATTCTTAGAGATACTGCAGCATCTGTTATCCCTTCTGATCCTAAATCAATGATGCTACATTTTTATTTTTGTATCCATCATAGTGCTTCAGATGCCATTAAGCACCCTATGGACATGCTATAAATCCCTGTTGAATAAAACCGTATAGTTATTCAGCGGGACATAGAGGCTGCAGCTACCACTGATGGGGGCTCATTTCTTTTTTTCTTTCTTTTTTTTTTAAACCCTCACCTTCCATCTTGGAGTCAATACTGTGTATTGGTTCCAAGGCAGAAGAGTGGTAAGGGCTAAGCAATGGGGGTCAAGTGACTTGTCCAGGGTCACACAGCTGGGAAGTGTCTGAAGCCGGATTTGAACCCAGGACCTCCCGTCTCTAGGCCTGGTACTCAATCCACTGAGCTACCCAGCTGCCCCCTGGGGGCTCATTTCTAGGAACGTTTAGACAAGCTTTCCTCCTCATAGCCTAGGTTATAAAATGTAACCTTAGGAAAGGGGTACAGTTTAATGTTAGTATTCCTTCTCTAGTGTGGGGAAAGGAGGAAGGGAGGGAGATTCTTGGGAACTTGAAAGTAACAAATAAACAAATTAATTAATTTTTAAAAATTGAAAAGAGGACTTGTCGGCTTCGAGGGGGAGGAAAGAGAGAGAGAGAAAGAGAGAGAGAGAGAGAGAGAGAGAGAGAGAGAGAGAGAGAGAGAGAGAGAGAGAGTGAGTGTGTGTGTGTGTGTGTGTGTGTGTGTGTGTAAGATCATGAACCATGTAACCATGGAAAAATATTCTAAATAAAAAAAGGAAAAAAAATTGAAAAGAGGAATACGAGAGTGTTCTTGTTTATCAAAAGTCTTTGTTATTAAGAAGAATACAGAATATTCTTTCATCGAGTTACTTCTCTAGCCTTAAAACATTTTGCATGTTAATTTTTCAAAGAATCATTTTTTCCTGTGTTTTTTTAAATTGATAAAAACATCCACTTCACTCAGCAGAAAACTATGTTAAGCTTCCTAACGTAATGGGATATCGCTTTCCTACTTTTCTAGATGAAATGTTTGGTGAAAGATTAGCCAATATAGGCCCAAATCCCTTCTTCTGGGGTGAACAAGAGTTTATTGTACCCGAGAGTCCAGATAGCATTTTAGTAAGCCATAGTGTCTACTCAGCTATTAAAAGTAGCTCAAAATAATTTTAAAATGTCCTTTTGAGTTAAAAAAAAATACAGGGAAAAAAAAAAAACCCAATTCCCTACTGCCTACCCCGCCATGTAATGTCTATGTACAGGCTGGAATAAGTTATAACAACAACAAAATTCTCTCTTTTACTGGATGTGATGTTTTTACCTGTTACAACCCTTTGCCCCGCTCTCCTGGCTTGTAAAGTCCTGCCAAAATGGGGACATTTTCTGGTTTTTTGGCCCAACCATGTTTTTAAAGCCAACATGACAAATCACCGATCACACCAAGGAGGAAGGCACTTGACTGCCTTTTCAAAGCTGTTCCTCGAGTAGTTAGTTCACCGTATGGCTCCCGACTTTTGCACTCATCTCTTGGGACGTCATATCTAAACTAGAGCACGAAGCGAGACCCGCAGAGTCACGGGGCCTTTGGGATGATGCTACGGCCACAAATATAAGCATTTCTGGGACTTCGAAGAAAAACCAGTGCTATGGCCCAGGCGGGTTCCTCTGAGTACCCAATCTATAACACGTAAGAAGAATTTCTCTACCGCTTATCTTCAATTAAAGATAATTTTGAGGGTTTTTATTATCTGAGAAATCAGCGAGATACCAACTGGCATGGGCAGGACTCTTGCAGCAGCTACATTCTTGTGGACGGGCCGATAGTTTGTGACCAAAGACCTCTAGAGACCACGCCTTTGGCCAAACACCCCACCATACACGCCCCCAAAAGTACACCGGCTTATAAAGTCTCAATGGGGGCTTTAACAAAAATATTCACCTCTTTTTATTTCTAGCCAAGTTGCAGAAAATAGCCGGCCCACCCCCTCCATTTCTCCTTTGCATAAAAAAATTCAAGATTTTCTTCTCTCTCTTCCTCTTATTGTCTTTCCTTTTCTGTATTGATATCTATTTTCTCTCAACGGGAAGATGTAAAAAGGACAAGAATCAAACAAGCTTCTTTTAAATGTATTTGAAAAAGTAGGGGAACGAGTTTAATAATTTGTTAACAAATGGAATAGTTCACGGGTCTTGGGAGACACGAATTCCTTCATCCAAGGGTTGTGGATGATCGTCTTCGCAGAACCTACCTTTGGGTCAGAGGGATGGAGCCCACATAAATGGGGGGATGGACTCCAAACGCACGTATAAATACATCCTGAAGTGCCTATGAGCCTTCCCCGAAGAGCAGTACGTTCAGTGTGGACACACGGACCAAGGAACGAAAGAACGGGCTACTTTCTAGAAAGCTCAAACTTCTTCAAGGTGGAAAGTCCTTCCTTTGGCCCCATCCTATTCATTGATCAGAAATGACCATGTATGTAACCGAGAGGCTAAGTGGCCTAAGAAACTCAGCTCTGGGCCTGGAGTTGGGGATACTCAAGTTAGACCTTGACCTCACACCCTTTCTGGATGTGTGTCCCTGAATAAGTCACTGAAATGATCCCCATCTCAGGTTTTTCATCTAAAAAATGGGGATGATAATAACCGCATTTACCTTTTAGGTGAATTATGGGGTTCAAATGAAATTTATGTAAAACACTCTGCAAACCTTAAAATGGTACATAAATATTATTATGGCTGTCGTTATTGGCTCTGACACATAACTTCCTGCCCGTCTTTTCAACTGAAGAAAGACCGGGTTGTCCAAAACCAGTTCCATCTCGTTCCCTTTCCAGGCATCTACGAGAAATGGTCCTGGTAACATTCCTGCAAGTTGGGTCCTCTGCTCGGTCTCACCGACAGAAGCCAGTACCTTGGAGCGAGCCATTTTTCTACGGTACCCCCTTCCTCTGTTTAGATTGAACTGTCATCACTTTCCACAAGTGAAATCAATCTACATGATATTAATGTAAACCTGCACATTACGAGGTGCCGCACATTTTACTGTTCTCCTAGAAAGAAAGAGATAAAAGGTTTTGGGGGGCATTTTCCCCTCTGCCATAACATGCACCAACACAATATAAATGACAGAATATATTCCATAACTGAGAAATCAAATGAAGGAAATGGCTAAGCACCTGGGGCGGGTCTCCATTCTCCAAGATTCTCCTCACACGGTGGGGGCGAGGGCTGGGAACTGGGTTATCGTTTTTGTAAAAATACTACCTAAAGGCAGGGAATCTTAACCATTTTTCTTGGTGGCCATCCCTGGGAAGTCTATAGACCCCCTTCTCCGAATGTCTATAAATGCATAAAATAAAATAAATAAGAATGCAAAAGAAATCAATTATATTGAAATAGAATTATTTAAAAAAAAGTTTTCTAAGTTCCCAGACCCCCAGGTTAAGCATTCTTGCCTTACGTCTTCGTTTTTGCCAAGTGTTATACAATCTCGTTTTCGAATCACCAATTTATCATAACTGCTTTTTCTTTTTCTTTTCTTTTTTTTTGGCAGGGAGAAGAAAGGGTGGCGTATTTCCTTAGTTTTAAGATAAGCCGATTCTTCATGCTAAGAAGAGAACACATGACTTTTAGGAGTAGAGTAAGCGAGAGGGCCAAGGAGTATAATCGGCATCCAGATGTCGAGGCTCTCCAATCACCTATCATTAATATTCCCCAATTTAGGCTTTCTATCCAAGCCCTAGAATCCATACAAAACCGTAACCAAGGAATGAACTCGAATAAAATGGAGTCAAGAAAGCAGATGGTCTGCTATCAAAACCCTTCAAGCCTAAAATAACCTTTGCAAAGGAAGTAGGCTAGTTAATTAAAAGCGAGCTATATTTACTCAATTCTGAAGATCTCAACGTAAATAAAAATCTCGATGGCGCTCGGAGGAGGTTGGACTAAACCATGGCATTTCATGATCCTCTTTTTTCATGAACAGTTTCTAATCAAACTTTTCAGTAAAGAGCTTCGGAAAATTCCTTGAAGTTCTGAAGCAGCCATAGAGCTAGATGACCACATGTACTAGCCTACGACCCTCCTTCATTCTGGGCAGTGGTCACCTGCGATCCTGGAGTAAAGGAGCAAAGATGACCCGGTGTGGGAGGACGTGGACCCATGAGGCTTGAACCCCATCTAAGGCAGGTGGGTGTGGAAAGAGAAAGGAAATCCTTCTCAGAGTCCCCCCGGCTGGACTTCTTGCCATGTTCTCCCAGTTCATCCATCTACCCCAAGTGTTACAAAGAAGAACCAGGTAAAAGAAGGCAATGTGTGACTGCTCGTAGAAGCCAACCGGAACGTTGGGGCGTAGCAGCTTCCTATAAAAAGTGGGCAAAACCAAAGTATATCGGAGCCAAACCATCAGAGAAGACCGCCATGATTGGTTAACAGAAACAACAGAAGACGGCGTGGTCAAGAATGCTGAATTTGCAGCCGGAGGACCTGGGTTCAACCTCCTCTAGAGGTAACCACTGCAAAGTGTCTCGTTAACTCCACGACCATAAGCAAGTCAAGTAATCACCAAGCAGCGTCTGTTCCCCAACCCGTAAATGCCAGGGAGGCACCCGGCAACGGCCCGGGTCCTTCCAGCTCCAGAACCGAGTACTTGGTGAACTCTGGGCCAGAAGTCTGCAGCGCCGAATCCCGGACCCGGCTTTCCCACTAACGAACCTGCTGTGGGCATCTTCTGAGCTTCCGCTTCCCTATTCCTAAAGTAAATATAATACCCCTCATTCTGCTCTGTTTTATTTTCATGGAAAGTATATGAAAGCAATTGACAAAATACGAAATTCTGTAAGCTCTCGTGAGCCAACAAGCTAAGCTATTTTCAGGAATGTAAGAAATTACTTATTTATATAATACATATTATAGAAATATATAACATATGTTAAACTTTAATGTAATAGATAAAATAGAAAACACTTTTCTATCTTATGTAAATAGAGTTGGGTGGGTGTCACAGTACATGACTGGAGCTACTGAAGCGGGCCGATTTCCTGGATCTCAGGAATTCCGAGCCACAGCCTAAGGGATCGGTGCCTGATCCAAGGCCATCAGTCAAGGCGGTGAGCCTCAGGCGGAGTGGAGCACCGGGCTGCTGAAGGAGGGGCGAAGAGCACCCGAGGGTGAAGAGCCCCTGCCCTGCCCTTCCCGCCTGGGTGAGACGAGGACTTTAAAATATGTCTACACACTCCACATTTACCTAACACTTAACATGGTATTAAAACATATAAAAATAATACCAAAATGGGTTTATAACGTGAAGATTATCTATATATACATTTATATTTATACAATATACAGATTATAACTTATAGATTATATGTGTATATAGAATATCGAAATTATATGTGATATGCAAATTATATGATATACAGATTATATATGTGTATATATAATATAGAAATTATATGTGATATGCAAATGATATATGATATACAGATTATATTATATATAAATAATATGAAGATTATATAGGTATATATTTATCTATAAATAATATACAGATTAATCTGTATATTTATCTATAAATAATATACAGATTAATCTGTATATTATTTATAGATAAATATATATACAAAATATATACAATATACAGATTATATGTATATACTTATAGATAAATAATATGCAGATTATATATGCATACATAATATAGAAATTATATGATATGCAAATTATATATGATATACAGATTATATATAAATAATATATATACAAATTATATATGTATATATTTATATATAATATGCAGATCGTATAATATAAAAATTACATATATAATATATAGATTGTATATTTATATATTTATATAGAAATAATATATAAATTATATGTAATATACAGATTATATATGTATATGTTTATATATAAATAATATGCAGGTGATGTATAATGTCCAAATTATATACAATATACAGGTTATATATATATGTTTATATAGAAATAATATGCAGATTATATATAATGTACAGATTATATCTATATTTATGTATAAATAATATGCAGATTATAGCATAACATACAGATTCTATAAACACACACGTACATACATTTCCCCCTGAATACATTTCTGAGCTTGGGTTTATCTTTCACGATAGCCCGATCCCTCTTGGACCCTTCCGCTTACCCCCAGCTCCGTCTCCCTTCCCTGAGTCTCCAGGGTGCTTTGGGCTGGACCACTCATCCGCTGCCTCCTTGGAAACCTGTCTGGATCCACCCTATCGCTCAGCCTTTGGGTCGGCGCGCTCGGACCTGGGTGTGGGGACGCGGTTGGGCGAGGGGCAGGGAGAGAGACAGAGACCGAGACCTGCCCAGAGAGAGTCAGAGAAACAGAAAGTTCTTGTCTTCCCTTCTAGACCTCAAAGGGGGGGCAGGAGCCTCGGATTACGGCGCCTCCCGGCACCTTGCGGAGCGTCCAGCCCAGAGCAGGGGCTCAGGAAATATGGGTTGATTAAATAAACATTTGTTAGAAGCAGGAAAACAGAGGGCGTCCTTACAATGGGGAACCAAGAGGTACTCCACAAGCACCTCCACATCTCACCCGTCAAAGGTGGAGCTACGAAGCGCCATCAACGGTTTGCCATCAGGTATCCCATTCATCCACCTGGTGATATGGCTAATAAAATTTGATTTTCACAGCACAGGCAAACTGTTCCCTAAATTACATCTGACCAATTACTGAAGCAACCAGACGTGTGGTACAGAATATATATACTGTGCAACAAATTCATCTGTGAACCCCCTGGCACTTTGGGTAATCAAACAGAAGTGTTTCAGTCATCTGGCAGTGTTTAATATTAGTAACATTTGTTTAATGCTAGTCACTAATTAAATTTATGTCCTTCTACCAAATGCTAGTTGTGGGGAGAAATCCTAGCCATAATTTTAACAAACTCCTTCAGCCTGTGGCTCCTCGGCCAGGCTGGCTGACTTAAAAGGATACTCCTTGGAAGCTTAACGTGCATTCCGAAGCAGGGGAGGGAAGACAGGTAATAGCAAAGTTTCCGAAATTAAGAATCGTGTTAAAAAATAAATAAAAAAGGCTTCGCTTTGCTCCTTTGCCTCGAAGCACACTATGGGAATTTCAAAGACATTCCAGAAACATCTCCCGCCCTAATTATTAGGGCCAGATATCCCAGAAGCTCTTTAAAGGCACCTTCAGGAAAGAAAGTCAGCACTGCAAGAGACAGCTTCCACTTTAAGAGGCCGGCGAAGAAAAGCAGCATTAAAATAAGGGGATTCAGGAAATCGTGGCTTCAGAAAGTCACATGCAAAGGTTTGGACGAAACATCTCAGATGGATTTAGGAACTTGCACGGCCATCTTGATCGCTGTCGAATCGTTAGATTCTCAAATTACAGAAGAATCTTAATGGTAAGAGCTTTGAAATTCAATGACTAATAACTCTTAAATTAGCCCCAAAGGTTAGAACCTCTTTTTTTTTTCATTGCATTACATTGTGAAATTCTAATTTCGAATGCTCTCAAACAAGAGGGAAGGAATTCTTTCAGTTTTATTTTGTGTCAGTAAATTAGAGGCCTCACTAGAGTGGCAGGGGGTGGAGAGGGTGGTTTGAGGGGCCAAAGAAGGGAAGCTCAGGGTGAGACTGAAAAGAGGGACTTTCTCTCTCTCTCTCTCTCTCTCTCTCTCTCTCTCTCTCTCTCTCTTTCTCTCTCTCTCTCTCATCTAGCTGAATAAAAATGTTATTTGTACTCAAATATCCCCATATCTTTGCTTTATATGCTAGAGAAGGGGGTGGGGGAAGCAATAAAGTTTTCTTTCTTTTTTCTAATCAGTATTTGCCTTTTAAGGACTGGTCGAGATTTGATGGACCCGTGGATTCCGCAGCTGGGATGACATCTAACAACACAGCTGCAGGCTTTTCACAGGCTTTAAGATCCACCGAAAAGCTGACCTAACATGGACCTTTCCTCTCTCCCCTCAAATTCTTCCCTATGCCAACATTTCCTCCAGACAGGCAGAGTGGGGTGGGGAGAGCCCTGATGAAGCCTTTGGGCTAATATTAGAAGAACAATGACTGTAACTCTGAACAGGCAATTGGTGGATCCCACCATGGATCCCACCTATCTGGGAGAAGCAAGTCAAGGAGACAGAACAGGTCACAAGATGGTATAAGCAACAATGTAAAACCCTACAATGTTTCAGACCTGTGTTTGTGTGTGTGTGTGTGTGTGTGTGTGTGTGTGTGTGAGAGAGAGAGAGAGAGAGAGAGAGAGAGAGAGAGAGAGAGAGAGAGAGAAAGGGAAGGATGAAAAGAGAAAGAGGGAGTGAGGGAGTGAGAGAGAGAGAGAGAGAGAGAGAGAGAGGGAGAGAGATTGAAAAGCATATCATAATCTGTATTTTCTGAAGGGCCAGGAAAAATTTTTAGGCAAAGGACTTGAGTTCAAATCCTACTTTTGATTCTTATGACTATGTGGCCTTATGGTTTATTCCCTCCAACCCTCAGCTATAAAATGGGGGTGAGGAGAGGACTGGACTCAGTGGCCTTTAGGATTCCTTCTGGCCCTAAATCTAAGATCCTAAATATAGCGAAAAGATTTACAAAATGGCGCTCTGAAATGTCGATAGCGGAGATCGAATTCTATCTGAATACTGACAATGCAATATGCACTGACTCATGTTTGCTGCGTGACTTGTTAGGGAGAGACCAATGCCCCACAGAGGCAAACCCGAGATGCCTGTTGGACCCCAACAGGGCCAGGATACGGTGCTACACCACAATGCGAGGAGAGTGACCATGAAGTAAGAACGACACCTAAATAACTCAAGTTCATCGTAACAGGACGCTTTATGCCTTTTCGTTCTTTCCCAAAGTCTAATCTCAAGGTCTGACAAGCACCTTCGTGCTGTGTACGCCGGACAACCTGTCTGTAGATTCCAAATAGTAACCCCTCTCCTATGGTAAACAGAGGCCGTGAGAGAGACTTGAATATGGATACGGATCCAAAGTCAACCATCATTTGCCGCAGTAATTGGGTGGAAACATCCAACATGTGAAAATGAGCGCCGCTCGCCGTCTCGGCTCTCTTTAGGAGCTCCAGACGAGGAGGGAGAGAGAAGGGGAAAGTTTCACAAGGGAAACAAAGGAGAGGGACTTACCAAACTCATCACATATACTCTCATTTTCTATAAGCGTTGGGTGGTCAAAAGTGTCCCGACAGTAAAGGATCTGCGGGTTCTTGCTGACCACGGCGATTCCCCCGAGGGCTAACACAAACTGGTCTGTTAGCACGGATGACGGCTTGTCTTGAATTCGCTTCAGCATGGACCGGTAGCGACAGTACTGGGGATAGCTGAGGACGATCACGTTGGAATCTTCATCATCCTCTCCTGGAGAAACAAGAAAAGACCTCGGTCAGACTTTTTCCTCATCTAAAAGGAGGCCAAGCAAACAACCATCAACATGTGACCACATCATAGTTTTTTAATTTCCACATCGTTTTCTATGTAATATGACATGCTGTCCTAAGACATCTCACGCCAACTTCCATTCATCAGAGCCACAGCTCATGCCTCTTCCCTCCTTCCACCGATCCATCAAGCCCACGGGCTTCCTAGGGTGCGCTTTGCTTGGGAGAGAAGGTAACACACTTCTCGGATTTCTATGGATCTAAATATCATCATCATTCCAATCCCCTCTCTCCTGCCTCTCTACCGTGCCAGTCACCCCCAGCTAGTCGCACTTCTCCTTCCTCTATTCCAATGTTCCCCAAACCCTCAAAATCCATCTGGTGACTTGGCAGATCGAAGGGAACCCTGCTGAGAAGTACATCCCAAGAGCCCTTGTTAAAGGACTCAATCAGAACCAACTTAACTCTGATGAAAATGCTTCAGCAACTTTAATGAAGCCTGTTCTTTCAATGTTCTTGGTGCCTGTTTACACCTTGCTATATTTAGCACCCATTTACCAAACGGAGCTCTTCAAGGATAGGTCTCTCCATCATCTTAAGCTTTATAAATGACAAACAATCCCTCCCTTCTGTGGCTCCAGGTCTAGGCAATGCCAGCTAGATTTAGCATCCCAGGGCCCCCGTTTGACACGGCACTCAACAAAGCCGCCATCGGGACGGTCGTAACCAATTCCCAAATATGTCACTTCCTTATCCAAAGGGAAAACGCTCACCGTGTGGAGGCCTCACCATGCCGTGGGGATTTGTACAAGACAGTCGTTAAGGACACCAACACTATGATGGCCATCTGGTAACCAGTGGCAAACGTCTAAGGAAGGGGAGACTGAACCGCTAGACCATCCTCGGTACCAAGAGAAGGTGAGGATGTGACCTTTTCAGAGAGGATGCTAACGCCCAGATGTATTTCTAGTTATGTTCGTTTGCTTCCTCAGGCGGCTTGTTTCTCCGCGAATGGAGATGTTTTGCTGCTTGCAAGATGACATCTTTTTACAGTTTACATTTCTTAGCCTCCTGCTTAGTTTGTGGGTAGCCACTTCTTCAGCTGGCACACTTAATTAAAAGGAAATATGTTTACATTGAAGGAAAGTTCCAAAATTAGAAGCCATTTTTAAAGACGATAGAATGTGTCTCCCAAGACATGCTAATTTGAGATTTTTAAAGCAGACCCAAAAATAGTTCATGCTTTTGGTTAAAGTAGGTACTTTTCTATAGAGTTAAAGCACTTACTAAATATTAAATGTTAACATCCACCGGTCTTTGTCAAAACTCAAAGAGTACCTAAGTACCATCTAAAGAGGCAACCACAAAGCTCCAATTGTACCATTGCAATCCTCCATGGAAGAAATGTCAAATGAGAGAGAGGCTGTGGTCTATGGTCTGCCCGGAAGCCAGGAAACTCCAAAACCCTAATTGAGGTTCTGGCAATGGCTTTCTATTGGCACTCGGCAAGCTGTTCTGTGTCTTGCCTCAGTTTCTCTAGATCATACGACTGCAGATGTGAGTTAAAACAGACCTTACAGGCAGCTGATTCCAACCCTCTTGAGATGAGGAACCTCAGTCTGAGAGTTGTAATATAAAGACAGTAGGACCTGCTGACCCAACAAGATAAAGAGAAGCCTTTGGGGTCATTCCCTTATGGAGAGATTCATGGGACCCCTTTGGACTATGCACTTTCTTGCCCGTTCGCATTCCCCAGATCTTATTCCTCCATGATTTGACGATCCTTTCCCTTGGTACTAGGTTCTACCCACAAACCCCACTGCCTCACTATACCTAAAATCCCCTCTCTTCACTCACTCCCCCTTCTAAACTTAACGGATCTCTTCTATACATCTCTTTTTGATCCATTCCATGGCATTTTCTCATTCTAATTTAGAAAAATGATCACAGTAAGGCTGAGAGTGAGAAAGGTAAATGAAGAACATCTCTAATTCTCTCCCTCCTGCTCATGATTCTTTTTGTTTTTAAATTCTGACCTTCTATCTTAGAATCAATACTGTGTATTGGGCAGAAGAGTGGAAAAGGCTAGGCAATAGGGGTTAAGTTTCTTGCCCAGGGTTACACCACTAGGGAGTATCTGAGGCCAGATATGAACCCAGGACCTCCCATCTCCAGGCCTGTTTCTTATCCACTGAGCCACCTAAGTGCCCTCTATTCTTATTGGGAGTCCGAAAATATAAAGGAATTTGCCCAGGTACCCCTAGCAATGCCAATATTCAAATCTGGACCTTCTCTCCATTTTCTCTGTGCCCATATCTGATCCCTTGACTAAAATGTCAATCCTTTAGGGCTAGGGATTAGGTCATATTTTATGCCTTTGCAACAGAGTGCTTTGGATATAATAAATTCTTATTTATTAATGTTTTTATTACATTTTATTATTATAATTTATTAATATAGATAAATAATTCACATACAACATATAATATATAAATAAATAATTGTTAAATGATGTTCCTTATAGTTGAATCCCTTCCTTCATTTAACAAGTTCCTGAAATCTCACTTCCTCTACGAAGTCTTTCTCGATGAACTGAAAGCTAGTCAATAGCCGCCTCACTGAAACAAGCACATCCTCATTCTCTGATTGTCCAGTGATCTAGAGCCGTTTCTGTAACGTGAGCTATACATCGATGAATTTAACACGTTTTAATTTACTCGAGGTACTTCTTCAAACACTAAATCATAGTCTTGGCACCGAAAGGGGCTCGGGGGCGACTTGCACCTTAAAGAGTCTCCTCTGCAACACACAAGACAAAGGACTGTCTGGCGCCTGCTCGAAGACCTCCGCCTCGCCAGAACCCACTCTCTCAAGGCAGCCCATTTCATTTTGGGATAAGCCTAGTCGTGAAAATGTTTCTCCTTGCACATTCAGTTGTCTGCAGGTCTTTCCACCATCACTGCTCCTAGACCATGAGCTCCTCCCCAAAGGAGCTAGCACAGATGTTAATGAATGTTCATGAGCATTTCATGATGTTAATAATGAAGACAGTGGTTCCTGATTAGTTAGGCTAAGAACAACTCATTTCATGGAAAGCTGCAGACAACAACCAGCTGTGGATCAGAATTTCCCACTATGTTTCTGTAGTGGCTCTCTACTGTCTCCAAGCTCAAAGAGAAACTCCTCCGTTGGGCATTTCAGTTTTTCGCAATAGAACTTATTCTTGCCTTTCTGGCATTCTTCTACCATACTCTCCTCTAGTCACTCTAAGATTCACCTACGTTGGCCTGCTTGCTCCTCACCGTTCCAATCTCCATGCCTTTGTGGTGGGTCTCTCCATGTCTACAATGATCTTCTCCCTCATCTCCACCTCTTACTTTCCTTGGTTTCCTTCAAGACTCAACTCAAATCTCACGTTCAGCCGAGGACCTTTTTCGCTCCCCTCCTCTCCCTTGGAGATTGCCTTCCAACTCTCCCATTCCGTTCTCCATTGTAGATGTCTTATATATACACACCTAGTTACTCCTCTGTTGTCTCTTCCCTTGGAATGGAAGCTCTTTGAGGGTAGACACTGTCTTTCTTTGGATTCCCAGTAATAGTACAGTGCTTAGTCTTATACACACCTAGTTACTCCTCTGTTGTCTCTTCCCTTAGAATGGAAGCTCTTTGAGGGTAGACACTGTCTTTCTTTGGATTCTCAGTAATAGTACAGTGCTTAGTCTTATACACACCTAGTTACTCCTCTGTTGTCTCTTCCCTTAGAATGGAAGCTCTTTGAGGGTAGACACTCTCTGTCTTTCTTTGGATTCCCAGTAATAGTACAGCGCTTAGAAGAGAGAAAACTCTTAAAAAATGTAAAAAATGTTTAATGACTGTTGACTAGTAACCCTATCTCCGGACAAAGAGTTTCCCAACCTCTAACAAACCAAAGGGTCCCTTCCCAAGTCTAGATCTGAGACTCCAAAAGCATACGAGTGGGCAACAGTCATTGATCTGAATTATTCTCCATCTCAAGCTAAGTCATGTGATGCCAAAACAACTGGCTCACAGATGGGAAGAATTAAATCAATTGGTTGTTTTGTCGACAAGACTTCATCAACAACCCTGTCGGACCGATTTCTAAAGTGAGCGAACTGATCAGAGCATTGGCACTGGGAGGACAGAGCAAAGTTCAGGTCTGACAATCTTTCTCCGTAATGAGTCCTTCCCCAAAGGGGGTTCCCATGAACTTTTCCAACCACTGTACCAAGATGCCAAACCTCACTGGCTCTCCAGAAAGTTGAACTTAGCCCTCCGGGTAGGCATGGGGCCCAGAAGCAGCAGCCAATCCCGCAGAGTGTCCCTTTACTGGGGGACACAGCTGCCTTCCGCTTGGCAGCCTCTCTGTGGCCCAAGCGGATGCATTTGCTTGACAGGGAAGAAAAAAAAAATCTACTTAAGACCAAACGTGGCCATCTTGATATTAAGGAATTTATCCATTTATATATAAAATTGATTAGGAAAGTAGGACAGAACAGGATGCAATGGAGGAATCTCAAAGATCTCTTCCAGTTTTAAAAATTCTATGCTAAAATTCTACTTTACCATAAATCTTTGCATTAAACTAACTTCTCTCCTGATTTGATCCTGAAAGCCTTTAATACCGAGTGCCCAACAGAATATCTTGACTGGGTACGTGTGTGTGTGTGTGTGTGTGTGTGTGTGTGTGTGTGTGTGTGTGTGTGTATGGGGAGGGCTGGGGGAGCCAGAGAGCAAAGTCAGATCAACTTTGGGAGAATTTTGCTTCTATAGATTCCAGGTTACTTGTTTTCCAAATTACTTTTTCTTGCTTGTGTTGCTCATATATGTGTGTATGTGTATGTACATAAAATAAACAAACACTTCGATGCAAAGTTAACCATGTAACCAGGCCTGCCAACAAATGCTCTGCAGTGCATGTTCCCCCTTTCCAATTCATAATGGGGCCAACAGATAAATCTAAGAATGAATAAAGAATGGATAAATTGCACATTTGTTTAGTAAAAGACAAACAAAGTGTTCCTGGAACAAAGATTTTCTTTCAACCACACCCACATATGAAAAGAAATCAAAGCATTGCTCTAACAAAATACAGGCCTGAGAAAAAGGAGTTTTCTTCTCCCAATCCAGTAGGTTGCCTTTAGTGGGATTGCGTGTGTTATTCCACTTTTTAGTCCACAGAAAATGATCAGTGAGGAGTTGTTGGCACCAGTTACAATTTTAAATTAATATAATTACGAGTTTCTAGTAAGGTAACAATCCACTCCCTGGTTACAATCCGTTTTCCCTGATGTCCACTCTGCCACCCCCACCCCCGCCCCCATCTGTATATTTCTATTTTTAAAAGGAATTACTGCTAGTGAACAGGAGATACGAAATTACTAAACCTCATTTTAACTTCAATAAAGAGAATTTTACCTATTAAAAGTTAATACCTAAAGTACACTACTTATAAATGCTCAACCCAAATGACCCTAATCCAGGGCTTATATCATAATTACACGTTTTGTTAACCTCTCTCCATGTCAATTTTTCATTTATTTATATATTTTCAAAGTTCAAAACAGAATTCCATAGAGAAACTGTAATTACATCGGGAGACTCCACCCATACTTTTCAAACAGTAACTGTATACTACTGCTTAATTCACATGGCTGGGCTGGGGGAGTGGGAGGAGGGAGGGGGGGGGACAGGCTAAGAGCAGGCATTCAGGCTAAATAGCGTGTTGCTCAAGTTGTCTTTGTGTGAGGGGAGATGCATGAAATAGCAAACACAATGACTTAATGGGGCACTGACTTCCAAACATCCATAATGCTATTTTTTTAATAGCAAAGGCTCGCCAAATGCAGAGAGTGGCTGAAAACATGATTTCCTGAGGAGAAATCTGCTTCCATACCTTCCAAGATGATTCAGAAATGCCACTTTCTTTTTCATTCTTGGGGCTGGGGAGTGAGGGGACTTTGAAGGAAGGCTGCTTGTTTCGGAAACATTCGACTATTAGAATTACAGCTAACCACCATAATCTACCTCGAACATCAGTAAGCTTTTTTTTTTTAAACTTAAAAAAAAAAAAAAAAAAAAAAAACCTTCACGCCAGGATTTTATAGAGCCTGATGGAAAAAGTATGCATGTTCCTTCCTGCACCTAATTACCTCAACTGAGAAATCTGCCAAGAATCCGACCCTTTAGTTCTCTTAATCGTATTAGGGTGAAGGCATTTGGATGCCAATAGAAACAAACATTTAAGGATTTTTCACTTAAAAGATTCCAAATATGTATTAAAGCTAGGCTCGAAACACAACGTCCCCACCGCTTCAAAGACAACAGAGAGTGGTTTTTAAAAGAGCAAACCTGAATTTGCTCGTGTTATAAAACTTAATGTCTAGTTTCAGGCCAATTGAAGTAAAATCGTGTCGATATGAACTCCTCTCTCCATGATTTATGCTGCCTTCTGTTAGTTTATTACATTAGACATTCCTTTCTCGACGCTTTATACTTTTTCCTGTGCTCCTAGCAACCAGCTAGGAGAAGAGGCATCAACTTTATAGACCTGGCTTCACTCCAGATTCTGCTGCTATTGATAATTATATTGAAGTTTCCATTTAATTGCCGCTCTGTTGTGACACTGAATATTTGTCATAATTAGGCGTTTCCTATTTTCTGTCCATTCGTTTCTGATATTACTGAAAATGAAGTCTGAATCCAGAAAACACAAAGCAGAACAATAACAGATAAGAGTAGCTACAGCTGTTACCATCATTACCAACTCAGTAACGTGTGGCAGGGAGAAAAAAAAAATTCTGAATATAATTTCTCGGAAGGTAATTTTCCTTTCAGTCTAAGTACTCTTATTCATCTTACAGTTACTCAATGATTTCCTGTTCTAATTACAAGACATTATACAGAAAGACGTTTGTAAAAGGAAAATACAGCCGAGCAACACAGCTAAATAGCCTGAATTGGTTGTAAGTGTTTAAAATTCCAAATTTGTTCATCAACTTTATCAATTCTTGGTTACAGTTCTGTGTAATGTGTCCTACCACATGTCTAAACCTCTCTCAAGGCAGTCAAGCTAGTGCCCAAGTCTACATCAAAGGGGAAAATACACTTGCAGTTAAACTGTTAGAGAGAAGGGGGGGGAGAAAAAAAAAGATCAGTTATTTTTTCTCACCAAAGCTGTTAAATTGGAGGCATGCCAAGACAAGGAGTGGAAAATATTTTTTTTTTATAAAAGCAAAATGCTTGATTAAAAGAGAGAAAGAGCTAGATTCCATCCGGAATCTAAATGAATACAGCACAAACGATTTCATAAAAACATGCTGTGACGTAAATTACACATCAGCATTGGCCTGTTGTGGTTATTTTGAGAAATGGTTTGTACTGTAAGTCAGCTGGTTCTGCCCCACCCTTAATGGTTTTGTAATTCTCTACACAGCAAGTGAGTGGAACAGGCCTGAAATTGCTCAGAAGGAAAACAGACATAGCCATATAGAGTTGGCAATAAAAAGATAATGTACTTTTAACATAACAGAACAAGAAGATTGGTTTTATTAACTAAAAAACTACTTTAAATGGTCCCCAGCTTGCCATTTGTTTTGATAAATGGGAACACAGATCTTCCTAAGATAAGCAACAGAAACAACACTAGGGAACTTTAAAAAGTGGGAAAATGGATTAGTGTAGGGACAGCAAATTAAGCAAGAAAAATTCCAAATGCATAGTAAAAATAAATTAAGATTCAAGGGCTCTGAATAGACCTATTCTTAAAGCAGGCCTCTTTGGAAAATATATACTCAAATTTAAAAAAAAATTTTTTTTAGCCCACACTAAGGCAAACAGCTGGGCCTAGGGGGATGGCTGGATATAGTATCTTATTTGTAACACATGAACCTATTTCAGAAATTCTAAAAAAAAAAAAAAAAAGAAAAAGAAAAAAGCGAGGGGACAAAATAGTGACGACTATGACATCGTATCCCAGAATCCACCAATAAATATGGGCTTTCTGAAGTATCTAGGGTCTCGTTTTCTCTATAGCTCACTTCTATGAAGTCTTAAGTCTATCGAAAAGTACCCAAGTCATCGGAGGGGGCCATTAGTGGGAATGTGTGAGCTGGCAGAATACTAAAGCACATGGATCAGAGATGTAGAAATGGAAGAGCTTCGTGAAGCCACAACCCCCTCCTTTTAAACATGGTGGTCCACGTGAATCATTTCAGCTCCAAAAACCCACCTTCAAGAAGAAGATACATCTTTCGTCTCTCTCATTTCACTCACCTCACTAATACCTGGAGGAGATAATATTGTCAACCGTTATCGGCCGTGAATTCCTTGGTGTGAATGAGTTTGGGGATTTCAAAGCAGGTTGATAATTAAAGAGAAACGGGGCACAGTGGAAGAAGGAGATTGGGGAATGGAGGAGAAAAAACCCCAGAGAAACCAAGAACTAGAGCACACGTCTCAGAAATTTGGGGAGGGCCGTGGAAGGGTCTCATCTACTTTCACGATCAAAGATAACGCACACATTGGCAACCACGCAACTCTACTTTCTTTTTTAATGATCCATAAATCAAGTAACTAGTCTGCTTTCCGGATGATGGTGTCTCCCATGGAAGAATGGAAACACCTGCATTTTGAACCCCTGGCTTCCCCAGAACAGGGCCTGGTATACAGTAGGCGTTTAAAAAATACTCCCCGATTCCCTATTCCCTTCCTCTCTCGAGGAATTTCCTGACTTCTCTCAAGACCCAGCTTGGGGGCCACTTCCTGCGAGAAAGCCTCCTCTGATCCTCCCAGTTGCTTAGTGACCCCCCCTTACCCCCTATTTCTTTGTATTTACTTTGTATCTTTACTCTGGCAGTGGATAGATACTCCCTCAGACTTTCAGTTACTTTGGGGTTATCTACCTCTATCTGACTGCAAGTTCCTTGAGGGCAGGGGCTCTCTTTCTTTATTCTGTTAGTATCTGCAGAATTTAGCTCAGTGCTTGGCACATAGTAGGTGCTTAGTGAATATTGATCAGCTAACTACTTTGTATACATTTTGGATTAAATAACTTCCTGGGTGCATTCACACGTACCAAGAAACGGTCATGGTTGTCTCCTCCGTTAGAATGTGAGCTCCTTGAGAAGAGGAGGAACCGATTTTGTTTAGGTTTTTGTTTTTATGGGGTTTTTGTCTCTCTTTGTATACTCGAGGCTTTGCACAGTGCCTGGCATGTGGTAAACGATAAATGCTTGAGGACTAAATACATTTTCCTCCAAATCAATCTGAGCTCTTTGAGGGCAAAAATTATTATTTTTGTACTTTTATTTCTAGCACCCAGCACCATGCCAGGCATGTAGAGGAAACAGGCACTTAATAAAGGTTTACTTCCTACAGAAAGACGTGTCCTGAACGTCTGGGGATGCCTTTTAATTTTATGTTTAAAAATAAATATTCATGGATCTCTTTGGTTTTCACTTGGTTCCTCTCTCATCCCAGAGAGCCATCCTTTATCAAGAAGGAGGTAACAAACGTGATCTGGCACCCGGAAAAATATTTAGTAAATATTGGGAGAACTAAGGAACAGCCTAGATATACTTCACTGGCAATGGCCGATTATTTGTCCTGGATTTGGTTGTCGGAATATTCCAAAAATAGGTTCCCTGCCCTCTAAATAAAAGATGCCATTGTGAAATGTTGTCTTTTCCTCTCTATTCAGGGGCGATTTAGTCAGGGCACCTGGGGGGGAAAAGGAGATCTTTCTGGCATACCAGTTAATCGGGATGAGTCGAATTAGGCACCCAAAGGACCGACGTGGTGGACAGGAAGAGGGAGGTGGCTCCAAAAGGACAGACAAGAAGCTGCATCACCCCCAGATCAAGACCTGCATTTAAATACTGGCACGACCTACTTATTACCTGCGTAACCTTTCTTTCCTCATCTGTAAAATGGGAATAATACAAATAAAACCTACCTCAGAGGATTGTTGCCAGGATTAAATAAAGTCATGTACTATAGGAATATTTATATCATTACCTAAAAGAGAAAATATTTGTAAAGCACTTAGCACAGTGCCTGGCACATAGTAGGTGCTAGATAAAGGTTAGCTGCTATCTTTATTATCATTACTTAGTCCAAAATCTCCTTTCTGAGATGAGGAAACGCAGCTCAAGCAGCGAGGAGAGGCAATGATAAAGTCTTGGATTGGGAGTCAAGAAGGTCCAAGTTCAAATCCTGCCTCGATGACTAGCTAGGTAAACTTAGGCAAGTCACCTAACTTTTTAAGCCTCAGTTTCATCATTTACCAAAATAGAGATAATAATAGCCCCTATTTCACAGGCTAGTCATTAGGATCAGTTGAGATAATACATGTAAAATGCTTTGTAAAACTTAAACCTTTATTTATAATAATAATTGTTATTATTATTATTATTATTATTATTATTACATCAATTAAAAGTAATGTTTAAGTACTTATTTTATGCCAAGTAATGTGCTAGGCTTTGGGGATACAAAGACAACTGAGAAACAGTTCTTGCCCTCAAGAAGCTTACATTCTATTTGGAACATGACAGCATATTCCTATATACTCACTATCTTGATGAGGTTAGAAAACCTTCAAGAGCCCTTTCAGCAATAAATCCTATAACCGAAGGGCACCTGGGTGGCTCAGTGGATAGAGCACAAGGCTTAGAGATAAGATAACCTGGTTTCAAATCTGTCCTCAGATACTTCCTAGCTGTGTGACTTTGGGTAAGTCACTTAACCTCGATTGCCAGGCCCACCACGCTTCTGCCTTGGAATTGATATTTAATGAACTAATATTTAATTTAATTGATATTTACTTAATATTTAATGATGTTTAATAAGAGAAGGTAAAGGTTAAAGAAAGTACAAATAAATAAATCCTATGAATGAGGAAGAGAGAAAAAGGTACCCATTACATATATACACATAAATCTTGATAGTGACCCAGTGACTATGGGAGTTCTAACCCCAAAAAATTTGTTGGAGGGTCCAAGGTCAGAGCATACATTATAGCTGTTCTTTGGAGTAATCCCTGCTCACCATATTTTGCCTTTGGGGAACGATAAAAATCCATTTAAATTAAAACAAAAACATGTCACAAATAAATGTGGCCTGCCAAAGGAAGTCTTCCTCAATGAATGATGGATGCACTCTTGTAAAAAAACGAGTCCTGCCATTTTCATAAACCAATGGAGAACAGCAGTTGCTCAGAAAGGTTTGTGGCGAGGGGGAGAGAGAGAAAGAGAGAGAAAGAGACAGAGAGAGAGAGAGAGAGTTGGAGAGAGAGAGAAAGAGAGGGAGAGAGAGAGAGAGAGAGAGAGAGAGAGAGAGAGAGTTTCCAGCATGTACAATCCTAAAATCAGTCTAACATCTGAAAGAAAGAGATACTTATAGACCTACTGGAGACTGAAACTGCTATTCAATCTCACGGTAATGCAATGATGTAAAAACTCCCAACACCTTCTAATGGGCACTCAGAACACACTGTTGGAAGAACATTATTTTAGCGCTGATGATCTGGATAGACTCTATTTTGGTTCCTCTTAAGAAAGCTGGTACTGAGTGATTTGATGACAGACAGACAGAGAATGTCTCCGTGTTCTCATTGGGTCCCTCACCTCTTCTATGTCATATATTTATTTATTCTTCCTTTTTCCACCATAAAACATTTGAAAAGTAATGTGTGGGAAATCATTCGAATGCTCTTCTTTTGCCAGACTCTTGTAGACTATGGTCTATATTATTCTGCAGTTCTTAAATCAGGGTTCCCCTCCCAGAGATACCCAAGTACTGCCAAATGCCTATGAATGGAGAAAAGAGAAAAAGGGATCCAAGTTCAAATCTTACCTCAATTACTAGCTAGGTAAACCTAGGCAAGTCACTTAGGCTGTGGGATCTTGGATGAGTTGTGCGACCTCTGAGCATCAGTTTCCTCATTTGTAAAATGAGAGGGGCGTGGGCAAGATGCTTCCTAAAGTCCTTCCCTTGAATTTTGTAATTCCACAGACAAGACCTTTAAACAGACTTATGAGCCGCCATGTTGGATGCTCCTTGCAATTGTTGAACCAAATTAACTCAATGCAACACTGGGCTTCCATGGTATGGTTTCTTCTACGCCGGATTGTTGCTAACTCCTCCAAAATGCCTATCTTCCGTCTCCATGGGTGGAATTAGGTAAGATAGTCCCTCCTCTCTACTCTATAAATGCCATCTAGTGACAACTGTTAAAGAAAAAAAGGAAGCCACACCAAAATGTGACATTGATTTGGGAGAACATCTGGGTGGGCTCATACTCAATCACTGAGACACAGAAACCTAAGTGGATAGTAATGGCCAGCAAAAGTGGAATTAGCAGTATGAGCTGAAAAGAGCAGAGAAATAAACATCTAGAGGCAATGCTAGCACTCCCTGGATTGTTCTCTACTCAAAAGTGTCTATATAGAAAGGATTGAGTGTAGACCAAGAGAACAGATGGTATAATCATCCACAATAATTTGAATGTACGAGCTAAAAAGAAAAATAAACATCTTTTCCCCTTGGAAACAGTGGCTATTGAAAATAATAAACACTCCAAGCCCCGGACATCTAGATGGGCAATGGCACGATCATTGGTTCTCTAAGAATCAGAGCCTGGGTTCGACTCAGATCTCTAACCTCTAATATGGATTTGACTCTTAGAGAAGTCATTTCTCTTGGTCAGGGTTTCTTCATCTGTAAAATGGGGGCCAAAGAGCGCTGGACTAGATAGATGACCCCTCTAGTCCCTTTCCCTTCTAAACCTAGGACCCCATGATTCTAAGTGCAAGACCAATGGACATTCCCATTGGGCCAGGAGGAGGACTTCTAGCAAAAGTCTGAGAACTACTCAGGCAGGAAGCCATTGACAGTTTCATGATTTTCCCCTATCCAGGATCCCATCATGTGTCGGTAGTTACGAGAAACCCGAAGGGCACGGGTTCAGTAGGTAATTGTGAAAACCAAAAGCTTCTTTTCATGTTGTAGATTTGAAATAACCCCCAAATTTAAGCCAACTTCTAACAAATGCTTGCTTTCTACTTCATTTGGAAGTGCTTCCGAATAAGAGCGGGAGATAGTATGTGAAGTAACGTCTCCCCTCTACCCTACCTGCCCTCAAACTGCACCCCCATTCTTAAAACTGTTAGGAACTGAGTATCAGAATCAGAATCAAACCAGAGGGATTTCCCCGACCTACACTTTGATCTAGCAGCAAGAATGTATTTGCCTACTTTAACGGTGGCCCATGAACTCTATCACCCCCCCCCCCAAATAATTTTCGGTTAAAATTCCTCAAACTCAAAATGTCTAAAACAAACCTACCTAGATGCTGTGCCTCTACCCTACCAGTCCCCTTAAAACTTGCTGCCTTGTTTCTGTTGATAGTATCATTCACCTACGTGGGGCCATGAGTGACGACCCTGAATTCCCCTTCAAATTCAAATCCCTTACCCATAGGTCGCCATTTTGGGCCACTATCTCATTGGTATAATTTGAGGACTGTGAATTAGGGCAAAGATTTTCAGACTTTTGGGTCTCAGAACCTCTTTCCTCTTGAAAATTGGGGACTCCAGAGAGCTTTTGTTTCTGTAGCTTATATCTACTAATATTTACTATGTTCGAAATTAAAATATCTTAGTTCTAGGATGAAAAGTCAGTTGGTCCATAAACGTTAATCACCTTCTATGTGCCAAACACTGGATGAGTTTCAATTTCAAGGCTGAGTTGAAGAAAACAGTTTCAGGAGAACTCCCAGGGGTCTATGAAGCCTATTTTGAGGAACTGCTAAATTAAGAGATATTCAAGGTACCTTTGGTTCTAAATAATAGTTGAGTATTTCTATAGCATTTTTTTACACCTCACAACTCATTTGATCTTCACAAAAGTGTTATTATTTTACGTGCTATTATTGTCCCCATTGTACAGATGAAGAAAATGAGGCTGTGGGAAGTTGCGAACTAGGATTTGAATTCAGGTCTTCCTGGCTCTAAATTCAAAGTTCTCTATACATTATCTCCAGATACCTAATTCCACAGTATTCCATGATCCATCCTATGGTAGAATCCTGTGATTGTTTCCATCTCCAGTCAGCACCATCAAACCACTTATTCCTAGGCTTCTCTTCCATTGGGTGAGCTTTGATTTCACATCTATTTCTATCACTCTGGTCTCATCTCTGTTCAAATTTAACTCTAGAGCAAGCCTAAATTCTCAAAGTGTTGTTCAAAAACAGAGCACTGGTCACCGATGAGTAGCATTGAAAAGACGTCATTCTTCCAATCACACGAGGGCAAATTTGTCCATATTTCCTTTTTTTCCTTTAGTATTACCAAATACTGGCTGCTCTTTGCCATCACTTGCTTCCATAAGCCTCATCTCTGAGTGTACAAAATGATGATCGGCCTTGGAGGAAGAGAGCTAATAATGGGGGGTTCTGAGCCTAAGTACCCTTGGGGGGAAAGGGATCGATACAGGGATAGCTATAAACACTGGACCAGACACAGAGAATGGCCAGAGAAGGAAACCCCTTTTTCAAATACAAGTTGGCAGCTTCTTTGCCATTTGGGGTCTTGGAGAGTTTCGTAGAGAAGTCAGGGGTTTAATGACAAAGTCCAAACATGTCACTAGTGGGACTCGTACCCCATTTGTCCTAGCTCTGAGGTTAGTTCTCTCTCCACTGACTACTTTTCTTTTACTCGATTAGTACAGGTCAACACAGGACTCTCCTTAACAAAGGTTATTTGAAGGAGTCTGGCAGTGATGCTGATGATAAAGAATTGAGATTAAGTCAGATAATCATAATTCGCATTTTCACAGTACTTGGAAATTCACAAAGCATTCTGCATGCGTTGTCTTCCTTTGGCGCTCCCCAATTACATTTCTACGATGATTTAAAGGGTCTCAAAGCACTTTCCTACAAGATAATCCTATAAGGTAGGGCATGCGACCATTACTTTCTCTCTTTTCTGTTTGAGGAAAAAGAAACTAGGAAGGTCGTATGACTTCCCCAGAGTCACACAGCTAATTAGGGGTCGAAGATGACACTGGAACTCAGGTCTTCTTGAGCCAAGAACAGTCCTCTTTCCTGCACGGTAGCCATAATCAATAATGTGAGGGGCACCTCCAGGAGGAACGTTGGCTAGAGTGAGAACCTTCTTTTGAACACAGAATATTCCAGAGATCAAGGAACAATGAAGGAATTTATGCCCCAGCTCTAGCTCTGAAAGCGGTGTTTATTCTGCTGTCTCAGATGCCAAAGTTGTACATGCTATGGCAGACAACAGAGTTGTATGTAATAGGAGGACCTTTAGATATGCCATCTGGGAATGTGATCAGGCTCCTATAATTATTGTCATCCTTTGTTTTCAAATAGCCTAGAGTTTCAACAGGCCAAGTGTTTCTGCCTCAAGGACTACTGACATATTAGGTCTTTATTTTTTAAACAATACAATAAATTTTTTTTTCTAAAATTCAAACCCATTTAAATTTTTTCTTTCCTAAGGTAGGACTTGGACAATAAACATTCAGGTACTAGGAGTTCTCAATCAGCGACACACAGCCCAATAAGCATTGGGTGGCAAGAACTTGCAGGGCCCAATTTAATGGTTTCGTTGAGACTCTTCACAAATCAACAAGATTTCCACAGACTCTGAATGCCATCCAAGATGCCACCAAGTTCTACTTAAATACCAGCAAACACTACACATTTTCTGAAATTCCACGTTGGTTTCCTTTGCTAGAAAATCACTCGTCTTGCCTTTCTTTCATCTAGAGAATGTCATCTTAACTCTATAGAGGGAAGAACGGGGCAGTGTAAGGATGGGATTTGTGCAAGGGGGATGGGACAAAAGAAGATGGCAGAGAAGGAGAATCCACTGAACTTTCCTTTCTTTCAATGGCCAACTTGTTCTGCCCATGGCACCTCCCCTTTCCCTCTTATGGAAGTCAAGTGGTTCAGAGCACCTACCTCTCCGGGGTGATACTGAGGAGCAAATGAGACAATGTAAAGTAAGCTATAGCTGATATTCCTTCAGTACCATTACTACTACTACTACTACTACTACTACTACTACTACTACTACTACTACTACTACTACTACTACTACTACTACTACTACTACAACAACTACTACTATTACTACCATCATTACTACTAAAACTACTATTACTACCATCGTTACTACTACTACTACTACTACTACTACTACTACTACTACTACTACTACTACTACTACTACTACTGTCATTTGTGTTTATGTGGTTAGTTCACAAAAAGGAAAATTATAGGTTTTTTAATAGCTGAAATGGTTCTTCTGTGGTGTTATTTAAAGAGTCCTGGTTCTGTGGTCCAAACCAGACCTTAGCAGCAACATAGTCTCTCCTGTATCAGCTCTTTGCTTGACTCTGAGTAAGGGACTTCACTTTCCCCAGTCTTTGTTTCTTCACCCCAAATCTAGGTTGTTATAATAACAGCATTGGGCATTCTTTCCTCACTGTGCGCATCTTTTCCTCACTGTTCACTCATTGAGAGCTGCATTGTTCTCGTGTCCAAATCAGGATGCCTCTCAACTAACCAACCTACCTTTCTTTCTTCCTCCCTCTCTCTTGTATCATCTTAGAACTGATATTAAATATTGTTTATGAGGCAGAAGAGTGTCATGGACTAGACAATTAGGGTTAAGTGACTTGTTCAAGGTCACATAGCTAGTAAATCTGAGAACAGATTTGAACCCAGGACCTCCTGTTTCTAATCCACCGAGCTATCCCATTCTCCTTTTCCCCTCCTCTCTTTTTTCCTCCCTTCTCCGCTCCCTCCTCCCACACCTTCAAAGACATTGGGTTGGAGTTTTGGTTATTTCAGTTCTCATGTAAAACCACCAGACCTCCAAGCACATCTAGCCACAACATACCTCACACTACATCACTACTAGTAAAATACTACTATAGGCCTTCTTCCTTACTTCTGAGCCCTGTCTGCTTGGGGAAGGATATTTCATCCACAAATACCTCCCGTCTCTCATTCCCAGCAAAATGCTCTCAAACATACAAGTTCTTTTATTCTTCCTTAAGGGTCCCAAAACCTTATGGTTATTAAGTGTCTGAACTAGGGCTCAAACGAAGATCTCCCAAATCACAAGTCATCGATCTTGCTCTTACGACTCACTCCAAGTCCTTTCCCTTCATCAGGCACCAACACCCTCATCTGCAGAATGAAGACTTGGCGAGGTCCTTGTGGATCCTAACCTTCTCTGGGTCTGGGGAGCCAGCCATTAGGGTGAGCCAGACAATGTCTCTGAACACCCAGATTCTTGCGGTCCCACAACAAAATGGCAGCCCAGTTTATCCTTATTGGGTATGGCTTGTACACAAGCACAATCTATTTCCTACATGACATACCATTTATTTACAAGTTCAAGCACACAGGCAAGTATCTAGGTCTGTACAAAAATAACCAGCGCATTCTAACCTCAACTCCTCAACTGTGACACTGCTTTCTCCAAACACATGGAGAAGTGTGAAAGATTACATTTCACTGAGGCTGGCTCATTACAGTGATTTAAATAAGATTCCTAACCTGAACAACAACCAAAAAAAAAAACATTTTGAAATATCATTTGTTGGAATCTGGATGCAGACGGAAATGTACTCTATTTCGTTTTCTCTCTTCTTCTTTTTTTCTTTTATTTGCGATCTCTTCCCCAAAATGACCAACACAAACAAAGCGTTCTATAGGATTACCTACGTAAAATCTGTATCGGATCGTTCACCATCTCAAGGAAGGGGGAGGCAGAGAGGAGCAGGGAGGGTCAGAAAAAAGGAGAGAATCTGGAACTCGGAACTTTAAAAAAAATGAATATTAAAAAATGTTTTTACATCTAATAAGGGGAAAAGAAAATATTATAAAAAATAAAAATAAAATGCCATTGTTTCAAGCAAGGTTCTTCCTAGACATAAGACAGTTAGCGAAACCCTTCCAAAGCTAACCGTGGTATGGAGTTCAAATGATAGCATTTTCCTATGGACATGTGACAACAGGATACTAGAGTTTGGCAACACCAGGCAGCTGTTCCACTTTCACTCACTGCATCCTTCCAAAACGCAATGGCTAAGTGTGAAGAGACACCCAGCCAGGCGCTAGCACTGAGAACCTTCCAGAGATATTGAGACTCTGAAGGCAATTCTGCTTCTTCTCTCACAATAGGCACTCGCAGCCATTTACATGCCACACTCTCCTTTGAAGAAGACCTTTCACACCCACGCAGGTAAGAGCCCATCCAGTTTGCAGAATGCCAAGTGAATCCAAGATGCTGGGCAAACACACCTCGACACTGCTGATGAACACTGCAGAGACAGCGATGCTCGAAGGCAGACAAAAGAAAACAACCCAAACTACCAGGTTATCAAATGATGATCCCACCAGGCTACAGGAGAGAACTTCTGATGCTTTGTCTAATGATGAAAATAACCTCTGGACAATGCTGCAAGGTTTGCAACACATTTTTACATATATCATCTCTTTCCATCCTCACGGCAATCCTTTAAGGAACAGCTAGGTGGCTCAGTGGATAGAGTGCCTGGCTGGAGTCAGGAAGACCTGAATTCAAATCTGGCCTCGGACACTTACTAGCTGTGTGATCCTGGGCAAGTCACTTAACCCTGTTGGCTTCGGTTTCTTCCTCTGTAAAATGAGTTGGAGAAGGAAACGGCCAACCACTCCAGTATCTTTGCCGAAAAACCCACAAATGGGATCAATGAAGAGTCAGACATGACCAAACTGCTGAACTATGACAATGATGCTTTGAGGTAAATGTTATTCGTGTCACTATTTTACAGATAAAGAAACTGAGCCTAAGGGAGATAGAGTGAACTGACCAGGGTCACCCTGGCAGAGAGTGGCTGGGCTGGGTTAGAAGTCGGATCTTGTTGCCTCAAACTCCAGCATTCTATCCCCTACGTCAGCTGGGACCTAGACTATAATGACTCTGGACAGATTTCAAAGGGTCTTTGCACTTGGACAGAAAAAGATTCTTTCTTTTCAATACCTTTAGTTGAAATTTAGCATTACTTTCCATTATGAATCTAAGCACCAAAGCACAATCCTATAAGCAATTACCTGTGACTGTCATCAGCAGAAGTCCCAGATATTTTCAGATCACATTACAATTATTGCAGATGTCTCAACATATCATTTATGTTCAAAATTATTGTAGTTATTAGACCTGCCAATAGAAGGCATGAGATCGACCTTGCTTGCTTACAGCCTCTACTTCAATCTGATTGGTTTCCACTGTAACTCAATATATTTTATTTTATTCATTTTAAAATATCCAGAGAAAGGATCCAGCGGCCTCATAAGACTGTCAGAGGGGTCCGTGATACAAAAAAACTTAAGAATACCCAATGTGGTCATTTATTAAGCAAACGCATAGCACTTCTCGTCTTTGTGACAGAAATTAATAACCCCGACACATCTCCCCCTTCCCACTTCTTACCCTACAAAACCACTGAATCACGAATTGAAAGTGTAACTTAAAAAAAATAAATAACTATTTTTAGCAACCAGCTTTGTTCTATCCTTACACGCCCCCCTCTCCCTATCAATGAATCTGGAATGGGAAGGATCTTTCCAGTTCATCTAATTCCAACTTCTTCATTTTGTAGCTGATGGAACTGAAACCCAGAGAGTTTTAGCAGCCTGCCCGGGATCGCACAGGTATGATGTGGTAGAACCCATATTCGAATCCTGTTTGTCTAATCTCAGATTCAGTTCTTCTTCTAAGAAGCTTCCCTGCAAGGATTACTCTGCTCAGAATTTCCCTTTGTCTACCATGGAGACTTACAACAGGGAGAGCCCAGAGAGGTCCTGTTTGGTGAAAGTGACCATTTTTATCTCTTACTTGATAAGAGTATGAATGGCTTATGTATGACCCTGGGGAAGTCACTTAACCCCCTTTGCTGAGAGAGAGACAGAGAGACAGAGACAGAGAGAGAGAGAGAGAGAGAGAGAGAGAGAGAGAGAGAGAGAGAGTAACTTCAGAAGACTGGTAAGGGTGCTCTCTTTCTCTCCCTCTCCCTCCCTCCTAATAAATAATTATAAGTATATAGTTTCCAGAAAATTTTAAACATTACAGTATCAATATACAATATTGATTCTAAGACAAAGATAAAAAAGATCATCAATGGCAAAATTATCCAACTGGCAGATGATGCCAAGCTGGAAGAGAGAGCTAACAAACAATGCATGACCAAGTAAAGAATCCAAAATGTAGGCTAGAGTATTTGGCCATATCCAACAAGATGCCATTTAATGAGATTAAATGTAAAGTCTGCTTGGGTTCCAAGAAGTCAACTGCACAAGTAACAAGACTCAAAAGGAGAGGCAAATTATCTGATAAAGTCCTTGGAATTTGTGAGAGCTATGATCTTCATATGTGTTGACATGGTCGCCAAAAAAGCTAATAGTCTTAGACTGTATTATGCGAGGCAGTGTCCAAAAATAAAGGAATGATTGTGCTACTATTTTCTGCTCAGATCAGACCACATCTGGAGTTCTTTGCTGGGTTCTGGGCATCCCATTTAAGAAAAGGCATGGGCAAATTAAAAAATATCCAAGTTAATAAATAAAAGCTTGATAAATGAGTACCGGTTGAGGGACCCAGAAATGCCTATTCCGGGGAAGAGAATACTTAGAGAGAACACTGCATCTGTTTTCAGGGACCTGAAGGGCTGTCATATAAGAGAAGCTTAGTCTGATAGAGGCAAAATTAAGGACAATGGAAAGTTGGCAAAAGGTCAACAAATTTCCTAATTATAACTGCCCAAAAGTAAAATGCAGATTCTCTCTTATTTGGTGTCTTTAAGCAAAGTTTGGCTGACCACTTGCTGGTGGTGTTACATAGTAGAGATTTTTCTAAAGTATTCTTTGAATTGAATGTCCTCTAAAGTCTTTTCTAACTCTGAAATTCTATGCTTCTCTATTTTCTCCTTAGCAGGATTCTGGAAGACCATTTATATCAGAGAAGGACAAACTAATAAAATGCTAACACCTGAAGCCATCTTAGAAGGTATTTTATTTCAACTGCCCCATTTTACAGAAAAAGAAACTCAAAGTGGTAAGAAACTAGTAGCGGTAGTCACCTGAGCACTGAGGAGGGAATAGACGCAAAAGATATTCTGTGGACCATCTATGGGGTTCAGTGGATTAAAAGCCAGGCTCAGAAATGGGAGGTCCTGTGTTCAAATCTGACGCAGACACTTCCTAGCTGTGTGACCCTGGACAAGTCACTTAACCCCCATTGCCTAGCCTTTACTACTTTTCTGCCTTGGAACCAACACACAATACTGATTCTATGACAGAAGTTAAGAGTTAAAAAGATATTCTAGAATGATTACTGGCAAGAGTTGAAAACTAAATAGAAAAAAATGGAGAAGGAGGGGTAAGAGTTGAGGATGACTCCAAGATGAAAAATCTGAGGGGCAAGAAGGATGGTTCCTTCAATAGAAATAGGGAGTCAGAAAGGAGGGCTGGGATTAGTTAGGAAAAAAATAAAGACAGTTCCTTAGCAGGACAGAAATAAGGCAAAGATAGTATGAGGTGCTAAGACCTAGGATTCCTTTGGTGTGGTGAATTCCCAGGTGAAGAAACTCCCTTCACTAATGCAGGTCAGCACCTATGGCCTTAGGGAGTTCTGTAGAGTGTTGAGAGGTTAATGACTTGCCCAGGGTCGTATAGTCAATATATGTCAAGAGTCAGCCTTTGAACAAGTCTTTCTAGCTTTCAGGTCATTTGATAACTTATCAGATGAAGAGGGTTCATGCAAAAAAAAAAAAAAGAAAAAGAAAAAGAAAAAGAAAGAAAAAAGGTGAGGATCTTTGTCTTAGGGTGAGTCATTAGATTTTTTTCCCCACCAACATTCTCATTTGGAATCATGTGTTCCCCCTATAGAGTCCTTCCTCCTGAGCTGAGGTAGATCTCCCAAGTTTTATTTTTCCTACAAGAAAAAAAAATCTTCCCTAAGATGACAGATATCCATGTGACTTCTTCAAGGTAGAAAGGCAGGTCTGAGAAAACCTTCCCTCTGGGATTCCCTCCCAACCACACTGTCTATATCTCTTGTATGTCCTCAATTTGTGAGTTGTCTGCTCCATTAGAATGAGAGATCCCTGAGGGTAGGAATGATGTTTTTGCCTTTCTTTGCTGTCCTTGGCTCCTGGGACATAGTAAACACTTAATGATAAATGCCTGTTCACACAGCAAGTATTAAATGAATGTTTGTTAACTGACTCACAGCTAGCTTTTGAAACCGAGTCTTTTGGCTCCAAATCGAATTCTCTGACCATAATTGTAAATGAGACCAAAGGGGTGGGAGGAAGTAGGCTGAAGGCTGGCTCGCCATGTTGGCTGGTGAGTCTATGCTAGGAAGGAGGGCACTCTCTCTACTACTGCTAGCTGAGTGACAGACAACTCTATGATCATGAGCTTTGGATAGAAATGGACCAGCATCCTGTGCCTCTTCTTTAGCCCTCAGAACACCCGCCATGACATCACGTTGGGTAAAATCACACAGATCGGCCTTTCCCAGCAGAGGATGGTGGGAGCCTCTTCTCACTTGGCTAATATAATTCCTTCATTATCCACTAAGTGGTGGTAGGTACTTTGTTTTCTTATTATCATTTTAAGAGAGGCCTTTGAAAGGAGGCCCAGAACCAGAAACCTCGATGAATTTATGAGATTGGTAGCTATTTCCCCCCAGTTATAATGCAATCCATTTCATTTGCAACTGATTTAACATGAAGTCTTATTTAAGAGAGATAAATAAAGCCAACCCACATCTGTTGTCCTTCCTCTCTTCACTCTTCAGTTGTACTACAGGAAATTTTTCATTGATTACTCTGCAATTACATTAGAGGCAGGACAAACCTACCCAGGCAAAAAGAGTTTGGAGAAGAAATTCACTTTGCTTACTTACCTTGGGCATACTCTCTTCCACAATAAGGAGGAAGAATAATGGAGACACAGTGAGAGGACCTGGGTTCAAACTACCCTTTTAATCTGTGACCTAGTTTGGGTCCTCTCTGATGCTCAATTTCCTCATCAGTATAATAAATAGGGCCAGTCTGGGTTCTAGTCCGACCTTGGATACTTATATGCCGAACCACCATGGCCAAGTGTATTTTAACCACTCTAAGGTTCAGTCACTTTATCAGTCAAATGAGGGACTTGGACTGGACGATGACTGAAGTCCTTTCGGGTCCTAAATCTATGATGTCAGTCCTGGCCTTGAACAAGTTATTTGGGTTCCACATTCAGGAAGGATTAGAATTGTCCCTCTTGGCCTCAGAGAACCCAACCACGTGGAAAAGATGGAAGTTGTAAAGAAGTAAAGTTTGGTTTGATGTCAAGAAAAATTGCCTAACAATAAGACATGTCTAATAATAGTGCAATGGGCAGCCCAGGGAGGTAATGAATTCCCTCTTTCCTTGGACCTCTCCAAGGAGAAAGTAAATGAACAGTTGATGAGTATGAATTCTTTTCACACATGGGTTGGACTGAATGGCTTCTGAGGTCCCTTCCAACTCTCTAATTCTGTTATCTTATTATTCTTTGTGCCTCGGTGTCTTCATATGGAAAACAAAGCTATAGGTCTCGATGACCAAGATGTCTTTTCATTATACCAATCTGTGACCAAGCCTTTTGCCACATCTATTTAACTGCAACTCTCCAAATGCCAAAGTATGCCTCACTCCTGGGAGAAAACACTAATCTAAGAAATAAAGAGGGAGTCTGGAGAATCAAAGGACATGGAGACGAGGCCACCATTCATTGCTCCGAGTAGTTATCAAAAGTGACATTATCTGAACAAGAACTGAGACGCTCTTAGAAGTGGAACAAAACTTTAGTTTTACGAGATTTAAGTCTCAATTTCATTGTTATTTTACCAATTTGAAAGCTTGTTTCCCAAGAAAACACTTTGAAAGAACTAATTTTTATACCCCAAATGAAATAACAAACATGAAAGTCACATTTTCTCCCTATTTGAAAATCAATATTTCTTCAATTATTTTTTAAGTGCCTTAAAGGTCAAACATTGCTCCCTCACCTACAAAGACAGACCAGGGGCAAATTCAAATTTTTACAACTTTTGCTGTGTTTTTTTATTCCCCCTTTGACAATCACCTAAGACCCTCCCTTTCCATTGAAAACATTCTGAGGAATTGTGTATGCTTATGAATTTATCCATCATTCTCTTGAAATTTAGATTATTTGTGGTCTCACTGGAATTTGTAAATTGCCTATTGACACACAGCACCACTCTTCTTGCCTTTGTAACCTATTTGATCCTTGTCTAAGGAATCACTGAAAATACTGAGTAATTTCCAAAACCAAGCCACCCCTGATCTCCTCATATAATTCATTTTTGAATACCGGTCATTGCTTAACTGTAGCTCCTGCCTCCTTTATATGTATGAATGAACCAGCATGGGTGGTTATAATCTTCCAGTTCTAATATAGACAATACAATGTGCATTTTTCGTCCACTTTGTTTTTAAAGTATGAATGCTTAGATAAATGTTTTTCAAATGATTATGGATTTCTCTATCACGTTCCAGGGTTTCAGGCAATTCATGTTACATCATTAACGTTCATTGGAATAACTCTGGGGAAGCCTTTACTTGGACTCTACCCAGTACATTCTCTAAGGAAACAAGGTTGCTCAGAGGAGCTTTAGACCCCTTGGTTTATGTTTCACTTGGTGTTAATACTCAAACATTGCTGAAACAAATTATTCTCATAGTTGTATCTGTCATTCAGGCTTGAGAAAATTTAACAAAGGGGAAAACTGTATTTGAGACAGACTATAAAGCTTTGTTTTGTTTCTCTGGTTCAAAAAACATTTGCAAATATTTCCTATTTCTCTAAGCTAACAACAGGGGCTGTAGTTGTCATTTTATTGGCAAAGAGAACTACTACAGGAGGAAACTATAGGCTATAACTCTACAAAGAATATTCAGTCCTGAGGTGATAAGAGGTAAAAGACCATTATAGAAGCACCAGCAGGTCTGTCCCATTTCGTCCCTTTTTGTTGTCCTTCCAGATGTTATCTATAAATGCTATCTATACTTTGTCTTTCCCCAACACCTCTCATTGTGCTTTCCAAACAGTAGGGAGTTAATATGCACCAGATGAACTGAAATATATTGCTTATCTTTAACCCCATCCATTCTTGTCCAGAAATTAAGTTCTCAAAACTCTCTATAGGATAGTTTCCTCCTCTGTGATATGGAGCCTCGATGCCTATATCTGGGGAGAAAAGTAGGGTGGGGGGCTTTGGCTCCTGAGACAAGGCTTAGAAATTGTGCTTCTGGAGCCAAAAGAACTGCAATACATGAGTATAATGGAACATTATGCTGTAAACAATGACAAAGATAATGGATTCAGAGAATCACGGAAAGGCTCCCATGAACTGATACAAAACTATGTAAATAAAAGTCAGGAAAACAATACCCCTAAGGACTACAACAATGTGAAGGCTAAGAACAATCATCACAAAATAATCACCAAAAAAGGCTATGACATTACAAAGAACAAGCACTGCCCCCCACTACCCCCCCCCAAAAAAAAAGACTGGGAGAAGCCAGGTCCTGCCTGCTACTTCTTTTCAGAGGAGAAGGTTCCAAGAGTGTGGAAAGTAGCATATAACATCAGATTTTTCTTTGGCTACATAGTTAAGTTTGGCTATTTTCTTCTCTTCTATTTAAAAAAAAGTCTTTGTTTTAAAGCAGAGCTCTCTGGGAGGGAAAGGGGGAAGAAGAGAAGGAAAAATCATGGTGATATAAAAACAAAATATGCTTACAAAAATCTCGTTTAAAAATTCTGCTTCCCCATAGTTGGAAAATATGCCCCTTTCGCATTATAATCTATCCAGCCTTTAAGCCTTGACTGCAGACAGGCAACTGTCAATCACCAAACATTTATGAAGTACCTACTATGTGCCAAGAATACAAATGCCAAAGTGGTTCTCCCAAGGTGGATGATAGATAGATCTATTGTAGCATCTAAATATAGAACATGCAGAGATAAATATATTTATAACATATACAGAGATAACATATAAATATAGAACATGCAGAGATAAACATATTTATAACATATACAGAAATAACATATAAATATTCAACACATAAACAGAGATAAAATACAAATACGCAGTAATTGTAGGGGAGGGTCACTAGGAAATGGGGGGAAGGAACCCGGAAGGGCTTCTTGTCGATAATGGCCTCTTTGCTGAGTCATGAAGAAAATTAGAGTTGGAGGAAATGGAAGGAGGAGGTACATTCCTGGCATGGGGGGAAGGGGAGATATTTTAAATGTGCAGAGATGAGACTTGTGACTTGATTCACCAAAAAATAACTACCTGCATGCCACAGAGAGTGGAAATTTGTACCCATAAAAAATGTGCATTTATTAAAAGTCGTATTAAATGCATCTCCTCGTGGCGTTCTAAATGGCTGCCTGACTTGCCTATAGTCTAGTACTTCCTAGTTCTGCATAGAGGCACTGTGAGAATTAATATTTAGAAAGGCAGAAAGGAATAACCAGTAATAATGAAAAATATGCTCTGTAGCGCCCGTTTCCCTGCAGCAAAAAAAAAAATGATATTTCTGATATCAATACAAGGTATCTTTCTGTATGCCAAGAACAGGAGAAGACTGCATAAACTTGGCCCCCAAGTGAGTCATTGAGAAAATTCAGGATCCAGGTTCCTAGGGAAGAAGAGAACTCAGGATACTGCCCCGAAATGGGCCAGGGGTCTACGTCTACTTTTTAATCTATGCTCTTCGGTGACCTGGGATTCCAGGGGGGAAAAAAATCAAATAAATAAACAAACAAACAAATAAATAAATAAATGGAAACCCTCCCCCCCAGCTCTACCCCGCCAACCCCCCACCCCCCAGAAGATCAACTATCATTTCCCCAAGAGTAATCATAATTTTTTTTTTGCTCTCATAATATTCAAGGACTAATTTTCAGTAACTACAGGCTACACAAACCATTATTAATTTATCACCAAAGAAACTATTTGTAGTGCGGGCGATCAATCTCCAATAGGCGTCCTGGCGTACACGTCTGATAAACCGAGCTCTGTGTAATCCAGCTGCTCCGCATTTTGAATTTTTTATTTATAGAACAAGTCAAATTAATAACTCAAAAATGTTGTTTCAGGCAAAGTAATAGACACACAATAAAACTATTCATTTCCTAAAAGGTCACTCTAGGAGATGCATACATTGTTTAAAAGCCGCCCAACAATGCCATTATTCCACCGAAAAGGGAAAATGTGTAATAAGCAGTTCGGGCACATATCTGCACTGGAGACCTTAGGCTAATTTAAAGTAGAATCACAAGGCAATCAATCATACTCTAAAATTACTTCATTTTCCAAACTGTTTACACTTTTTAAGTTACAAATCCACTTTCTGCTATTTCAACTCACGATTTACAACTACAGATTTAGACTGCTTGGCTGACAGCCAAGCTCGAGTCATGAGGGAACTAATGATATGAGCAGATCAGTGTTTTATAATGGAGAAAAGCGCATGTAAATTTCCAGTATGTCTGCAAGTAATCAAGGCATTGCTGACTATAAATGAGGCCGTCTCAAATTTATTTTAGGAGAAATATCTTAAAGCTGTACTTCTTCTCCAGGCCAAAAAAACGCCTTTCAGAGGAACTCTGAGATTACTCAAATTATTGTAAATAAACTGTTATGCAAACAATATGTAAAGAATAGTACAATAGGTGACTTATTTCAACATTCCCTTCTCACATGCCCTTATCATGCTTTCTGGAATGCTGGAGTAATGGAAGGGAACAAAGAAAAGATTTTGCCTGCTTCTCTCTCTCTCTCCCCTCCTCCTTTCCCCCTTTCTCTCTCCACCCCCCTCCTCTCCCTCTCCCTCCCTCCCTCTCTCCCTGTCTCTCTCTCTCCCTCCCTCTCTCTCTCTCTCTCTCTCTCTCTCCCCCTCTCCCTCCCTCCCTCCCTCTCTC
>NC_058131.1:707160734-707198224 GCF_016433145.1 Gracilinanus agilis
AAGGAAGGAAGGAAGGAAGGAAGGAAGGAAGGAAGGAAGGAAGGAAGGAAGGAAGGAAGAGAAAGGAAGGAAGGAAGGAAGGAAGGAAGGAAGGAAGGAAGGAAGAGAAAGGAAGAAAGAAAGAGAAAGGAAGGAAGAAAGAGAAAGGAAGAAAGAAAGGAAGAAAGAGAGAAGGAAAGAAAGAAAGATTTTATAAACTTATGAGGATATACCAAGAAAGAGTGGCCTATGAAAACCATTTCAACTGATCATACCCCAGGGTCTCCAGCAAATATCTTTATGCTGTATTTCCCCACTGCTGAGTAAGATGGCCCCACAGAGTGGTCTCCTCATTCACTTGGGTCTTGTGCTACATTGGATCTACTGCTCTTCATGGAGGCTAAAACAAGCTATCTGACTGGGTTCTAGGCTATGGTTTGTGCTAAGACAGGGCTTTCAGAACCACTGAATTCCAAAAGGAAGTCAATGAAGTAAAAGGTCATGGTGCATGGATGTGCCATCTTGTGGAAGATGTACCAACTGGTATCTATTGTAGCTTCTTGGTGGTGAGGGAGGAAACATGAAAAATGGGAGTATATCTATCTATCTATCTTTCTTTCTTTCCCTCTCTCTTTTTCCTTCCTTCCTTCTTTCCTTCCCTTTCTTCCTTGCTCCCTCTCTCCCTCCCTTCCTTCCTTCTTTCTTTCTTTTTCTTCCTTCCTTCTCTCCCTCCTTCCCTTTCTTCCTTGCTCCCTCTCTTCCTTCCTTCCTCCCTGCCTTCTTTCTTTCTTTTTCTTCCTTCCTTCTCTCCCTCCTTCCCTTTCTTCCTTGCTCCCTCTCTTCCTTCCTTCCTCCCTGCCTTCTTTCTTTCTTTTTCTTCCTTCCTTCTCTCCCTCCTTCCCTTTCTTCCTTGCTCCCTCTCTTCCTTCCTTCCTCCCTGCCTTCTTTCTTTCTTTTTCTTCCTTCCTTCTCTCCCTCCTTCCCTTTCTTCCTTGCTCCCTCTCTTCCTTCCTTCCTCCCTGCCTTCTTTCTTTCTTTTTCTTCCTTCCTTCTCTCCCTCCTTCCCTTTCTTCCTTGCTCCCTCTCTTCCTTCCTTCCTCCCTGCCTTCTTTCTTTCTTTTTCTTCCTTCCTTCTCTCCCTCCTTCCCTTTCTTCCTTGCTCCCTCTCTTCCTTCCTTCCTCCCTGCCTTCTTTCCACTCTCCCTTCCTCTCTCCATTTCTTCCCTCCCAATCAGGCTGGGCAAACCTTGAAAACAGAAATATAATCCAGAGAATCCCTCCCTCCCACTAAACTCGGCTCTGCCCACACCCACTGCCACCATCTTGGGTCTCTCTTCTCAATTTCAGCCCAGACTCTTCTATCTTTTATTTCTCTTTCTAAAGACACATTTAGAGATGAAACCATTCATAACTGCCTATCCACAGACAGTTTGTGGCAGCATAATTGACAATGAGTCTGCTGCAAAAAAAATGAAAATGCTGTTTTAATAACCTTAGCCTAAAATACATTCTCTTGTATGCCTCAAAGGGTTTCAATAAAAAGTCAACCTGTAGAGACATATTTTCTTGGCTTAAACAACAATCCAAAGCATATAAATGTAGTCCAACTATAATGACATATTTATAGGCCAATAAAGCTTACACTGAAGCTCTCAGACCTCACTTAAAGGTGCTCTGTAAGAAACAGCATTATAGAAAATAATTTGAATTTATTTTCAAACTATAGCTGGAAGAATACGAAAATGCACGTCTGCCATGTTTCACTGATTGTATCTGCTACAGTTTAGTGGCTAAAATTTTGGAAAATGAAATAATTCCTCGGTCGCCAATTTCCCACTCCCCTACCAAATATGGGTATCGAGTCCACTTTATTACAAAAGCTAAGTACTGTAATTCTAACGACAAAAATAAATAACTAGAGGCCTGTGTAGCAAACGATTTAATCAGCCCAATTCTTCTAGAAAAACAGGTTCTTGTATTCATTATGCTTATGAATAATACATTCCTCAGCCATTCTATTTTTACATATTGTTATTTTTCTTTATTTTTTTTTTAAGCAACCTCTGAATTAAGGAGTCAGAAAGAAGGGAGGAAAAGACAGTTCGAGACAAGACTCGGGCTGGTTTGGGGCTGGACTTTTGGGGAAAAAGCAGCAAAAGCAGGCAAGAAGAGGGACGAGGGGTCTTTCTGGCTAAAAGAACTTGGCTCAACTCTCCGGCTTGGGTCTGTTGTTCTTTTCACCAATCAGGATAGGATTTTAATGAAAACTCCAGAGATTTAAAGTCCTCTGACCCATCCACTGGCAAATATGACCCGAAAGGAGTAGCAGGAAGGAGGGAGGAGGTGAGAGAATACCTGTTGTCATTTGAATGAGAACAGTCAATAGGAGTCAGCTGAGTTTCTCTTTGCAGAGCAGAAACTGTTTGGCAGACACATTTGTAAGAACCCTCTTGTTTTTCCTATTCAGGAAGAGGCAGGAAGTGAGACAAACTAGGATTAAAGGGAACTTTTTCTACCTAAGTGAACAGTCTGAGTTCTTTAATTAGATCTGTATGCTTTAAAAAAAAATAAATAAATCCATTCCTTAAAGGGCAACGTATTTATTTGTTTTTTTTAAACTATGATGAAATAACTTCGTAATTCAAGAAAACACTCCAGAGTTCTCCTTTATTCCCAGAAAGGTGAGAAGTTTCCATTTCTGCTTCCTTCCAGCAGAAGGAGAAAAGAAAGGCTCTTAAGTCATCATCCCGCTCATGTCCTCTCTTTGGAAAGAAAAATGGTAGGCTGGGAGGGTTCTGCAGAAGGCAAAGCCCACTAAGAACGTCAAGCGCCATCCACCGGGTGGGATGGGGGTGCTTTTCAGTGTGGCCAGGAGAAAGGTAGATAAGAACTGTGGCATCGTATGCCAAGGAAAGAGCAGACAACAAATATTCTGGAGGTCCACCCAGAGAAGAGAAAAGGCTGCTGGGGACCAAAGAGCCCTCTAAAGGTGTGGGGACGGGAATGGGTCCCCAGCAGATGCCACCCATCATCTTCCCAACAGACACCCCGACGAGGTGGACTTGGAAAGCACAGATCAGGGCAATAATGGAAACTCGCTGCAGTTAGTTTTTGTTTCTCTTTCCATATTATTACAACACAGGGCACATTCCCATTACAAAAGCTGTGTCTTGAATTCCCCACAGCTCATACCAACTCGGGAGCATTTCGAGGCCCCAAATCCTAGCCTTAAAGGGCATTCTGCTAAAAAATAATTAGTTTGAGTTCTAGTGACTTTGCCACCCACCAGAGGCCAGATTCCTAACCGGCTCTCCTGGTCTTTGTTCTATCTTCCTTTGGACTGAACAGCGGGTCAGGTCAAATGTAGATATTCTAGGCTAATCCAGGGTCCAAATTCCTAAAGAAACATTTATTAAGCTCCAACTCCGCGTTCAACACTCTGCCTTAATTAAAAGTGCTTTAAATCACAAGGGCAAGTAAGGCATTTAAAATTGGGGGTGCCAGGCCCGGCCCTTTGAAAAATGATCCAAATAGAAAAGGAATGAACTTTTCAAAAAAAAAAAAAAAAAAAAACCCGGGAAATTAAAGGATAAGAACACGAAATTTTCTGCTACAGTAGAAAGGTTGAACTGTTTTGTTTGTTTTCATTCCTAATGCCCCGATTAAGAATCAACCCTGGTATAAAAATGCATCGGCTTCCTTATGAAGTCCCAGCTACCATATCCTCTGTCTCCCAGGGGTTTCCTGCTGGTCTGTTTGTTAGTAACAGTATATTCCAACACACAGGAAAAAGAAAAAAAAAAAGCACAAAAAAACACAACCACCCAAAAAAAGGGTTTTTAGCTCTAAGGGAAACACAGAACAATGGTAGCGAGACTGGGCTGTGGAATCCAAACTGCAGTGTGATTCGCTCACCCAATGTCAGGAAGATAATGGGCCGTGATGTCCTTGACAGTTAAGAATTAAAAATCAGAATATAGGGGTTCTCCATCGCGAGATACACTCTATAACTTGGGAGGGAAAAATACCAGTTTCATAATTCCAATAACAGTGTGTAGGCACATTTTTGAATATGCTGGACTTTCCACATGGATGCTACATTCCAAAAACAAAGACTTCAATACCTACCAGCAGACTCCAGCATGTGGACCATTCAACCCCAATAGTGATCAAATATTAAAAAAAAAAACAAATCTGCAATAATAGAACTGATCGCAAAGACCAAGTCAATGGAAAGATGTCCAGTTCTGAACAAATAACATTTCTCTTTAGAAAATGGACATTAGGGGGCGGCTGGGTAACTCAGTGGATGGAGAGCCAGGCCTAGAGACGGGAGGTCCTAGGTTCAAATCTGGCCTCAGATACTTCCTAGCTGTGTGACCCTGGGCAAGTCACTTCACCCCCACTGTCTGCCCTTACCACTCTTCTGCCTTGGAACCAATACACAGTATTGACTCCAAAATGGAAGGTAAGAGTTTTATTTAAAAAAAAAAAAATGGACATTATCAAGTCAGAGGGATTATTACTATAATGAACTTAAAAAACCCAGAACTGAGAAAGAGCATTGAATAATGGATAGAGCACCAGCCTTAGACTCGGGAAGACTTAAACGCAAAGCCAACTTCTTCCATGTACCTGCCATGTGTACCTGGGCAAATTTAACGTTCAAGCTCTCTATCTATGGAACTAGGTTTGAGCTGTATCACCTTTCTGGTCCTTATAAAGACCTTGATCAGAATAGATAAACAGAGGACTCAGGCTAAGTCAGAGACACCCAGAGACACCAAGGGGTCCATGGACAGATTTCAGGAGGTCTGTGTCCTTGGATGAAAAAGAAAATTTACTTCTTTCTTTTCATTAACCTTTAAGTGAAATGTAGTTTCAATTTTGAATTTAATTCAATTATGAATGAAAAAAAATTACTTAATTCAATTATGAATGAAAAAAACTCACACCACATTATTCTGAGAAAGGATCAATAAGTACCATTAGATTAACAGAGGATTCCATAATCAAAAAAGGTCAGGACTATAGGATGATCTCTGAAATTCCCCTCCAGATCCTCTAGCCAGATCTCCTGCTTTTTGGTAGCCCCATTGGCTAGGAGAACACAATTTAACACAGTAGGTACTCACTAGGGTTTATCGTAAATATTTGTGACACATTCCTATGCCCATTTGTGTGCATGATAAATATCCAGACCTTTGGAAATACACATGTCCCAAGATGGCAGAAGGTTGGAGATATCAAGTCCCTTAAAAAAAAAACCCCAAAAACAAAAAACTAGCCCACGCAAGCATGCAAACCATGGGCACGCATACCATACCGCCACCTCCCATGCCCATAGATCCGATTTAGGAATGGAAGCTGTATTTACCAAGGTCTGCCTTTTCCTTCAGAACGTCTTTGAAGTTGAGTCCGCTGTTCAAGGTGGACTGCCTGTATTTGAGCAAGGCTTCCTTCTGTCCATTTTTGCTCAATTCTTCAAGTTTTACTGGCCCGGCCCGGAGACCGCACTTCCACTTGGAGAAATCTGAATGTGCCCATTTGACCAGGTCTTCGAGCTTCACAATCACCTTCTCGGAAACTGCAATAACTTCATCCTAAAAGCAGTTGTCAAAGAAGAAGCCAAAATGTAATTTCCCAGTCCAGTGTGAATGGTACAGTACAGTCCTAGCTGACATTTCATCTGAACCGGGCGAGCTTTGCCAGGGCAAACCATAATCTGGGATGTACGTGTGTGACTTCTCCTTCTGTATCAAAGAACATTCAATAACTCATTTTATTTTTATGGCTGTTCAATGTCATTATTAGCTGCTGACTTCGGGAATAATTTACACGATCAAAAATGCCCCCGAATATCAAGCCAGTAATCCTAATGGCGATTCTTACTATCGACTGCCAAAGCTCATTTGGTGGATCCAAAGCCTTGGGTGAAAGCTAGCTTTTTAGGTGCAATTAACTCCAAATGTAAAAAAGAGGGCTAGATGACTAATGGTTAGCCAGTCCTCATATAAATGGACTAAGTAAATCTGGGATTCTTGGAACTCTGACTCACCAGAAAATTCCTATGTTTATGGTACATTTTCCCTTGGCTTATACACAAATATTGAATTTAACTTTTGTCCTAAAAATTAAATAAAACCGTGATGTAATCCCAAAAGAAATACTCCATAAATGTTATGTTTTTCCCACCGAACAAAACTTACACGTTCTCATGTTTCTTAAAATCTTTGTAAGTTGAGAAATGAACTGATTTTTTTTTTTCAAAAGGGGGGGAAGGGAAGCCCACAATTCTAAGAAAAGCAGTTTAAACTTAGTCTCTCCTATAGAACACGCATTTGAATTTTAAGTATATCTAATTGCTTCCAGGAAACAATCAACTCTTCTTGCTCAGAATGTATAAAGTAAGTTCAGAAATTCTCCCTGCCTGTATACCAGACCCCCCTCCTAGAAGGATGAGCTGGGAAGGGCGTCCGAAGATAAACTCTCTGGTCTTAACTTAAATATTTGAAACAAGTGACATTTCGACTTGAACTGACTTCTAGAACTCCTTTCCATTTCCCATTTCAGAAGAAAGCTTCAGCTGTGAAACCCTTTCCAGCCTGTGATATCTCTGCTATCAACATTTTTTCCACCCAACAGAAAGATGTCTCTAGGTTGTTAAACAAAAGGAATTCATAGTTGATTCTGCCTTCCCCGCCCTTTAAACACATTCACACACACATATATTACTCAATAGGAAATAAACAAACAAAAGGTTATTGAGATAAGCTTACCACAATATGGAGTCCTAGCTTTAGAAGAAAAAAAAAAAAGATGTAAAATTTTATTTTTCTCATCCAATTCCAAACTGTCTTCTGAGCACAGTGTCTATTACACTGCAGCAAAACAATAAATATTTCATCAGAAATGAAATGTACGTTGGTGTGCTTGGAAAAAAAAAATAAACTTTGGTAATGGAATCCCTTTTCCTTATCGCTATTAAATATGAACTTCCACTAAATGGGAGAGACAATGGAAACGGTGTCTTTATCTTCTGTTTATGAACATTTCTCAATACTTTGTAAACAATGGGGCATACTATAAAGGAGAATTTCAACGGATGATTTCATCCAATTTCATTACACCATCCTCTTGAAATAAAAGATCTGGAGTTGCCGGGCATTTCATCGCTATTACACGGTGATTATTAAATGTTAGAATAAAAATTCAGGCTGGGTGGTGCATCAAAGGCAACTTCACAGTTCCTGGCCAGAACACTGTGGAAGCCTTGTTTAGAAGGCAAGAGGAGATAATGAATGGATCACCCTCCACATTAGAAAAATGTTGGGCAGCATCCCTTGCCATAAAAGATGGCTCCTGAGATCAGGCATGTTTGGGGATGAGGGCTATTTTCAAATAGCCCTGGGATGGTCAAATGATTATCATTTCAATGACCAGCGGCTGCAGATACCTTCCAAAAAATGGTATGACTAGGGCTGGCTGCTATACAAAGCGAGTCGAACGAATCATTTATTAACCAAGAAAAAATGTAGCCCTTCTTTGGTCATTGGTGAATAAGCTCATTTTGCAAGATCCGAGCCCCAGATCTCTCCCATACCGAGAGAATTTCAAAGGGACACACAAAGACCCAACTGCAGGCAAGTCGTAAACCCAAGCATGGTTAAATTGGGAAACCACCAGGCTATTTCACTGTGGATTCATGGAGAAACTGGCCCTACCACATTGTCCAACGCCGGAATTTAGAAAGAAGGAAGGAGAATCTGATGAGCAAAGCAAAGCACAACAACAACAACAACAAAGCAGCCCACATACATCCATGAAGAAGTCCCCAGAAACATGACTTTTCAGATCCAAATTGCGTGTTCAGTTTTACTATTCTGAGAGATGACCAAGCCACAAGGGCAGCACCGACTCGGTTCTGAAGACTCTTCCAGTCCGCAAGTGAGCAGGAGCCTCCAAGAAGGCATCTCAGCACACCCAGCAGACAGTTACGTGAGCCCTGGACAAATGTCGCTGGTGTAATACAGACGGGAAAGGAAGGAGCCCACGCCGCTCTTCTAGCAGGACACAATTAAAAAGGAGCCATAAAACAGGGCATATAAAATATATATGTATATATATAGGTATGCATGTGCATATATACATACACATCTATGTATATGCATGTCTAGATGCATGTACAAATGTGTGGGTCTACATAGCGATAGAGGAGAGAGAGAAGAGCAAGAGAGAGAGAGAGAGAGAGAAGAGAAACACACAAAGAGAGAGAGATTAGAAGGACTGAGAGAGAGAAAGAGAGAGATTAGAAAGACTGAGAGAGAGATTAGAAAGTCTGAGAGAAAGAGAGAGAGGGAGAGGAGCAAGAGGAGAGAGAGAGAGAGAGAGAGAGAGAGAGAGAGAGAGAGAGAGAGAGAGAGAGAGAGAGGGAGGGAGAAGAGAATATAATAGTGTATAATAAGGTCCTTCAAAGTCAAGAAGATCAGGGTTCAAATCTGACCTTGAATACATACAAGACAGTTTTTGCTTTTCTTTGTACTGAGTTTAGTGCTTTGCACTATTGAGTGCCAGGCACATATTAAGCACTTAAATAAATTGTTTGTTGAATGACAGACAGACACTGGCCAAGTCAGTTAACTACTCAGTGCTCCAAGCAAACATCTAAGACTAGAAATTGAAAAAAAAAAAGGGCTGTCCTGAATTGACAGAAGGCCTTTCCATGTCTGGATATTTCCTCTATCTATGAAAACCGAAGGGTCTAGTCCCAATTCCTATACATATAAATATATACATGGAAAGAGCACTCTTTCCTGACTTTAGACTCAGAGGACCTGGATTCAAATTTTAGGCCATTTTCCTTCCTTTCTGAGCTTAAATTTGGTGACATTTCCTAGCTATGTGACCCTGGACAAGTCACATAACCCTGTTGGCCTCAGGTTCTTCTTCTCTAAGATCCTTTCCAGCTCTAGGGCTTTATTTCAATCAATCAGTAAAACATTTACTAAGGACATATTGTGAGGTAGGTCCTGCTAGGTACTAGGAATACAAAGGCAAAATGCCAAAGAGGACTTGCCCTCAAGGAGCTCACATTCAAACAGGAGAGTAAATATAAAAGTATAGTATAGGCCAAACAGAGAGAAGGTATTATAGGGATGGGGGGGGAGCTAGAAACTGAGGGAACCAGGAGAGGAAGGCGGCTGTCTCTTGAAGGAAATCTGGGCTTTCAAAAGGCAGACAGAAGAAGGAGGAAAAGCATTCCAGGCACTGGGGACCACCAGTGCTAAAACTTAACCCTTTTCGACACGGCTCTCATTCCTTACTGCTCCTCCTGAGCCAGAGTCCTTCTAACTAAATCACGAAGTCAGAATCTGAAGAGCTAGAAGGAAATCCAGAGATCAGCCATCTAGTCCAAAGTCTTCCTTTCAGAGATAAGATCAAAGTCATTTGGCCCAAAGTCATCTAGACAGTCAGTGGCAGAACTGGGGCCAGAACCCATATCCTTGGCTTCCTAGTTCAGTGCTCCTCTCATTGGGACATGCTGTAACCAATAGGCTTTATTTATTTAATTATTTTTGGGGGGGGACCATAAAAGCTTTCATTTCAGTCATCCTTCATTATACTGGTTTTCACTTCACAGACCCTTGAAATCATCTCCCAACACTCAACTGAAGCAGCTCTCTAAGGTCAACAGCAATCTCAACAGCTCAATCCAATGGCCCCTTCCTCCGTCTTTGGTCCTCCTTGGCCAGCCCTCGACATCCGACGTTCAACACATCCCTCCTCCTGGATATTCTGTCTTCCCACGGCTCCCCTAACACCACCAGCTCTTGGTTGTCCATTTACCCGGCTCACCATTTCTTCTTAGTCCCCTTTTGACCAGTTCATCATTGACCTCCAAGGCTCTGTTCTGAGCCTTTCTTCTCCTCCCACAAGTATTCTTATGTTAAGATTCAAAATGATAAAGACAAATAGTATAAGAGAAAAGCTTATTTTAATAGCCATGGCCTTGTGGGTGAAATATCTATGACCGCGCTTGACTATCTTCTAAATTTACCGCCGGAGCCCATCCTCTCTCTCTCCTACGCCAGCCAGCTAAGCAGGAAACCAGGAACCCTTCTCTAGGCCCTCCTCTGAATTTAAGCTGCCCTATGCGTGGGGACCTTAGACGTCCCCACGCCCAAAGACCGGAAACCCACTGGAATCATGGGTAACGTAGTCTCAAAGCCCCCACGTGTCCATAGGGAGTCTGCCAGACACTTCCAAATAGCACTTCCCTGAATTCAAAAGAAACACTTAAACTTCTTGAATGTATGACGTCCCCCCCTCTCCACTCAGCAGTCTGATGAAGTCTATCACCAAAGAATAAGGTTTTTAAATTCATAAAAGAAAACACATAGGATTTCAAATGTATTTAAAATAGAATGATCAAGATATTTGTTTAAAAGGTCACTTATGGGGACAGCTGGGTAGCTCAGTGGATTGAGAGTCAGGTCTAGAGATGGGAGGTCCTGGGTTCAAATCTGGCCTCAGACACTTCCCAGCTGTGTGACCCTGGGCAAGTCACTTGACCCTCATTGCCTAGCCCTTACCACTCTTCTGCCTTGGAGCCAATACACAGTATTGACTCCAAGATGGAAGGTAAGGGTTAATAATAATAATAATAATAATAATAATAATAATAATAATAATAATAAAGGTCTTTTATCCCTGATTATGAAATGTGAATCCCTACTTTAGAGTCTTCCTTCTGGTGAACTTCTCAAACATCTCCAACCGCCCTCCGTTATTGTATCATCACCAACTGCCCACTGGAAAACTCCAAAGGGGCATCCAGTAGACTTCTCAAATTTAATGTCCAAAATGGAACTCATCATATTTTCCTAAAAACTCATCCTTTCTCTAACTTTTTCTATTTCTGTCGGTAGCCACTGTCTTTCCAGTGACCCAAGCATACATCCTTAGAGTCTTCTTGATCCTCCTCCCACAGGCCTCATAGCCAATCAGTTGCCAAATACTAACCATATAACGTCTTTCCTATCTATCCGTCTCCTTCTCCCAACTCACAGATTTTTCTTTTTTAGTTTAGGCCTTTGTCAGTTCTCTTGGCCTACAGACAGAGCCTCCTAATTGGCTTTCTTGCTTTCATTTTGTCCCTGTCTCCCATCCATCCTCCATACTGTTGCTAAATTGGCCCTTCTGAAACAGACATAACCATCCCCTCCCCTATTTAAAACCCTTCAGTGGTCCCTACTGCCTCTAGGATGAACTACAAAAGGCTCAGCCTGACATAGAAAGCCTTCCACACACAATATGGCTCTCACTACCTTCCCAGTTTTATTCCTCATTCTTCCCTATCATATACTCTTCTCTTTTGGTCAAACTGGCCTCTGGCCAGCTTTTGTTTTTTTTTTTTTTGTTTTTGTTTTTGTTTTTTTTAATTTTTTTTAAACCCTTGTTCTTCGGTGTATTGTCTCATAGGTGGAAGAGTGGTAAGGGTGGGCAATGCGGGTCAAGTGACTTGCCCAGGGTCACACAGCTGGGAAGTGGCTGAGGCCGGGTTTGAACCCAGGACCTCCCGTCTCTAGGCCTGACTCTCACTCCACTGAGCTACCCAGCTGCCCCCTGGCCAGCTTTTGTTTTAACATAACATGCCATCTCCCATCCCAGGATCTTAGCGCAGGTGGTCCCCAAAATCTGAAATGCCCTCCCTCTTGAATTCTGCCTCAAAAAGCCCCATAAGTACAGCTCAGATACCAACTCTTAGCATTTAGACATCACCTTCTGCTTCCCTGCCTTGTTGGTGCTCTCTCTCTCTCTCTCTCCCTCTCCCTCTCTCTCCGTCTCTCTCTCTCTCTCTCTCTCTCTCTCTCTCTATCTCTCTCTCTCTTCCTCTCTCTCTCTCTTTCTTTCTCTCTCTGTCTCTTTCTGTCTCTCTGTCTCTCTCTTTTCCTCTCTCTCTCCTCTAAAATTTTTTTATTCCTCTTTTTTTATACTTTATAACTTTGTATTTACTCTACTTACTTGTGTACTTGCTATATCTACTGAACCTTCCCTTCATCCCCTCAGAGAGCAGAAACTTTCTTTCATTTGTGTCTTTCTATCTTCAGGGAACAGTAGGATATTATACACTGTAGGCAATTAATTTCTGAATTCAAATGAAATTCTTCTCTTTCCCTGATCATTCCTTATCTCCCTTCTTTGATCTTCTTCCTTCTTTATCTGTTCTTGGCATTGTCCTTGACCCTCTGCTCTTTCCTCCCTATATTCATCTCTTTAAAAAAAAAAAAAATTCAAGTTTTTTGTGTCTCTGGCTATGATAGTCCTAGAATAGTTCCTCTAATCTCTAGTTCCCAAATTCACCAAAAGCCTTGCCTCTGGCCTAGTTCATATTTCCAACAACATACGAGCATAAGACATAGAGTGGTTAGGCCCATGTGGGACTCCTAGAGAAGGAAAAACCTCAGTGGGAGTCATGGGGCAAGGATGCTACTAGAACAAGAGAGAATTTAGAAGGCTCACCTCTCTTTCGGTGTTTTAGCCCAGGAAGAAAAACGATAAGAGACTTTTTTTAGGAATTCAATGGGGGTCTACTATTGGGGAGAGATGTATGATAATGAGAAAAAGAAAGAGCATCAAGCCAGAAGGGACTTTAGAGGTCATCAAGTCAAGGAGCATTTAAGCGCCTACTATGTGCTGGGGACTGTGCAAAGTCCTGGGGATACAAAGAAGGGCAAAGCAGAAACAAACCTCAAAACTCAGCCTCTGCTCTCAAGAAATTCACACTTTAATAGAGGGGGAGACGAGCAAATAACTATGAACAAACAATATAGAGACAGGAAAAAACTGGAGATAATTAATTGAGGGAAAGGACTAGCATTAAGGAAGATCAAGAAAGGTGGAATTTTACCTGGAACTCAAAAGTTTTGGCAGCAGACACTTCTGAGCCCTGTGGCCCTGGGCAAGATACTTTATCCTGTTTGCCTCAGTTTCCTCATCTACAAAATGAACTAGAGAAGGAAATGGCAAACCACTCTAGTATCTTTGCCAAGGAAACCCCAAATAGGGTCACAGAAAAAAATGAAACAACTGACCGACCGGCCAACCAAACTGTAGCAAAGGAAGCCAAGAAATAAAGATGAAGAAAGAGTTTCGAGGATGTGGGAGAGCCAGGGAAAATACACAGTCCAGAATAGAGTATCTACTTGGAGGATGGGCAAAGCAATCAGCATGGACTTCCTCATTTTCTAGAATGAAGAAATTGAGGGGCTGAGAGATTCGTGAATTGGCGCCGTGTCTCACGACTACAGTAAATGTCCGAGGCTGGATTTGGACACCATTCTCCTAATCCTAAGCCCAACATGCCTCCACCTAGCTGTCTCTCCAGGGACTCCCATCTTTTCGCCTCATTTTAGTCTTCCCTCTCGAGCTGACCTTCTCTCTCCTTCGTTTTATCAGCAGCCACTGAGTTTTCTCTTTGTTTCAGGCCTCGGTAACTCAGTGGCCTTGTTCGGTCCTTCACATTCTCTCTCGGTCGCCGTTCACTCTCCTTCCCATTCTTTCACTGTGACTGTATGAGCATTATGTATCATCTCAGGAACTATAATAACGAGGTCTCCCTCCCCGTAGGGCATTACCCAGGTGCTGGATGGATCCATGTGGGACGGGGACCGGGCAGGGCAGGCAGAGCCACATCGGTGGTCCTGGATGGGGAGAGAGTTGCCTAGAGAATCCCTGGGCTGACAAGAGAGTCGCCATGAGGGGGCTGCCCAGGGGAGCAGTGGGGTCCTTCAGCAGGTGGAAGGATGGGACACTTCCACGATTCAACATATCCAAAGCCAAACGGGTCTTTCTTTATAAACAACATCCCCAACCAGAACGGTACGGCCATTCTCCATTGTCAGGCTCAAACCCTGGCGCCATCTTGGATTCCTTCTTTTTCTTGGCTCCTCTCACAGACCACCAAGTGATGCCGATTTGGAGGTTTCCTGGGACATTTTCTCTTTCCTTCCAGATCAAGACTCTCTCCTTGGCATCCAGTACCTGCCTTCAGGCTATGATCTATCCTGCCCACCCCTGGCAGATGAGGTTTAAAATATTTCACCCGAGGGTGTCCCTATTAAAGAATGTGAAGACTTCTTACTGATTCCTGCATCCAGCTGAGCCTTTGCTGCTTCTGCCATAGTTAGAGGCCCTCCCACCCCATCCAGTTCCATCCAGGCCTATTTCCTACAATTCTCTTAAGAGAGCCAATCAATACTGCACATTCATTCCAAGGCAAAGAGAGGTCAAGGACAAGACAATGGGAGTTAAGTGACTTTCCCAGGGGCACACAGCTAACAAGCATCTGAGGCCAAATTTGAACCCAGGCCTCTCTAGGCCTGGCTCTCTATCCACTGAGCCACCTAGCTGCCTCTATGGTTGCTCTCTTTAAGTGACAAAATTCTCTTTCTTCCAAAAGAAATACAGACCAATATGGGGGAAAAAAACTTTCGAATGACAATCAGGGGATCCAAATACAGTTCCTGATTTGACCTACTAATGGTCTGAAGAATAATCAAAGCACTCTATATTTCACTCTCTTCATTTTGGGGGGGGGAACAAGTTTTCTTCCACAAAATGACTAACATGGAAAATGTTTTACATGATTGCCCGTGTAAAATCCATATCACATTGCTGACCATCTCAGCAAGGAGGGGAGGGAAGGGAGATTTTTTTTTTGAAACTCAAAATTTAGGGAAAAATATTTAAAATTATTTTAACATATAATTGAAAAAAATAAAAATTTACATAAAAATATGAGTATTCCCCTCCTCCCCTCTCAAAACAAACCATAACCCATGCAAGCCCCGTCTCTCCTCTTCTGGGATCTTGTCCACTTCTTCCTGTAACTCTCTAAGTGCAGAGGTTCACCCAACCTTCTGGGGACTTCCTGTATTCTAGGAGTTCTTGTTCCTATTTGTGTCATATATTTCTTGGCAGTTTCATAAAGCCTAAGGGGGCCCCTTCTCAGAATAACGTTTTTAAATGCATTAAATAAAATACCCAGGATTACAAAGGAGACCAATTACATTTAAATGCAGTCCGTATATTTTTAAAAACAACTTTCCAGAATTCAGAGTCAAGAGCCTGCGCTCTAGACACTATATTGTGCTTCAGTGAACCATCGTGGCCATCCATCAATTGGTCATTCCTTGCTCATACAACAAGACTGACCCACCTGCCTTTCTGGTCCTGTATATCTCTCTGATGTTATTATATATGATAATATACAATATTGTAAATAAATAAATGTTATTGTATATTGTAATATACAATATTATAAATAAATGTTATTGTACATAATACTATACAATGTTGTAAATAAATGTTATTGTACATAATACTATACAATATTGTAAATAAATAAATGTTATATATAACACTATATAATATTGTAGATAAATAAATGTTATTATATATAACACCATACAATATTGTAGATAAATAAATGTTATTGTATATAATACTATACAATATTATAAATAAATGTTATTGTATATAATACTATACAATATAAATTAATGTTATTTCATATAACACTATACAATATTGTAAATAAATAAATGTTATTATATATAACACTATACAATATTGTAGATAAATAAATGTTATTGTATATAACACTATACAATATTGTAGATAAATGTTATTGTATATAATACTATACAATATTGTAGATAAATAAATGTTATTTTATATAACACTATACAATATTGTAAATAAATATTATTATATATAATACTATACAATATTATAAATAAATGTTATTGTATATAACACTATACAATATTGTAGATAAATAAATGTTATTGTATATAACACTATACAATATTGTAGATAAATGTTATTGTATATAATACTATACAATATTGTAGATAAATAAATGTTATTGTATATAACACTATACAATATTGTAAATAAATATTATTATATATAATACTATACAATATTATAAATAAATGTTATTGTATATAACACTATACAATATTGTAGATAAATAAATGTTATTGTATATAACACTATACAATATTGTAGATAAATGTTATTGTATATAATACTATACAATATTGTAGATAAATAAATGTTATTGTATATAACACTATACAATATTGTAAATAAATATTATTATATATAATACTATACAATATTATAAATAAATGTTATTGTATATAACACTATACAATATTGTAGATAAATAAATGTTACTGTATATAATACCATACAATCTTGTAAATAAATAAAATATACTTATTAAGCATTGAGTGGGTCAGAAAGGCACCAAGGCCCCTGCCTGAACTCACAATCAGTGGGGGAGGCTACTAGCGGTACCAGATGTATCTGGAGTCCCAGAAGGGAGGGCGCCCCAGTTGGTGCTGCTGGCTGTCACCCATTTGGCGCCCACCCACCTCTCCGTCGTCCCTCGGTAGAACGGCTCTGTGGCTCTGGCTGAACGGTTTAGCCTGGGTTACGGGAGCACCTAAGGGGGCTCTCTAGTCCTTTACGCTTGCAAAATGTAACCCCTGAGGGAGACGAAAGCAGAGTCCAGATGTTCGCTGAGATCCCTGCAAGCCCTCTGGACGCTCTCGCTGCACAGCCAAGCCGGGGGACTACCCAGAGCGAGCTGGGGGGGGGGGGGGGAGGAGGGGGCTGAGGACTGTCAAAGGGCCGAAGCCCGAGACTCAAGGGCGAGCGTCCGATGGGGAAGCCCCCTGTCCCCTTCTGACCGGCCCACGGCAGCAGTGAACTTACAGTCTGCCAGCAATGCAATGAGGACCAAAGCCTACTTGTGACCTGCGTCGCTCTGGGGAGGCACAAGACACCGTGAGATCATTTCACATATGGGGAAACTGTGACCCGTCAGGCAATAAACACTCGTCACGACGTGCCGGGCACGACCGTCCATCCCCCTCAGGAGCCGGCGATCTGATGACCGGTGGGCGATATCCGACGTCAATCAGGGCAGAGCGGGGTTCAAATTCCAGCCAGTCCACAGCCAGAGGCTCCAGGGATAAAGGGAGAGCGAGGATGAGGAGGAAGCAGACAACACGCACCGAATATCCGCCAGCCATCAAACGTAAGCTCTACTTCCCAGCGGTGTGACTTTGGGTAAGTCACTTATACTAAGGGTCCACATAACACTTGGAGGATGTCTTCAATATGTACAAGCCTCCTGCCGACACAACCTTCCGTCTGTCTTCCTGCAAATCTCCCCAGTGGAGGTTCACTGGACCATCAGAAGGGCTCGACGCCATCCAAGCTCTGAAGCGAGGTCTGATGAGCTTCGGGAATGCCCTCCCTTCACTTGGCCATGTCTGTCCCACACTTGCAGCAGAAGATCTCGGAGGCACTTTCTACCTCGAAAATCCTCTGGTGTCACGACCATAAATCTCAGCGGGGTCAGGAAGCAGTAACTAGGGCAAAGCCAGGAACAAGGACAGTCACAGCCGGCGGAGTACGAGCCCGTCCAGCCACCCAACGATGACGCCTCCTAGTCACTTCCCAAGGGAAAGGCAGCGAAGGTCAGACAAGGTCGGAGCTGGCTTTGCCTCTTCCTGGCCAGATGTTAAAGGGTCCGTCAAAGCCATCCAACATCCAATAGCCATCAACGCCCTGAATTTAGTCAGGACACATGCCGGACCCCCATACGTGGACACAATCCGACCTTTCGAGGAGGCTCCGTGTCGGTGTGCGTGTTAAGCATGAGGCAATAATTCACATTATAGCCAACTGCATTTGCATATCAAAGAAGTAATTCCAAAAATCGTAAATATTTTATGTTCCTAAATACATAAAACCATGCTAATGTAAAATAATGCCTAATTTCATCCTGCTCCACTGAGCAGCAACTAACATGGCAGGAAAAATGCAACTGGCCAACCAACAGGGCGGAAAAGTTGCCCATCAACCAACAATCCCTAAATCCCATTATTGCCCTCTTCCATTTACCCTCTCCTTAATTCTTCTTCTCTCTCCTTTTTTTTTTTTTTTTCCTTTGGCTGCTGAAAACAATTTTTCCTGGAAACACCAAACTGTATCCCAGGGACCAGAGCACTGCCAAGCCCGGCTGCTGGGGTTTGATATGGAAAGGAAAAAAACCTCCAGCAAATGCAGAATTCCTCGAGCTTGTGGAGAAAATCAGTCCCGGTCTGTGCCACTAAGGCAGACGACAGCAATAGCTGAGTTGTGAGACTGCCCTGCAAAGTCACCTAACATCAAAGCAGGGAGTACGACCACTCGCCTGGTCTTATGACCAAAACTAGCCTAAATGCCCACATTCGGGGCTGGTAAAAGAAAGTATAAAGAAACAGACAATTGAGACCTCTTTTCAATTTGGACTCTCTGATTAGCCACATCCCTCAAAAGATAAACACAATCTCTCTTTCTGTTTCTGTCTCTCTATCTTCATATCTGTCTCTGTCTTCTCTCTTTATCTCTCTCCATCTCTCTCTACATATCGGTCTCTCCATCTCTCTGTCTCTCTCTCCCATCTTCTTCTCTTGCTGTCTCTCTCCATCTCTCTCTCTATCTCTGTGTGTATGTGCGTCTCTCTCACCCCCCCACACAAACATACCTACACATACAACAGAAACAAGCAATAAGCCTACGCTGGGCTCTCATAAAACATACTTCAGTAGACTAAAGACAAGGTAATTTTTCTTTTTTAAAAATTATTTCTCTTAAAAAAATTGGTTTAATTGTCCTTGGATATTAATTTGGAAATTATTTCTAGATACATCCCATGCTTCTTTGTATTCTTTATAGTTATTATTTCATTTGAAACAGTACTATTCATGTATCATAATTTGTTTAGTGGCCTGCCACGGAATGGATGTACTAGATTTATAATTTTTGGCTACTACAGAAAGCGATGTTACATTTTGCTGTATCTAGGACCATTCCCTCTTCCCTCTCATTTTTTATTTCCTTGTGGCATCTGCCTAGCTGTGGTATGAACATATTCAAAGGTATGAATTTTCTAGCCATTTTTTTTTAAATTCCAAGTTGATTTCCAGAATAACAGGACCAATTCGCAACTCCACCAACAATGTACTAGACCACCTGTTATTCCACTGACACTTCATTCACTATATCTGTCTTTTGTCATCTTTGCTAGTTTTCTCAGACTTGTTTTGATTTGCAGTTCTCTTTCTACAGATCTGTAACATGACTTCACGGTTTTGGTAGGATATAATTCATATTTTGAGAAGTTTCAACATTTTTAGTCATTGAGAAATGATTCAAACAAGGTTATTTTCACAGCTTCCACTCACTCACCACATAAGAGTCTTGACCTTAATATGCAAATTAATGGATTCTATCTGACCCAAAGAAAAGGCTCCTTGGAAGTTATGTGTGCTGTTGTGTTAGGAAAGTCAATGAGGAAATTATTTTGGATGCTCTGATTCTCTTCTAAGCATACATAAGCATCAGTTCTATGCCATCTTTATGGGTAATCCCTCTGCCAATGCAGATCTCAAACGTTCTTTAACTTAAAAGACAGTCTTGGTAAGTTGCTATGGCCAAAACACCCATTGCCTTGTGGCCCAACTGGATGACAATGAGCCCACTGCACTTGGTTAGGTGATGCCAAAGATCCAGATTCAAGTTCTGGGCGTGCTACTGTGTGACCCTGAGCAAAACCCTTAGCCTCCCTGGACCTCTTTCTTTTCACCCCTCTGTAGGTAAGAGGTCAACTAAAGAGTTCCTAGAATGCATATAAAAAGGGAGATTTAGAGCTAGAAATGATCTCTGACCTGGTCCAATCTCCTTATTTTATAGGTGATGAAAATGAGATTCAGAAATACTGCAAGTAAGTCACACAAGTAATAAAGTGCGGTTAGAAATCAAACCCAGGTCCTCCAAACCCAGCACTCTTCGTCATGCCACATTTGAGGAGCTTATAGCATCAAAAAATAATTAATATATACACTAATATAACAGATACTACAAGGTAGGACCATATCAACAACTGAATTGTTATTAACATCGTATATTATATTAAAATATAGTATGTGCCAGCTGTGTGACCCTGGGCAAGTCACTTGACCCCCCATTGCCCACCCTTAACACTCTTCTACCAAGGAGCCAATACATAGAAGTTAAGGGTTAAAAAAAAAAAATATATATATATATATATATATATATATAGAGAGAGAGAGAGAGAGAGAGAGAGAGAGAGAGAGACAGACAGACAGACAGAGAGGGAGAGAGACAGACAGAGACAGAGAGAGAGAGAGAGAGAGAGAGAGAGAGAGAGAGAGAGAGAGTATGTGTAATATAATAGCAGATATCTCAGAAAATATTATATAATCTAGTATATATAATATAGAAAATAATCACATTAATATACTATATATTCATATGATAAATGCCATATATAATATACTAGATTAGTATCATGGAGACTAAAAATGCTCAAGTCTTGTCAGAAACCATTTTATTCAATATAACATTCACCTATTTCCAAACCATTTCTAGTTTAAAGAATGATATCGGGACTAGCAGAGTCCTCCATGCCCTCCCACATGCCTCTCAGCCCCAAGAAGATTTCAGGTAGCATTTCTAGGAGTCCGGAACAAAGAAATCACAATATGTAACAATAGAGATCTTGGTTAATATTCCAGAAGTTGAGCAACCTCATTTTATCCCCTGCGTCCTGGGCCACACCCCTCCTGGAGTTAAACAAAGGGATCTCCTCCCGCCCATCCCTATCTTAATCTTTTAAAAATTCAGCTGCAGGTTCTCACTAAGCCAATCATCTCCAGAAGGTGGGGAGGAATGATGGGAACAAGACCAGAATGAAATGTGGTTATCACCTTTAAATCATTTCTCTCCAAAATACCTTTTTTGGGAATCACTCCCCTTTCCAAGGAGATTTCCCAAGGAGTCTAGAAAGGGCTTTATAGGAAAATATTTTTTAATATTTCCTATTTTACTCGATAGAAAAATTTTAACTACGCTTGCCCAGCAGGAAGCCTGTGTTTGGATTTCTGAAAACATCTGTCTGTGGAAGGTGCGGACGTGTCCATTTAGTATCATTTTGAGAAGACTACTTAAGGCTGAGTGGCTGGGGCTGCCCCCAACATCAACTGGTTGGTTTAGGCCTTCCTGTTCCTCTTTAGGGATAATTTTAAGTTAAAGAACGTTTGAGATCTGCATTGGCAGAGGGATTACCCACAAAGATGGCATAGAACTGATGAAGAATGGGTTTCATTAATGAGAAGAATGGCCCCAGATAAACTGGTTAGCTCTCACTCTTGGTGGGTGGACTATTTTGGAGGGAGATACTCCCTTTCTAGGCTTTTTTTTTTTTTTAAACTTCCCATACTGTGTATTGGTTCCAAGGTAGAAGAGTGGTCAGGGCTAGGCAATGGGGGTAAAGTGACTTGCCCAGGGTCACACAGCTAGTAAGTATTTGAGGCCAGAAATGAACCTAGGCTGTACTTTCCCTTCTCTAGGCCTGGCTTTCAATCCACTGAGCTACCCAGCTTCATTTCCCTTTCCTGGCTTAAGAACAGAAGTCTAGAGGCATGGTTTTGTTTCCTGCTCAGGGCTCCATCAGGAGCTGTTAATTGCTACCTTGGGGCTATTAACAAGTGGACCAAAAGTATAGTTCCTGGATAATATCAAATTCTTGTCCCAAGTTTTAATCAATCAATCAGTAAATATTTATTAAGCTCCTATTGCATTAATGCTAAGGATACAGAAGAAGACAAAAGACAGTCCCTGCCCTCGAGGAGCCCAATGAGAATCAGAGCTAAGCTTTCAGTGACTTTGCAGCTATCAGGAAGAAAGCCAAGTACCTAAGTATGAAGGTCTCCCACCATTCTAGTAGCTTCAAGCCCAAGAGTCAAGTCACCTAGACTTTCAGCCAGAGAAGGGGGATTGCCCCACTTGGAGGGTGCCTCACAAGTAAACCCAAGCCTTCTATGGAGAGAAAGGGGATCTAGTGAGCAGTGCAGCTCTTAGAGAGAACAGGATCACACAGGTGGCTTCTGGTCCTGGAAGAAGCAACAGCACAGGACTAAAACCATGGTCCAAAGAAGCAAGGGGATGGAACTGGCACTCCACTCTTCGAGGGAAATATTTAGAAAGTATGGATCCAAGAAGAGGGCAAGAGTGGGGGGCTGCCTGGCTAAAACACGCAAGGGCTTCCCTTCTGGACAAATCCAACAAACCCGAGCTCTGAGGGTCTCTATAAGGTAAAAGAGAGGCTCGCCAAAATAGTCCATGTGGTGCCAGTCTTAGGGTAATGCTAAGTTTATATCCCTAATGAGGGGAAGCCAAACCACAGGGTAGCCCTACCAGCTGGGGGAGTCTGTATAGAACCCTATGACTCAATGGGACCCACTAGCAGAATATGGAGGACAGGGGAAGAGGCTGACCCACTGATTAACTCTTGATTCCCTTCCATAGGGGCAACCGAACGAGAGAAGTTATTCTAGAAGACTTTAGGATCCTGGAGAAAACAGGACACCCACAGGATAAAGAGAATGGAGCTGATGGTTTACGGGCTCTTGTCAAGTCATCCAAGGAAGAGATGTGAAATGAAGGCTATCCTGTACTCAATATACATATGTATGCACATGTTTATTTGAGTGCTTTAAAGAATAAGGATTTTTTTTTTTTTGCCTGTCTGTGGAAATTTGGGAATATTTTCAGCTATGTCCAAGAGTAAACTCTGGTAGGGGCAATATGAACCAGAGAGAAATAGTGGGATTAGCCCCCAGGACTGAATTCTGTCTGCCTGATCTCAGGGCACAGGGAGCTGGTGGACTAGACCAGGAAATAAAGAGAATGACATCAAAGAGTCCTTCCAGCCTTCAATCTATGCTCCTCTGAGGTCTTGGAGGAAGAAACTCCAACATCTCCCCATTTCCTCATGGGTCTGGGGGCTTTGGCACACAGAGATCAAGGTTTCAATGAGCAGCCCTGAGGTCTCTGCTCTGCTAGCTAATGGCAAAGGTATATTAAGGCTATTTAGAAAGCTTTCATGTAGAAATGGAGACAATCTTTTCTGTTTTGTGTAACCTCCACTTAAATATAAACATATGATTTAGACATGCTCCCTCTTGTCGTCTATTCTGTACAGCTCATGTGATTATCCTTATGTGTTCGATGCCAGTGGAATAATTTGAGACCAACAGCTTTATTTAATAATGTAATTATCCTATATTGGATTACTCAGAAGTGCTTCATATTTTGAAGTTCTGGTTTTCCCAATACTATTAATATATTCTGCCAGGGTAAATGATTCAGGTTGCAGTCAAAAGCTCTAAGTTCATTTTGTAAAAATATTGTGTCCTATTCTAAGGAACTTATGAGAAGAATGCTATCCACATCCAGAGAAAGAACCGTGGGAGTAGAAATGCAGAAGAAAAACATAGGATCGATCATGTGATTCAATGGGGACATGATTAGAGATTTTGACTATTACAAATATTAATAATATGGAAATAGTTTTTGAACAATGATACATGTATAACCCAGTCGAATTGCTTATCGGCTCAGGGAGGGCAGAGGGAAGAGAGGAGGGAAAGACCATGAATCATGGAACCATGGAAAAATATTCTTAATTAATTAATTTTAAAAAAGAAAAGAAAAAAATCATGTTTATCAAATCAGAAAAAAATATATATTTATTGTGCCCCGAAGAACCCAAATATTCAGGATATCAAAAGTTGCCAACAGATGACGGCGCTTTATACTTCTAACCAAAGGAGGCAGAGAGTATTAAAGTGAGCAATGGAAGGAGACAAAAGAGGACCAATGGTCCAGGCCTACTTTGAGCACATATTAGTTTCCTAGTGACCTTAGGTAAGTCCCTTAACTTCAAAAAGAGACTCAGTTTCTTCATTTGTTAAATGGAGGCAAAAATACTGTTAACTACCTACCTTGTTGGATTGGACTGAAGTTAAGTATTTTGCAAATCTCAGAGCACTACAAAGAATGTGAGCTATTATTAGATGCTGGCACATTGGTGATCTAAAACAATGATTTATTGCCAGCCCTTCCACTAAAAAAGTGCCTTGGAGGCAAAGGACAGCAGGATTCATTGACCTCAAATATGTCCAATGCAATCTCACATAAAAGCGATTGGATATATTCCATATGGCTTCAGGAGGTAAAGGTAGGAAGAATAGTGAAAGTTACCAGAAGGAAGAATCTAACTGAGGACAAGAAAGAGCTGTCCGACCAGGATGGGCTGACTTACAAGGTAAGGAGCTTCCTATCACTAGCAGGATTCAAGCAGAAGATGAGATTTATTTCTTAATGAGGACACCTATGTGGGGTTGGAGGCTGGACTCCGGGAGCTACAATGTGCCTTTCAATTCTTAATAGCAAATAAATTCCAAAGCAAAAGACATATGATGCACTAGAGAGCATGTTGGACTTGGAATTAGGAGCTGGGTTCAAATTCTGCCTCTGTCATTTACTATCTGTGTGACCATGGGCAAATCACTTTCAGTGCCTCAACTATAAAATAAGAAGGTTGATTTAATGACTTCAGATCTCTTCTGGCTCTCAATCTATGAGATAAAACAGCAGAGATGACAAAATCTACTAATCCTCTTTGTCTCCTCAATATATCTAGCATAGTGCCACAGGGCAGCTCCCAATAAAGTCTGTGGAACACATGCCTGAATAAACCAGATGTGATCGAATAATAAACACAATGGGTCCAATTTGGGGTGTGCCAGTTTTCCTGATTCCTCCTTCCCTTCAGGAATTTTTCATGAATTTATCCTTTCAAATGCTTCTCTCACCAGCCACTTCTGTAAAGGAGGTAAAGGAGAGGGTGGGATCTAATTTTTGGCCCCAGTGATTTCATTCCCTTTCCAGAAAAATGTCATCGGATTTTCCTCCTCCCATCCATTGTCAAGACTTATTGAGATAAGACTGCTCAAGTTCACCATGGCCCTCAAACCATTTTCAGGTGGCACTCGGTCCCTCTGGAATGGACACTCGCCATCACAGGTACCACCGACGGAGTCAACATTCACCATTAAAAATAGAAAAAAACTGGTTCACTGACTAGCACTTACCCCACTCCCAAACCCTTCAAAGCACACAAAGTTATGTTGTCAGGCCTTTGTTGAGAGCCATTCTATGCTTCCTGGAACAGAAATGGCTCCATGCCTTCAGCATGGCGTCACAGATGGAAGGACTGCTGCTCCCTGAGCTTGGCTGGGTTCAAGGAATAAGTCACAGGCCTTCGAAGGATGCTCAATTCATGTGGATAGGATACTGTCCTTGAAACAGAGAAGACCAAGGTTCTACTCCCACGGTTCTTTCTCTGGATAGCGATAGCATTCTTCCTCATAAGTTCTTTAGGATAGGACACAATATTTTTACAAGTTTCAGACCCTAATTCTGATGCTTACTACTCCCCAGGTAATCATGAATAAATCAATCATTGGTGGGAGTTGGAACTCAGTGTCTCCTGAGGTCCCCTTGACCTCCAGGTCTATGATCCTAGTCAACTTGTTTTTTCCACTATGTTCAACTCTTCATGACCCCATTTGGGGTCTTCTCGGCAGAGATAATGAAGTGGTTTGCCATTTCCTACTCCAACTCAGTTTACAGATGAGGAAACTGAGGCCAACAGTCACACAGCTAATAAATGTCTAAGGCTGGATTTGAACTCGGGAAGAAGAGTCTTCCCGACTCTAGATCCAGTGTTCTGTCCCTATGAACTACTAAGAGTGAAAAAAATGTAATAATATTTCAGACTCTCGGGCCAAATCTACCCAGGCAAGATGAGATAGAATACTGATGTAATTTCTGCAGTCATTTAAACATTCCCCCAAAGCTTCTGCTGAGGAAGAGAAAGAGCCATTTTGTCTACCCCAAACTGGAGATTAAGTAACTTTGTCTGCTGCTTTCTGCTCCTCCTTCCTACTTCACTTGGCAAAACCCGCCATCTTGTTACACTTAGCCCCTCTCCAGGAAAATGCTCTGAACTTCTGATATAGACATTAGGGAAAGAAAAGACCAAGTTGTGTTTGTTGACGTATAGTAAGATTAACAAATCTTAAGAGATTAAAGAAATCTGCCATCTACTATTTATGTCATCCATAATTATATACCCATTATCAGAGAAGGAAAAAACCACCCAAGGAGAACTCATAATTTATTTTAAAAGCCAAGCTGGGAGGAAAGAAGAGGAAGGAGGGAAGGAAGGCAAGGTGGGGGAGGAAAGCAGGATCAGAGCTAGAAAGGAACTCAGAGACTCTCCAGTAGAATATCTTCCTTTTAGCCAAAAAGCCTACAACTATAAGTCCTGGGTCTAGAATTCAAATGCAGCTTCTGGGACTGTGAATTTGGGTTTTTTCCTACTAGGCCAGTCTGTCTCTCCATTCCCAGCAGAGGTACTGGGAAATAAGGTAATAAGACTCTACAGAAAAGCTTTCAATGAGAAGCACTTTCTACATTTGGGGTGATTTCATTTGGGGCTTGTACGAAAAAGTAGGAATTCAATTCATCTCCAGCCACCGAGAGTGCCAACCAGACCCTGAAAATGCTCTACGTTGTGGTCCAGTCTTGGAGACATCCAACAAGGTAGAGTCTCTTTCTCTTAGAGACCCAGAATACTTGAAATTGCATCATTTTATCCTTCAATCATATCTTCCAGAAGAGGACACCCAGTAAAGGCAAAGGGGATCTTCAGAAGTTGGTACTATGCCACAGTTTGTATCATGCATGACCTGGTGAGGCATTTATTCCTAGCTAGGTGGTCCAGAGGATGGAGTGCAGAGTCTGGAATCAGAAAGGCTCACTTTTGGGAGTTCCAATCAGACCTTAGATACTTACTAGCCGTGTGACCCTGGGCAAGTCACTTAACCATTTGCCTCCATTTTTTCATTTATAGAAAAACGAACTGGAGAAACAAATGGCAAACCACTCTGGTACCTCCGCCAAGAAAACCCCATTGGGGTCACCAAGAGTCAGACATGACTGAAAATGACTGAATGACAATATACAGGAACCGATATCATATAGTGGAACTGGAATCAAATTCCTAGATTCCAATCCCACCTCCCACGCTTACTGACTGGGTGACCTTGGACAAGCCACAACCTCACTGGGATTCTGTCTCCCTCAGCTATAAAATGTGGCCTGGAAGCCTCCTTCCAGCTCCAGATCGGTCCAGTTTTAGGTTCCTGGAGGATGGGGGTATTTACTAGTCACATCTGCAGCCATCATACCGGTTGGCACAATGCCCTGAGCACACGTGTGGCTCAGCAGAACCGAGGTGGAATGAATGAATATGCAGGGAGATGAAGGTTAGGCCGTTTTCAGAAAAAGGAATTTTTTTTATTGGTTTAAAAGGGTAAAAAGTGTCACATTAGGCATTTTTGAAAGGAAAGACGGATGGGAGGAAGTGTGGATCTGGGAGGAAAAGCTATCGCCGCACAGAAATATCCTCTCGCTGTTGTCTAAGCAACCATCCTAGCTACCAAAAGAGCTATCATTTGTTACCTGACTCAGCACCCAATGACATCCTCACCTCGAAGGCAAAGTTGAAAGCCTCCTCTTTTTCTCCTCCTCCCCTTTAAAGAGCCATATTTTACCCAGCTGACCCGCCGGACCCAGGCTGCCTGCGAGCAAGTTGTTCATTCCCTTTTAACCACAGCTCCTTCTCCAGGGATGGTGCCAACACGAGGTTTCTCTTCCCTTTCGAAAGAGGAATGAGAAAGCCTTAAAAAACAAAAAAAAAAATAAGGCAACGAAGATCTCTGAGAATTCTGACATGCTGAGAACGCTTCACATCACTGCTTCGAGGGGTCACTGACAGGATTCTAGAGGTCGGGAGGATTCGAATACCAGCTCGGGGAGGGGTCAGTGAATAAATGATCTTGTCCCATCAAACATGGCCATAGACGGGCAGGTCCCAGGGTGTAAAAAAAAAAAAATTAAGCAAAGCCACAGAAGAGCAGCCCACCCCGGTGGAGAATGAGAAAAGACACTGTGTGCTGTTTAGCTCATCGTCATCATTTACATTTAAAAACCATCTTCAGCCTTTAGCGGGATAGATGGCTCGGGACCCATATTTTACATCCTGGCACACCATCGCTGAATACACTCACCCCAAGGAGGACGGAACACAATCAGCCTATCGCGGAGGAGGACCTGTCTGTATGTTTCACTTAGACATAAAGGGCTCCGTTATTGTCTGCACTGACGCCCCCCGTATGTTCAATTGGGGGGCAATTTAGTTAGAAGAGTGGCATGACCCAGTTCTCAGAAGGGATCCTCCACGCTCCACCAGTGGGTCCGCTCTCTACGGAAGAGGGAGGCCCAACGCATTTCGAACATAAAACTATGACCGCTGACACTTTTACCCGGGACCCCTTTCCCCACCTCCCCATGGCACTCTGTGTACCCCAGGCTTCTTTAAAAGGCCTGCCTTGCCCAAAAGGAGAGATTAGAGGAGAAGCCCAAGAAGAGGAAGCCCGTTTTCCTTCTGTACTGCCCTAAAGCAAGAAGGCTGCAAAAGAAAATGGGTTCCAAGTCAGGATTCTAAATTTACATCTAGGTAAACTGAGGCAAACTGCTTTCCTGCTCTAAATTTTCATTTTTCTTCTCAGTAAAATGAAAAAGTTTAGACTGGCGGATCTACTGGAACATCATGGATCACCCAAAGGCTTCCTGGTGGTTTCAAACTGGAAAACTACCAGGGATCAGGTAGGAAGGCTTCCTCTAGCGTGAACAGAGAGCCTTCTTGGTCACGTTATCTGTTCTGTGGCCGCTAGACAGGCCTTCTTTGGAAGTGACCCACCAGAATGGAAGCCAAGGACGGAATCTCTGGTTTACTCCAAATGTTCCTAATCACGGAGAGCACAAGTTGGTTAACAAAGACCCTCCCAAAATGAATCTCGGAAAAGGAATTTAAAAAAAAAAAAAAAAAGGTGGTGGTAGTTGTTGTTTTTAAAAGATCTCTGGGATGAATGAAGAAATAAAAACAGCTTCATAATTCTTACCCAATACTTTTTCCATCAATTAATCAACCAATGGGGATGCGGAAGGAGAGGCAAAAAACAACTATTGGATACGGTCTTTATAATCTGGTGGAATGGCCCATGTCTAATTGGTGCTTAATAAACTGTGTGGGTTAGTTGATTGCTTCACTGGGAAAGCTAAAACAAAGTTCTAGCGTTAGGGATATTGCATTTGGATGCAAAGGACCTGAGTTCTAATCCTATATGCCCATGGATAAGTCACTCCCCTCCATATTATATTAGAGCTAAGGTTCCTTTCCAGCTCTAAATGCTACAATCTTATGGATTCTTCACCATTCTTTTTTTTTTTTTTTTTAAATATATATATATCCATCCTGGAGTCAATCTCCAAAGCAGAAGAGTGGTAAGAGTTAGGCAATGGGGGTTAAGTGACTTGCCCAGGGTCACACAGCTGGGAAGTGTCTGAAGCCACATTTGAACCCAGGACCTCCCATCTCTAGGCCTGGCTCTCTATCCACTGAGCTACCCAGCTGCCCCCACTCTTCACCACTCTTGAAACATTTCAATCCATGAAGCACCTATTGTGCCAGGCATCCTGCTAAGTGTTACAAAGGGATACAGAGGCAAAAATGAAAGAGCCCTTGCCCAGAGGGACTTTACTCTCAGATTAAGGGGAAAACAGCCTATATACAGAACAAGAAATGCAAACTATTTCCAAAGTAGATACAAAGAAATTCCTGGTGCCCCAGCAACTAAGGATAGGTTTCCTCAAGAGAAGAAAACCATGAAGGGCTCAGAAGAAAGATCAGACCAGGATTCTTTGAGGAGGGGTCTGGGTTGGAGTCATTCATTCCAAGCACAAATTGAGGGGCACAAATGAGAGATGGAAGGAAGGTCTTGGACAGGGAACAAGAAGTCTGGTTGGCCAGAATGTTGGGAGATTGTAGAGTAAATGGGTCATAAGCCTGGAGCCAAACTCTAGAAAGCTTTTTCAAAGCCAAAGAGAAGATTCCATATTTTATCTTAAAAACAAGAGGGAGCTCCAGGAGTTTCTTGAGGGAGGGAGCAACAAGGTCAAACCTGTCCTTTGGGAGTATTCATGTGGCCACACCTATCAAATTCTTCTTGCCTCCAAGCCTTTCAGCCATTCCTGAAATATCTCCCTCAATACCAACCCTAGTTCTAGCTACAAAAATGCTAACCTTCCAACAAGACCCAACCCAAATGTCATCTGGCCCAGTCAGTCTAGATCACCCTAGCTAGAATTCCAAGCCTATAAACTCTGACAGGTCCCACTGGGCTAGAAAATGCATAGACAGATCCTACCAATATTTCCTCAGGACTGGGCACTTTAGAAAGTCACCTCACAAGACTGGCTATTAGAGAGGGATGAAACTTCCTGTCCCAGCAGTTACTCCATTCTACTAAAGCAGCGGTTCCCAGACTTTTTTGGCCTCCCGCCCCCTTTCCAGAAAAAATATTACTTAGTGCCCCCTGGAAATTGATTTTTTTAAAATTTTAATAGCAATTAATAGGAAAGATAAATGCACCTGTGGCCATCATCGCTCCCCTGGATCGCTGCAGCACCCACCAGGGGGCAGTGGCGCCCACTTTGGGAATCACTGTACTAAATGATGGCACCCTACATTAAAGATGGAAGGGACCTCAGGAAATAGCCAGTTGAACCCCCTCGTTTTTCAGTTGAGGAACTGAAGCCAAGAAAGGTTGAGTGACAGAACCAGGTGGTATCTCAGGCACAATTAAACCCAAGTCTTCCTGACTCCAGCACTCCATCCATTGGGTTGGCTGGAGGAGTATCCATAGCAATGAAATCCCTGTCTAAAGACATTAATAAGATGTCCAGTTGCATAGTATGTACTAAGAGTGAATAGTAAAACAAATAATCAGCTCCCAGTGCTAGGTAGGGTATGGACGTCAAAGCAGAGGGAATCCACAAAGACACTTGGGGCTGGATCTTTTTGGCAGAACCATTATTCTAGGTTCTACAGAAAAGTCTAACAACTCTTCCACATCACGGCTCTTCAAATACTCGGAAGCTGCCATCAGGTTCCCTCTAAGTCTCCTCTTCTTCAAGCTAAATATCCTCTGTTTCTTCAACTGATTCTCTAATGACAGCATCTATGCTCCCTTTAGCATCCTGATCACCATCCTAAAGATACTCACAAATTAGTCAATGTCCTTCCTAAAATGTGACACCTAAAGAGAAATCAAGGAGCAGCTAGGAGGCTCAGTAGATAGAAAGTCGGGTCTAAAGAGAAGAGGTTCAGGGTTCAAATCTGACCTCAGACACTTCTTAGCTGTGTGACCGTAGGCAAGTCACTTAACCCCAGTCGCCTAGCCCTTACCATTTCTCGTCTTGTAAATGATTCTTAGTATTGATTCTAAGACAGAAAATAAAAATGTCTTTTTTTTTTTAAAGAAAAGAAAAATTATAAGTAACTCTGGGGAAATATTCAAAATAAAAACTTAAAAAAGTAAAAAATAAAGAAAAGAAAAATTAATACTCCACATGTGGAGAGATACCAGATGAAGGCAGAATATAAAGGGTTTAACAATATATTGTCTTCATAAATAGCTCCTAGGAAGAGGTGGGCCTTGGGTTAGAATTTGAAAGATGAGCTGGAAATGAATAAGGAGGAGGAGAAATAGCATTCCAAGGAAGTGGGAGTACAACAGTAAGCAAAGCAGATTGGAGGCTTTGCATTGGAGGGTAGGGGCAAATAAGGTTGAAAACTTTTTGTTTTAAGAGAAACCTATGAAGACACTTCCCCATTCCCATGCTAATGCCTTGATTCCATCTACATGCTGTGCAGTTACAGAAATAGCAGCTTTGTAGACTCTCCAAAATGTTATCTCGGAAAAGCTTGGCTTGGACCAACACACAATGTACTCATAAAGGCATTCTTTTTATTTCGGGAGAGATTGACCATAGGGGAAGTAGCCACCAGTTGTGAGACTCAAGTCTATTAATTACGGTTTCTGGGTCATTATCTTCCTTTGTAAGTGTCCAATCAGATTTCAGCCCATCTTTCTAGAGATTCCAGAGAGTAATGCATCCCTGTCGGGTCATCCAAAGAAGCTAAACAGGATGCAGAACCTCAAAGCACTCTTCGAAAGTGTAAAGGGCACCGTATGACATCAGTATCAAGGAAAAGTGGAAGAAGTCCCAAGAACATTTTTCTTAGATGAGGATGTTTAAAGCTTTCATTGCTGTAACATCATCAAGATGTCTTTCTCACAATAAGTGGCTGGTAAAGTTCACCAACTAAAATTCAACACCTCTATGTCCTCTCTCTTCAGAACTAAGTAGTTATTATCAGGGAGCCAAGTGGGAGAGGCAGTTAGACCAGACTTTACCTTTCAGTCTGTCAAGATTCCATCCTAGAAAATAGATCCTAATATAGAAAAGCAGCAAACTAAAGGAAATGGAGAGAAAGAGCAACAAACACAGGTTTCTTTCTTCTGGGTAGTTTTATAATGTTTCTCCTCTTCCTTTTAATGATATAGTATTTGGAGCAAGAACAAATAGAAATGGCACTCATGGCTAAAGTGGAGACGGTAAGAAAACCAACCACAACCAACTAACAAGTTCTAACTCGGCAACATTTCAAGAGAACAAACACGAATATGTCGACTTACCAGTGTGTCGCCATTGTTGTTTTTTTTTTAAACAAAGAAATCTGATCTGATTTGAATGCAGTCAGATACAAGAGAATTTCTGACCAAAGGGAAATAGGATTCTGTCAAGAGGCCTGCTCTTAAAGAGTGTCCACCAATCTCACTATGGGCCAGTTATAAACAGACTGATGGGCTGGGCTGCTAATTTGGCCTATTCCAACTGGAGTGTGCAAAGGCCTAGCCTGTAGATTATATAATTATATTTTTTCTTAACAAGAATACATTGCATTAGCAGGTTTAAATTATGCAAGCCTATTCTTTTGTTTCCAGTTGTATTGTGTTCTTTTGTGCTGGTAAAACAATACGTGCTTTAATTAGCAAATATCTGTAAATAATTTACTTGCTTTTCATACAACAGAACAATGGGGCCAATTTTCACATACATTGACTGAGCCCATACAGTGGTTTTCTTACGCCAGTATCTTTCATTGTTTAGTAAGTCTACTTGCTGCTCCAGCTTTAAGCAGAAAAGGAAGCCCAAGGTCTTCACTAGCCATCCTAACAAGTCATTGTGCAAAAGTGAATTAAAACCACTAGTGGCTCTCGTGTATATGGCGCTTGGGATGGCAGGCCATAGATCAAGAGCTAGAAGGAAAGGGCCATTCCTCACCTGACAAACAAGGAAACTAAAGCCCCAAGGTCACACACACTGGCAGTTAAATAGTGGAGATGGGATAGAAAGCCACGTCTTTGGACTTCAGACCCCTTCTTCTTCTTCTTCATGCAGCACTACGGGCACAAAGATCACTCTCTCTCCATTTTACAGAATAGAAAACTGAGAAGTCTGGAGGAGTTGAAGTGTTTGCCCAAGTTCACACAACTAGTTAAGTTGAGGAGCCCAGATTTGAACTTGCATCTTCCAGCTGTGCATCCAACCCTTCTCTTCTGGCACACACACACAATGGCCAGGTCCGAGCTACAGCTAACTCTTATCATCTCTTACCCTGGCACTTCCTAGCAGGACCCAGACATATGCCAAGCACTAGGAACACTGGAGTGCTGCCACTGGATGCTGGCATCCATCTAACCTCCCAAATGTAGGCAAGGGAAGCTCTGCTTCCGAGGAAGATGGTGCCCTCCCCAGACTCGTTAACCCTGGGTACCTACGTGTTCTCTGCGAAAGAAGATGGTAAATCAAATGAGAGTGACTGTTCCAGGACGGGAGGCACCATTATTCTGAATAAGATTGGAAAGGCCAGAAAAGGCAATTCGAAAACATTTCAATTATGTATTTCCCAGAACTACATCTTTGAGCCACTAATGCAAATGTTACCACCATAATAAAACATCTTCCCACATAGAAGCACATAAACCAGGTTGAACAGCATATACTTTACAGATCATATGCATATTTTTGACGATTAATAAAAAATTCAAAATCCACGTGTACTTTAGTCTCCTAAGCAATACAGTAATTATGATTAAGGGACAAGCAACACCAAAAGGAGCCAATTTATCTTACTCGCGCTCAGGAATACTATTGTGTAACTAGGCAACTAAAGACAAAATATGGTCTAATTAATTCACTCCTATGCTTATTTAAAAGACACAATTAGAACATTTTTATTTCCCAGCCTGCACGGTGGTGTAACATGCTGGAGGGTTGCAAAATGTAAAGCCCATTATTCTCAAAGACAAGAGTTTGAACACTCGGTGCCACTGATGGGGCTGGGAACGCCACTGTGGAGAGCAGTGGGTGTGTTTCCCGGCTCCACGCACTGGGAGAAGTCACAAAGAGCAGAAAGGTATGGGGAGAAATAGGCTGATTTGTGACCACAGGTTAGACACTGCTGGCTCACGGCTAGCAACATGTGGCTCAACACTGAGTAATGCCTTTGGTCTTGGCTTGGCCGACTTGTGGCTGCTGCCAGGACGATGGAGAATATGCTGGGTGTTGTAATGGACAGCATGAGTGCGCATATATTCTCTCTCTCTCTCTCTCTCTCTCTCTCTCTCTCTCTCTCTCTCTCTCTCTCTCTCCTCTTCCTCCTCCTCCTCTTATTTCTTTGCCTCCAACCTCACTTCATTTTATCTCTTTTCTTTAGCTTTTTTCATTTCTCTTCTCTTATCTCTAATTCCTTCTCTTCATTTTTCTATTCCTCCTTTTGTTTTCTTTCATCCTCCCTGCTTCTCCTCATGTTCTTCTTTTCTTTTTGTATTCCTCTTCTTTTTTCTGGTCATTTTTCTTTCCATTTGTTTCTTTGTCTCTCCTGTAGCTTTCTTTTCACTGAATCTTTCCTTTCTCTTTCCTTCCTTTTCCTTCATTACTTTCTTCCTCTTTCTCATACAAATGTATACATATATTTAAACTTTAGGAGTCTGAATTATATTATATTGAAATCTAAAGATAATGGGAAAATATTTTATATGTCTAGGTCTTCTAAGGTCTATGATTCATGATAATCTAATGAACATTCATCTATAAAAGTATTAAAAATTAAGACATTTGATATCAAATATATATATGCATATATATGTTCTACATCTTTGAAGTTGAATTGATGGCTAAAATATGCAAATGAATGATAAATATTGTTAATTTAATACTGATGTTTAATGAGCTCTAGTAAACTCAGTAGAAGTGGTATCTGATAAAAAGCAAGTAAAAATAACCTCTGCAGTAGACTTTGGTCAGGAGGCTAATATTTCTTTATTCTGTCATTGATAGTAAAGAGCAAATACATCAATCGAAATGGCAAAATTGCTTCAACTAGAGTACCACTCAGAACTGAGAAGAAAGGGAAATTATATTTTTAAAATAAAATGTAATGTTTTATGATACTAACCCTAATCATGCCTGAAGAATTCCATACTAGAAAAGTGGAGCATTAATTTTGCATTTATTTAGTGCACATATAAATAGAAAATATGAATGATCATTGTAATCACTGCCAAGTCAATATTAACATATATTTGGTCTTAATCTTCTTTGCAAGTCATGTGGACTTGGTCTCCAAGAACAATGAACCATAAAATAATTTTGAGAAGGCTTTCAAATACTTCCTCTAGTTCATGCTGCTATATAAGGAACTGCACTTTTTGCTACATTTTGCAACTCCCTAGGAAGCACTCAAAAAATAAGACATTAAATATAGAATTGGTTGTTATTGAATGGGCTCATATCCAAATGCCCTAAATTCTTAGAAATATTCCCCAACATTTTTATGAAAATATTCAAGCAACCTTCTCCTCTAATAATTCCCACATTCCTTGTGACCTTTACAATATGAATGAAAGATAAGTTGATGTTGTTTCTTCCTTTACTGATTTTGTACTTTGAAGATCCTTAATACATACAACTTCCTGCTTCTATCCTCTGATACTAGTAATAATAGGATAGTGTATCATTCCCCTCTATGGAACTCTACTGCTGCTTCATCATGTCTATTAAATTGTTGTTATTTCTTACATTCATAAGCAGAAACTTGTGATGTGCCTTTAGAATTCTCTGTGAATGAAAGGGATCATCTCACCATAAATAATAAATATCTGAAATATAAATATAGGACAATTTCTGATTTTCCAAGCCCAGAGTAATATTTATATAAAACCCAAGGCTTAAAACTTATTTTCGTAAAATGTTCCTCATTAGTGAAGACTGATTATTCAAGGGTCAATGCTTGCAAGTAGGGTAGAGTTGATGAGAGCTTGTGAGAAAAGGGTACCTGGTTCAGCTTTGAAAGAATAGGCATATGTGGTTCCATATTTTGTTTAGGGAAGAAGTCAACATGTAGAAGAATTGAAACTCAGTCATGTCTTTATTTTCAATTTGCTATAGTAAAGAGTTCATGAAATGTCCACATGAGAGATTTAAGACTCTCTTTCTTGGTGGATTTGAAGCTCCCAGTAGGATACCTAATTCCCTCTATTTTCCAGTACATGTTTTTCTGTATGTTTGCTATGGCTCCAATTTGCTGTCATGTTAGATAAATGAGTTTAATTTGCTATTCATTATGTTGAACAGAAATTTTGTAGGGATTCAAGCCTTGAATATAGTTTAGGGCAAAACTTTCTATTTTGAGATATAAATCAAGAGCAAATCTTGAACCTAAAAAAATATTACCCTGAGAATAATAACATTTAAGTGAGCAAATGGAAATAATGGTATTATATCTCTCTAACAAAACAAAGTGTTCAGTTGCTGGCACCAGTCTTCTGCTTCACTTGATGGAAGGAATGAAAATCTGTCTTGAAGAAAGGCAGAGGGAAGAGATAAGAGATATCTATTTATGCCTTTCTGTGAACCACATCTAGTAAAATCTGTGTGGACATACATAAGCTACATCTGTAACATACCCATACATACATTTTCAATTACTAAAATTCATTTATTCATTATTAATACATTCATCATGTGGCACTGAAGTAAAGTGGAATTGGGAAGTGATTCCTGATTGTACCACAGAGAGACATAGAACCCAAAGTGACTGAACATCATTAAAATGCAAACATCCATTGGGAAGAAAGGCAAATATGCACCAAAACTGACACTACAAAGTTCATACTTCTACATTCTTAAATTTGGATCTTTTTTCAGAATTTTAGTATATCTTTGGACAAGGAGAGTAGACCAACAATGGGATTAATATCCAGTTAGGTTTTTTCAGGTGATTTCTCTTGAAATCAAAAGCCCAGGAAAATGTGACTGGAAAGCTATCCAGAAAATTCTTGAAATTATTAGCTCAATCAGTTTTTAATGTCTTTGTAAATTTATGAGCCTAGAATATTCTCTTTTTAAACCATCTGCTCTCTGTTCACCTTTTTTCAAATTCATCTCAAAGTTTTCTTAGAGGATTGAGGATGGTC
>NC_058131.1:707216405-707248044 GCF_016433145.1 Gracilinanus agilis
GCCTCAACCAACCAGGAGATGCTTGTTTTTTCTAGGGACACATCGTAGATGAGAACAGGGTCGACAAATTGTCTCCCTAATATTCATCAAAGTGTCAGAGGCTGCGAACCCCAAACGAGACAGAACTGGGGGGCGCGTAGGCGTGGCGGGGCGACGAGGAAGACAGGATGGGGCGGGAGTAAACCTGGGGAGCCCGGGAGGGTACCCCGAATGGGGCTTCTTGCAGAATTGGTCCCCAATGCACCAAGGTGGGGGCAGTGTGCCGTCCATCTGAGGTCCTAGGGATGCTGGAGGAGGGATGCAGGATGAGGGCGCTGGACCAGAGCCTCTCCCGGCCCCCAACGGCAGACTATTTGGAGGGGGGCGCCCCCCAGGCAGCGCCATCCGGGGGTCAGGCCCAGCTTGGGCCCCTCCCCCACCAAGCATGGCGGCCAACGCTATCGATAAGGCAGCCCCCTATGCCTCCCCATCGCCACCCTCCCTCTAGGAGAGGAGGCTCCCAAGTCTTGGAGCAACAAGTCGATTGGTTTACGAGAAGGATTAACCGGGTTACACGGGTCACTGCTTTCCCGACGACCTCTAGTGGTGAAAGGTTGCGCAGCATCTTAAATTTGGGGCTTCTATTTGTTTGACTGCAGGGCTGGGCCGAATTGGGGGAGGGGGAAGGAGGAGATCTTCGCTTTTAAGCTTCCCAGCCAGGGATGGAGAGGCTTACCACGGACTTTCCGGAGCAGGACTCGGCACCTCTGGGTGAAAGTTAGGGGGGGGGGGGCTGTCAAAGCCATTCAAAAGAAGCAGAAATATAGGCTTGCTTCCCTCTTCTCCCCAAATAACATATTTAAGGGCACATAGCTGCATTCAGTGTGGCCAAGCCATTTAGAGTGGCTCACTTGGAGCCTTTTGTTAAGTGGATCAGAGCACACTGGCTCTTGGTCTCGGAGGCAGCCTCTGATTCTGTCTCCGCGGAATATTTGTTGTGTGAGTGCAGGCAAGTTCCTTTAACCCTTGGAGCCTCAGTTTCCCCATCTGTAAAGTGAGAGGTTTGGAGGAGAAGGCCTTCCCACTCTCCTCCGCTTCCTTCATCCCACTGTGAAACCCCAAACTACCCATCCATTAAATGAGAAGAGGGCCTGGACCCATGACTTCAGGGGCATAAGAAGAAATCCCTCTACTAATGTGAGCCATCTCTCTCTCTCTCTGAGGCATTGCCTATGGCACTGGGAGGCCAAAGGACTTGTCTCGCAGCCAGCATGCTTCAGAAGTAAGACTTGGACTCAGGTTTTCCTGCCTCCCAGGCCAGCTTTTTATCTACAAAATGCCACTCTGGCTCTCATTGAAAGTCCAAGTTAAATGGCAGCCTTCTAGGAAGCACCTCCTTGCCCAGGTTAGTAATGATCATCCCCCTCAAATTTATCCTGGCACTTGGCTTTGCAACCCTAAAGTATTTATCATGGAATAAGACAGACAGACAGACAGACAGACAGATAGATAGATAGATAGATAGATAGATACATAGATAGATAGATACATAGATAGATAGATAGATAGATAGATAGATAGATAGATAGATAGATAGATAGATAGATAGATAGATAGATAGATGGATGGATAGATAATAGGAGGACAGATTTGGAACTGGAAGGGACCTGAGAGGTCACCTTGGCTTTCCCCCTCATTTTACATATGAGGGAAACTGAGGTCCAGAGAGGGCAAGTTACTTGCTCATTATCACACAGGAGTCAAACCCAGATCCTTTGTTCCAGGGTTCTTTCCACTGTCCCACACTAGTACAATATTTCTCTACAACACCACAGCTTTTTTGAAAGCAGAATTTCTGTGTTAAGTAACTTTGGAAGATCTTCTAGTCTCTAGCAGAGTGTCTTGTATGCAGTAGATGAAGGCTTCACATCCCACCTGACCATTCACCTTGACTATCTCCTTGTTGTTCAGTCATTTCAGTTGTGTCCGACTCTCAGTGAGACAAGATGGGGTTTTCTTGGCCCGGGCACTGGAGTGGTTTGCTATTTCCTTCTCCAGCCCATTTTTATAGATGAGGAAACTGAGGCAAATAAGATTAAGTGACTTGCCCAGGGTCATATAGCTAGTAAGTGTCTGAGACTTGTTTTGAACTCAGATCTTCCGGACTTCAGAACTATCCCTAGCCAGCCTGTGACTTCCACCACTTAGTCAATGGAAGGGAACTCAGACTACATCCAGTCCAACCCCTTTGTTTTACAACTGAACAAATTGAGTTTCCCAGGGTTTCCATGACTTCTTGAATGCAGGTTTGGGGCACTGCACTGTATTCCAGTTAGCAGTAGATTGACTCGGAGTAGCCCTGACATTTCATCTGGAAATAGCCGCTTGAAGTCTGGGGTATCGGAAAGCCCTGCGACTCAGTGGGGTCGTAGAGTCACTTTCTCCCAAGTCGGGTCCTTGTTCTGCCCTCTGGAGCGGGGCACATTTCCATCCCACAAGGAAAGGTGCTGGGAAATAGGGGGGCAGTGACTCCCTGGATATGTCCTTGTCCTCTGCCTCTTTTGTTTGGCACATATGAATAAAGAATGCTTTTGTCCGAGTTCTGGCATAACCTGGACATCAAAGGAATGGCTGAGAATGTCGATCTCTAGCCAAACTTGAAAACAGGGTCCTGGACCCCATCACTCAAGAGCTCGACCACTGAACTTGCCAAACTGATGTAAAACAGAAGGAATGTAGACTCCGGCCCTTGCCTATCACAGACATCAGAGTGCGAGTCTTCAGGATCCCTTCTTATACTTTCAACTGGATATTAATGCTGTCATGTTTATGGTGGTTTAGTTCCTCAGATTACTTGAGGAGTATTAAGCAACTCATTAATTACAGGAGGAAAGGAGATGGCGGGTAAATAAAAGCTCAGAACGTAGTGGGTCCTATCTCTCTCTCTGCTTCTCTGTGATGTGGTCAACTCTACAGCAATAAGCGTTTAGACCCCTTAGACCCGAGGATTCCTCAGAGGGGTGTGGAACACACTAAAGACAACAACAAACTGGCTGGTTGAGTCACATTTATCCAGGTTGGCCATCTACATCCCCTCCCAAACCCTCTTGGCTTTGTACAGCAGCAACTGGTGTGGGAGCTTGGCCATGGCTTCCATCTTGGAATGGAATAATTCCTCAGAAGTCCTCTTTCTATCTATAATAAATATATTTTTATTGAAAGAAATATTTTTATTTAAACAAAAACAAATAAATAAATAAGATGTTGCCATTATAATACACAGCCTCCTTTTAGAATCACTTACTTCCTTGGAGGCTCAGCCCCTACATAAGACATAGCCTAATCTTCCCTTTAACTAATACCCTCCCCAATTACTCTGTATCTACTTTATACAAATGTGTTATTTCACCTATGTGTACCTTCCCCAAATCCTTTGTGCTTACTTTGTATAGAAGTAATATATGCGAACCTGTTGTTGCCCCCAGACAGAATGTGATTTCCTCAAAGTCAGGGACTGTATATATTTTTTAAACTTTGTATTCTTAGCCCCTAGTGGGGGCAGCTGGATAGCTCAGTGGATTGAGAGTCAGGCCTAGAGACGGGAGGTCCTAGGTTCAAATCTGACCTCAGACACTTCCCAGCTGTGTGACCCTGGGCAAGTCACTTGACCCCCCCATGGCCCACCCTTACCACTCTTCCACCTAGGAGCCAATACACAGAAATTAAGGGTTAAAAAAAAATAAAATAAAAGCCCCTAGTACTGTGCCAGGCACACAGTGGACCGTTAATAAATACTCGAATTGAATAGGAACGTTGGGCATGTTGCTGCCCAAATCTGTGGAAGGAACTCAGAGTACCTTAACGGAAAAATAACAACATATATAAAATGGGTTCACCACTGTTGTTTTCTCTTTCTGTTAAGGACTGATCAAGAAGAAATAGCCTGAAACTAGACCCAAAGAAGGAGCAGAGAGGAAGGAGAAATGCTGGCCTTTAAGGCTTGAGAGATGCCTTATTTAATGAGTTATTGAAAACTATTCCCTGGAGACAGTTAAGGAAAATGTAGTAAGCTCACCGTCCCAGATGTCTTCGCTTCAGTCAATTCACTTCAACTCATTTTATTGGGCAAAAAAAAAAAAAAAAAAAAAAAAAAATCTCTCTATTTGCACAAATAATTAAATTGGGTAGGGATAAGGGTAAAGGTCTGGACTCCCAATTTCACTGGAATTGGAAATTGCCAGATAATAAAGTTCTTTCTACAAATTTAGGTCAAGGGGTTGAACTAGAAGATTTCTAAATCATATCATTCTAGTGCCTCTTGGGGTAACTTCTGATCATCTGTGCCTAGGAGTCTACTCTCATCCCATTTCCCAAAGGATATTCTTTTTCTTCATATTGGGGACGTGATAGTGGTCAAGAGGACCCGAGTTCAAGTTTCGCCTTTGCTGATCGCTTCCTATGTGACCTCCTTGGACCTACGGGAGGATTGGACCAGATGACTTCTGGGTCCTTTCGAGGTCTGGATTTTAGACCCTCTGGATGCCAAGGACAGGACCGGGGTCGAAATGACCGACTGGCTCGAGTTGAGAGCAGAAGCCTTACTACAAGGCAGAATAAGAACGCCAGTCATTAATTCCCAGCTCCTCTGGACACTGGCTGACAGTGCTTTTCTTTCCGACTACTTGTCCTAAAGTGCTGTATAATTTTGTTGGGTGCTGTTAAATATTTATTGAGTTGTTCCGTCAAATGCAGTCCCCTTACTGCGAATCTGTGTGTGTGATGGGACCCTTCAGGATTAAAGGTGCAATATAAATATAGGATTATTTTATGGCTTCCGCGTGCCGGTTGAAATATGTAAATGTAGCAATTCGCTAATGCTAGAGCGGAGGCAGAATCTCCCAGGGACGTGGGGATGCTGGGATGCATTAGCCCATCTTTGGACTCCAACATGATTTACATCCTTTTTTTTTTTTTTAATATCCAATCAAAAGAAATTTTTTTTTTTCTTTAAAATCAGGGAATGGAATGGAGGAGGGGAAGAAAAACCCACCTTCTTTAATGCAATCCTTGGACTGCAAGTTTAATGACACAAAAAGCAGGCAATTCAAAGTTGCAGTTCCCACAGCAACTGTAAGCCCGCTCTCTCGTACGTTCAGGCCTCGATTTCACAGCATGTACCGCAATACAAAATACGCCACACTGTGCTTGCAAGGGGGCAGAGTTATCGTTGCTATGGGGACCATGACTTTGAATTTCCAGATTTTTTGAGAGTTTAAATTCTCCACCAGAACATCACATTAATAGTTCTTTCTTCCTCTCCCTCTCTTTATTTTGCATCGAAAATAATAAAGGTTGGATCACTGTTTCCACTGTCAGGGCCATCTCCAGCCTAGTCCACTGCTTAATATAAATACACGCCCAGCCGCACTCCCTCTTCTTGCTAAAATTAAACACATGACCTCAGCCCCGGAGAGTATTTTAGTTTGCAGATTTCTATGGGACGCCTTGAACGGGCTTAACTCAAATTGTTCTGCCCACCCCCGCCTGCCTTGGCCTAATGAGATCACCAATAAATTCTGATTAACCCCTACAGGAGATGTGTGTCTTCCATCTGTTGTTCGGAGACCAGGAGGCTGCGGCATATGTAGTCGTTCACTTGTTCATTCATTCATTCGTTAACTCGTTTCTCTCCTCCGTGCTGGCAGCGCCTACTATGTGGCTGGCGAGGGGCCGGAGCCCTGGGGGACCTGGAGCTACTCTTGACTCCTCCTTTTCCCTTCCTCCATAGCTGTATTGGCTGAGATGATCTCCCCAATGCTGCTTGTTTCCATCCTCACGTTTCGGACCGGCGTTCAGAGCCTTCGTCCATTCTCACCTGCATTTCTGCCAGTCTCCTACCTGGCCTTCCTGCCTCCAGTTTCCCCCCTCTTCGATGAGGATAACACATTTAGGGGCAAAGTGAAGATTGGGCAAAAACAAAGAAAACTTAAAACTGGGGCTACCCCCAAAGTGGAATGGGCTGCCTGGAGAGGTGCAGGGTGCTATCTCTTTGGAATTTTCTGACTGGAGATTGGATGATTATTTTTTGGGGGGGATACTATTGTGGGAATTCCTTTTGTGTCCAACTCTCAGATTCTCTGAAAGAAGCCAAATTGACCTCCCTGAAACAGACCTGATCGTGCACTACCCTTCCTCAAATATCTTCAGTGGATCCCTATTGCTTCTAGGCTAAAATATAAAAATCATCAGGTTGCCACTTAAAATCCTCCACATTCTCTAGCTCCAATCTATATCTTTTAGTCTAATTTCTTATGACTTTCCATTACGTATTCTTAATTCTATTTAAACTGGCTCGCCAGCTGTTCCCTGAACATGATATCCATCTCTCTTCTCTGCTTTTGTCCACAAGGTCCCCTATATCTGTTTTGGGTTTTTTTTTTTTAAGGTCTCCTATATCTGTAATGCATTCTTTCTTCCCTGCTGCCTCACTCAGGGTCCTCAGCTTCCTCCAAAACCCATCAGACATACACACATAAACATCTACACAGAAACACACACACACAAACACGTACACGTATACACACACAGTTAGACTGTTAGATTGGAAGCTCCTTCAAGGCCAGACTGGTATTCCTTGTGTTAAACCTAATGCTGCAAACCATATGTTGAATTAAATTAAACACAACAGTGAAAAAATGGCCTAGAGGAGAGAGAAAGTGTCCCTGACACTGGATTTAGTTTAAGTTCAAATCCCATCTCTGCCACTCACTAAGGGATCTTGAGTCAGTTACTTTATCTCCTAGTGACTCAGTTTCTTCATCTGTAAAATGAAGGAGGTAGATTAGATGATCTCTGAGGTTCCTTCCAGCTCTAAGACCCTATGAACCTGGCTTCCTAAAGCACTGTGCCTCAGGAAAGACTTTTCTGGGAATCCTAATGTTCTTTATTATAATTCAAACAATATAAGTTCATTGTAGAATAAAAAAGGTTTGGAAATAGCAATTAGTAGTTTTGAGTTTAAATCCTGCTTCTGTTACTTGTTGAATAACTTTGGACTTGTCCTTCCATATTTCTGAGCCTCTTTCCTCATCTCTAAAATAAGAGGGTAGGACTAAATTACCCCTTAAAAATTCTATTAGGTTCCAAGCTATCATCAATGGCCCCTAAAAGGGTGCATTTGAGATACTCTGAAATTTGTCTCTTACTCTACCACTTACCAAGGCATATATTTTAGTCCTGATCTTAGGAAGATCCAGGTACAAAATTCCCTCCACTGTTACAGATTAACAAGTCAGCTGCCCTGGTGGTCTTGAGAATTGCCTGGGGGCCCTTAAAGACTTGTCCAAGGTCCCATAGCCAGAATGTGATAGAGGGCAGAATTTGAATCCAGCTCTTCCTGACTGTAAGACCAGTCCTTTCTCCAGGCTGCCTCACATGTTGACCGTACAGTCATTTAAATCTCATATTTCCTGAGATTTATCTAGTTCTCTGCTGACCTGACTAGGTCTTGCCTCTCCTTTGGTCCTGGAAAGCCCCTCTTGGATAAGCCTGGATTTCTAGTTTGGAAACCATTGCTGGGACCAAGAGTCAGTGTCATCTACGCACAGAGGATCACTGAGCTCCACCTGATTCTAGAAGTCAGAGGTTCTAGTCTCTTCTACAACATTTACGAGTTGTCAACAGCTCTTCTTAGAAAAGTCTTCCCTACACTCAGGCAATGTCTGCTTCTGGGTGATAGAGGATAGGTCTGCTCCCTCTTCTGTACAAGAAGCCTTGTGCACAACGAATCTGTACCCTCTAAGTCTTTTCTACTCCACATTTAGCAGCATCCTTCTCTTTTCCAGTGAATTCTCAAGCAAGTAAGCTTTTATTATGGTCCTACTGTGTTCCAGACACTAGGGATGCAAATACAATAGTGAAAATACCTCCTGCTTTTTATTTAAACTCTTACCTTCTATCTTAGAATCAATACTGTATATGGGTTCCAAGGCAGAAGAATGGTAAGGGCTAGGCAATGGGGATTAAGAGACTTGCCCAGGGTCATACAGCTAGGAAATGTTTGAGGTTAGATTTGAACCCAGGACTTCTCAACTCCAGGCCCTGGCTCTCCATTCACTGAGCTGCACAGCTGCCCCCAACATACCCTATTTTAATTTTTATTATTTTTAATTTATTTTTTATTTTATTGATTAATTATGAAAAATTTTCCATGCTTCCATGATTCATATTCTTTCCTTCCCCTCCTCCCACCCCCCTCCCATAGCCAATGTGCAATTTCACTGGGTTTTACGTATGTCATTGATCAAGACCTATTTCCATATTATTAGTATTTGCATCATTTAGAATCTAGTCTTTGCATCATTTAGAATCTACATCCCCAATCATATTCCCATTGACTCATGTGATCAGGCAGTTGTTTTTCTTCTGTGTTTCTGCTCCCACAGTTCTTTCTCTGGATGTGGGTAGCATTCTTTCTCCTAAATCCCTCAGAATTGTCCTGGGTCATTGCATTGCTGATAGTACTGAAGTCCATTACATTCGATTGTACCACAGTGTATCCATCTCTGTGTACAATGTTCTGGCTCTGCTCCTTTCACTCTGCATCAATTCCTGGAGGTCATTCCAGTTCGCATGGAATTCCTCCAGTTCTTTATTCCTTTTGGCACATCACCAACAGATACCACAATGTGTTCAGCCATCCCCCAATTGAAGGGCATCTCCTCATTTTCCAATTTTTTTTGCCACCACAAAGAGCACGGCTATGAATATTTTTGTACAAGTCTTTTTCCCTATTATCTCTTTGGAATACAAACCCAACAGAGGTATGGTTGAATCAAAGAACATACTCTATTTTTAAAGAATTTACATTCTAATGGAGAAGATGGCAGGTACACAGAGAGATTTATGCATATACACACCTAAAAATATAGGTCTAGATACATCTCTGATAAAACAAAGAAACAAAATCAACTTGAAGGAAAGCACCAGCCTCTGGGAGAATAAGGAAGGAGCTGAATGTTGAAGGAAAGCAGTGATTGCAATAAGGAAGAGTATTCTAGGCATGAAATTCATTTATTGTTCTAAGGTGAGCTCTAAGTCCCTGGTGGTAGACTAGAAAATATAGTGGATTGGAGGCCAAAGGGGCTGGATTCAAGTCTCAAAATCTTTATTTACCAACCCCGGTGGCCTTGGGCAAGTCAATCAAACCCTTTGGGCGTCCATTACTTCATGTGTAAACTCTGGTGGTTAGAGAACTGGCCTTTCAGCAGTGATGTGTTGGTCAATGTTTAACAGCTGGCTCTCTGGGGAAAAAATTGTGCCCAGGATACACGTTTAAGTTTACTCTGCATTATTCACATTTTCTCCTTCACTTTCTCAGTTCTAGAAAATCAAGAAAATGATAAACCAAACCTTGATCTGTAGGTTTGTGGATTTCTGGCGTGTAAAGACTCACACTGAAAATTTCAGCTTGGCTTTTTGGAGTTGGTTAGAGCTGGCTATATCCCATCGCTGGGATCTAAGGACCCTCCAGCCTTCAGGTTGGAAGATTTAAAGCATGGCAACCCCATGTACACAAATACCAGAAAGACCAAAATGCAGCCACTCATTAGTCCTTTCTGCCCTCCAGTTTACATCTCAGGGCCATACTGGTGAACAATAAGAATTGGCCAAGTATAAACCAGAACAATTGGCATACTTTAGTTCATGACTTTCTCACATCATCTATTTTCAGTCATTTTTCAATCAGATTTGATTCTTCATGACCCTGTTTGGAATTTTCTTGGAAGAGATACTGGGACGGTTCACCATCTTATTGTCCAGCTCATTTTACAGATCAGGAAATTGAGGCAAACAGGATTAAGTGACTTGCCCAGGGTCAGACAGCTTATAAGTGTCTGAGGCCAGATTTGATCTCAGGAAGATGAGTTTTCCCGATTCCAGGCCCAGCTCTCTGTCCACCCTGCCACTTAGCTGCCCCTTACATCATCTGTAGGAAGCAGTATTATTCTTTTGTGTTGAATGGAGGAAAATTGAGGCACAGAGAAATTACTCACAGCTATTAAGAAACAAAAGTAACAGGAATGATTTCCCATTTCTGCTTTTGGGGCACTGTTTCATGCTGGATGTGGAATGAGAGGCGCTGGATTCAAATCACAGTTTTGTCACATACTTCCTTTGTGACTTCGGGTAAGTTGCCTTGCCTCTCTGGTCTTCCATTTCTTCATCTGTAAAATAAGGAGTTGGAGTAGTTCTGGATCTCTGATCTACTAGATCATTAGCCTGTCATGGACATATTTTACTCCATTTATTTTGGCCAGGCTTACTTTGATGCAGCATTCCAATGTGAGGGGAACCTGAGTTTCTCAAAGGCTATGCTGATGGGACTCAAACAATGGGAGGGCCCATCAAGCTGGAAAAAGCTTCAAGATTTTGGATGGATTTGGATGGATTTGGATGGATTTGGATGGATGGACAGATGGATTGATTAGGTGTCTATTTTCAGAATACATCCAGCTAAATTTTAAGTAACACATTGACAGTTTGGTTTCAGGGCAAAGAATTTTTTAGCCGTAAAAACTCTCCACAAGCATAGAATAAACCCTAGCGAGTTTGGGATCTTTCTTGGTAGAGGGGGCAAAGTCACCCGCAAATCCTTGAAGTATGATTTTGTTATTTAAGATGGGCAGAGAGGTATGGTAGAATCAACTCTGGCTCTGAAGTCAAAGAATCTGGCTTCCCACCCCATGTCTGACAGCCACAAGCTTGAGTTTCCTCCTATGTGAAACGAAGGGATTGAACCTTTAGTCTTTTTGATTGTTTTGAGTCTTCTCTAGGCCATCTTGTAAGATGAAAAGGTTGGACTAGTTGGCCTCTGAGTTCTCCTCTGGCTCTGATCTCTGGTCCTTCAGACCAACCAACCTTCCTTCCTGTGGAAGGTGATTTGGAAATGCGGGCTCAGCACTAATTTAGTTCAATCCAGTTCATCCTATAATATTCTATAAAAGGTGGCTAAGAAATGGAGTAGGGTATGACTCTTTCAATAGATCTAGAAATCTATTCAATAATAGTAGTTCTCATTTATAGAGCTCGATGATGTTTTCAGAGTGCCTTGTCTCTTTCACCTCAGTTGGTCTGAAGAATCCTGGGAAGCACTGCTCCTAGGAGTCCCATTTTCCAAAGGTCATTGTTGAGTCATTTGAGTTGTGTCTGAATCTTTGTGACCCCATTGGAGTTTTCTTGGCAAAAATATTAGAGTGGTTTGCCTTTTCCTTCTCTGGCTCATTTTACAGATGAGGAAACCGAGGCAAAGAGGGTTAAGTGACTTGCCTAGAATCACACAACCAGCAAGGGTAAAGGTCAGATTTGAACTCTTAAAGAAGGACCTTCCTGGCTCTAGGTCTGGGACTCTAGTCACTGCATCTATCACACAGGTAGCAAATGACAGAGAAAGCTTTCTTTGACTCCAAATCTTGACTCCATCTTCTCCACTCTGCTTGATTGGAGGAACGAAAGTACTTGCTCAGGATCATGCAGTAAGTGCCTAGAATCAGGACTTGAACCCAGAACTTCCCAACTCCAAGACAGTGCTGACCAAAGTATCCCTGTTGGAAGACTTTTATTTCCATAGGCTATAACTATTTCTGCCAGAGGTCTTATTAAAAAAACCTAGGCACCCATATTTCATGAGCATTAGGACTAGACTAGGAATTAGGAAATCTGGGTTACCACTGCGTCCTCCCACTAATAAGCTAGTGGAGGAGGCACTTAAGCTGTCTCTTCATCTGTCAAAGGTGGATTCCATTCAATTTAATTCCATAAGCATTTATTAAATGCCATATATTTGTTTGTCGATCAAGAAGGTGGTAACAAAGTCTGGCCATTGCTCTAAGGGCCATATAAACATGATGGACTATTTTTTTTTTAATTCTTGCTTTCTATCTTAGTAACAACTCTAAGACAGAAAGGCAAGGGCTAGGCAATTTGGGTTAAGGGACTTATCCAGGGTCACCCAGGTAGAAGTGTCTGAGACCTGATTTGAACCCAGATCTCTTTAGGCTTGGCTCTCAATCCACTGTGCCTTCTAGCTGCCCCAAACATGGTATACTGTTCAAATCTGCTTCTAGAAAAGGATGCCTTCTAGCCTGGCTCAGGGGGTGGTCCAGAGAGCTAGACCTCACCTAGATCAGGCTGTGTCCCCTAAGATAATAGCGCCACGCAGTAGAAGTTTGGTATTGCACAGCTGACCTATGCCAGCTGTTAGCTGTGCCTTCTGATGCCTAATTGATAACAGGTTTTTGCTGCCATTAGATTTTCCCTACATGCCTTCCGCTTTCCTTCCACGATCTCTGGCCAGGTTTTTATGCCCCTTTTGAGAGGGGGACTGAGATCCCAAAATTCTTTGGGCCAGTTCAATTCCACAATCTTCTACTTCTTTTGCCCAAGGTGAGGCTGGCATTTTCATTGGTGATGGTTCATAATGAAGGAAATAAACAGCCTAACCTCTAACAGTTCTAACCGGGGCTGGGAAAAATAAGGCTACGTTTGCCAAATAGACAAGAACAAAATTGGGACTGGAAAAAATTTAGATTTTCAGGCGACTCGGAATTGATCACAAACAACAGAACATTTAAATAAAATGGAGTTGACTCTGCCTTTTTCAATACTCCTGTTTTCTTTTTGGTGCTCTCGTGAATGGGATGGCTTTCAGGGGCCATTATGAAAATTCCTTGTGGAAATGGGCGGCTACTTTCCATTCACTGGACTGTTGGAGGATCCTGCTGCCCTCAGATGTGTGCGAGGGGGAAGTGAGGACCCGGAAATTCTCGGGAGCCCAATGGAAGCCCCATCCTACTCTTAAGTTCAAAATCACCTGCTTGGGTTATAAGGAGAAATTAAGAGTGTTTGGGAAGAGGAAGAAGAAGATACTCATATACTCATTTCTCTGAGCCTCAGTTCCCTTCTCTATAAAATGAGGAGGGATGTACTGGATGCTTTGTAAGATCTCTTCCTGTTCTGACACCCAGAATTCTATGTCCTGGGATCTCTTTCAGCTGTAACATTTTATGTTCTGTGTTCTAGCCCTCTATAGTCTGAGATGCCTCCTTTCTCTGACCTTATGTGCTCTATGTTCTATTTTCTTTTTTAGATCTTTCTCCACTCGGTGGTATGTGTTCTAACATTCCGTGTGCTGAGGTTCTTTCCACATCTAATGTTTTATGACCCTCTGAATGATCTGACATCCAACAGCCAAAGAGGCTTGGTGGAAAAAGTCCAGGATTTGGGGCCAGAGAACATTGGGCAAGTCACTCCCCACGCTGTGGGTCTCCGTTTGTTCCTTAGTAGCACAGAGGAGTATGGAGTCCATCAATTCTGAGGCCACAACTAACTCCAGGCCCTGGCACCATGTTTGCTGCAGATCATACTTGATGCATAGAATCATGGAAGTTAGAAGTCGTCCAATCCAGCCCATCAAAGCTCAGATAGGGAAAATGATTTATCCAAAGTCCCTCAGCCTTGTGATCAATACCAGCTCCAGGCATCCTTCCACATTCCCACTTTTCACTTATTACTCTCCAAGACAGAGCCCCGAGTCCTGCTTGTCTTCCTCCTACAGGGAGTGGATCCTTAAGGGGTTATTGTTGTTGTTTAGTTGTTTACATTTGTTTCACACCTTCGGGACCTTTTTTGGGGTTTTCTTGGCAAAGATATTGGAATAGTTTGCCATTTCCTTCTCTAGCTCATTTGACAAATGAGGAAACTGAGGCAAATAGGATTAATAACTTGCTCAGGGTCCCCCAGCAAATAGGTATCTGAGTCTGGATTTGAATTCTGGGCCCAATGCTCTATTTACGATATCACTTAGCCGCTCCTTACTTAACAGTGCCCTTGTTAAAAAATAATTCCTCCCCATAGAGGGAGAGCCTCTATGCCTGTTATCCTCAGAATCCGCGTCTCTCCTTGGGAAGGAGGACATTTCACTGGCTTGGTGGGGAACGACAGGTGGGATAAGCAGAAGAATGCATTGGCCAGGCATCGATTTCCATGATTCCGTGGGTGGCCCCTTTCACAGATGCCAGGAGGGCTCTCGGGCACACAGCCCAGCAATGCCTGACACACCTCAGGAACGAGAAGCGTTGAGATCCAGGGGAGCGGAAGGGGCTCTCTTCTTTGGTGAGTCGCCTCAGAGGAGAACCATGGACGCTCAAGGGCCAGCATGAAGGCACTGGGCACCTCAGTAGAGAGCCAGGTCTTGGGTTCAAATTTGACCTCAGACACTTCCCAGCTGTGTGACCCTGGGCAAGTCACTTAACCCCGACTGCCTAGCCCTGACCACTCTTCTGCCTTGGAGCCAATACTAATTCCAAGACGGAAGGTCAGAGTTTAAAATAAATGCAAAAGAGGCAATTCCCCCCTCAGCTGTTAGGTACAAAGTCCCTCAATTCACCATGCTATAATGACTGGATCCAAAGGAAGATGTGAGTTCCAATTCTGACTCAGTCTTATGTGACTGACTAAATCAGAGAATCGGAGCTCCAAGTTTTCTCCTGTGAACAGAGTTGGGGAGAGAGCCATATCGGGAGCCTGAAAAAGGCTTTGGAGATGGGAGCCATCATGGTGATAGGCCACCTCTACTGCCATCATGCCCTTCCTGGCCCCGGGAACAAGCATGAAATTTGACATTCGAATAAAGATGAGAAACCAGGAAAAGGAAGAAGCTGTTGTGGAGGGAGGAGAAGCCAATAGCAAGTTGCTTCTTTTTCTTCTTCCCCCACCGCTACCTTCCAAGATGTCCAAAACCCAGGACTCGTGGGCGGTGGTGAGCCTTCCCTGAACCTGGTGGCCAGCCCTGCCCCGGAGACGTGTCTCGTGGTTGGCTCTTCATCTTTGGCCCGGTTGGCTCTGGCGGATTTATAGGGGTTCTATTTCCACACACAACTTATCCTTGAACAATTCTTACACGGCTTGGACATGGCTCCCCATTGCTCTCCCCATCCTCCTCAGATGGATCCATCAGCGGCCATTCTTCTCCCAGTTTTGTTTCTTAATTACAAAGGAATTGTTGACGTTGTAAGAGAAATCTTAGCCTCAGATCAAACTTGAGTTTCTTGAAATCTCTCTTGCATTCATTTTAGGTTGCAATATAGCCTGGCAGACCGGTGTGGACATTCCTGCCTTTGGAGCCAGTCTCCGAGGCCCTGGTGTGAACATCTGGTTTTTCTTCTTTCATAGGAGGAATGAAGTAAAATGACTGCCCAAGAACCATCAATAGCTCCCTATTGCCTCTGGAATAAAGTGCAAGAAAACCCTTCATGATCAGTGTCCAGCCTCTCTTTTGAGAGAGACTTCCCTCAACAGTCTGACCAGACTGGTTATGCAGTATGATTCCCCATGCTTGGTATTGTATCTCCTATCACCAAACCTTTGCTCTGTGGTCCTCCATGCCTGGAATGCTCTCTTCCCTCCCCTCCCCTTCTTGGAATCTTTAGCTTTTTTTGTGTATTACCTGTTGAGGCTTGATTTCCTGATAGTTCTTGTGGCTGGAGTTGTCCAAAGAAAATGACCCTGGAGGGGCAGCTAGGTAGCTCAGTAGATAGAGTTCCAGCCTGGAGATGGGAGTGCCTGGGTTCAAATCTGGCCTTAGGCATTCCTAGCTGTGTGACCCTGGGCAAGTCACTTAACCCCAATTGCTTAGTCTTTATCATTCTTCTATCTTAGAATTACTACTCTGGGGTACAGCTGGGTGGCTCAATGTATTGAGAGCCAGACCTAGAGACAAGAGGTCCTGGATTCAAATATGGCCTCTGAGTAATTAGAATTTTCTTCCCAGAACTCTCTTTCTTAGCTTCCCATTTTCGTTCTCACTATTACATGCTTACACTTTCAAGATAAAGTTGTGGATGTAGCTCCGCCCACTCTGTTCTTGGGAAGGCTGTTGTGGAGGCTGAGTGGGAGCCAGGCAGGAGAATTTACTTACAGTAGTCTTAATTTGTCTTAATTTTTGTTAGATACTTAGGCTTTATGCTTTTGTTTTTTTTTTACTTCTACTTTAAGATATTATTAATACATTTTACAAAATATAATACTTGGAGTTATTGGACATTAATTTAAATTTAACACCTCTGACATTTCCTGGGCAAGTCACCTAACCCCTATTGCCTAGCCCTTGCCACTCTTCTGCCTTGCAACTAATACACAGTATTGATTCTAAAACAAAAAAGCAAGGATTTTGATTTATTTTTTTATTTTGATTTTCTTTATTTTATTCCAGGAACAAATCTACACACAAGTTTTCCAAGGTTCCATGATTCAAGTTGCCTCCCTCTCCTCTCCCATAGCGGACAAACAATTCCACTGGGTGATACATGTATTATCACTCAAAACCTATTTCTGTATTATTCATTCCTATAATAGCATAATCTTTTGAAAACCAAAACCCCAAATCATATGCCCAAATAAACAAGCGATAAATTATATGTTTTACTTCTGCGTTTCTACTCCCACAGTTCTTTGTCTTGATGTGGAAAACATTCTTTCTCAGAATTGTCCTGGACCATTGCCTTGCTGTTAGTAGCAAAGTCAACCACATTTGATTACCCCACAGTGTTTCTGTTACTGTGGATGATGTTCTCCTCGTTCTGTTCATTACACTCCGAATCAGTTCATGAAGGTCTTTCCACTTCTTATAGAAATCCATTGATTCATCATTCCTTATAGCACAATAGTATTCCATCACCATCATCTACCATAATTTGCTCAGCCATTCCCCAATTGATGGACATCCCCTCAGTTTCCAATTTTTTGCCACCATAAAAAGTGCAGCTATAAATATTTCAAGACAAGGATTTTAAAAAAGTGATCCTGAATATCACTTATCTTTTGTTTTTATTTATTTACTAATCTGTATAGATCTCTTACCCCTTTCATGAGTCTATTGAAAGCTTCTTGATGATGTTGTATTTTTTTTTAACCCTTGTACTTCAGTGTATTGTCTCATAGGTGGAAGATTGGTAAGGGTGGGCAATGGGGGTCAAGTGACTTGCCCAGGGTCACACAGCTGGGAAGTGGCTGAGGCCAGATTTGAACCTAGGACCTCCCATCTCTAGGCCTGGCTCTCACTCCACTGAGCTACCCAGCTGCCCCCTATTGAAAGCTTCTTGAGAGTGAGGACTCCTGATTATATTTATCTCTCTATGGCCTAGACTGGTGCCTTGAACATCACAGGCATATTTTCCTCTTGGGCTCAGAAATGGTTGGTGGCAGGCCTGATGCAATCATTGCCAAAGTATGCCTTTTATTCTATCACCCACTGTTTGGGACCAAATAATACCTTTTGAACACCCCTAGAATACACACATTGTACCAGATAGTGACATAGTTTGGGTTCACTGACATTCCTGGTTTAAGAAAATTACAGCCTAGTGATTCTAATTCCTATCCTGGATGGAGGCTCCATCTTTGATTGAGCTGAAGTAGAATTTACAGATTTGGACTAGTTTCTCTCTCTCAATTTCCCTACCTTCAACCTTCCTAATTGCAAATAAATTTACATAAAAGTCAATTTTGATTTGAGATTATTCTTAATTGAGGATTGATAATAGTTCAATCCTCTGGCGACCACCTTTTAATAGATTGAACCCATAAAACCCCTTTTACACCCTTACACTAGCTAGAGTAAATTCCATCTCAATGGATAAGATTTGAATTAAATAATATTTAAATTTGAGTTAAGATTTGAGTTTAAAAAGTTATTGAGTTAAGATTTGAGTTAAATCATATTTAAAAATTTTTAAACATTGAAGTTCTCTAGAGGGAATGGATCTCAGAGGTTATCCACTCCAGCCTTTTAATTTTACAGATGGGAAAACCGAGACAATGAAACTTAAGCGATTTGTTCAAGGTAATACAATCTAGAAATCATTATAGATAGGATTCAAACTCAGGGTCTTTGACTCTAGAATCAAAGTTCTTTCAGCTGTATTGACACACTAGCAAAATGCTACATGGTATATGTCCTTATCAGGCCTGCTTTGAGAAACAGATGAAGATGATTCTGATGAGACTGGAGATATATAGATGATGGTGGGGGATGCTTGTGGAATAGTAGGGGGAAAAAACAAAAAAACTAAGTTCCTTCCTGTTTGGTAAATCTCAGAAAGGTCCACCAAAAAGGATTGTTGGTTTCATAAAGCCCATTTTCGATAACCCCCTCCAAGAAAATTGGAAGCCCTTTCTTAAAATGAAGTTGTCTGTTCACACATTTCTGCTGGCTCTGACCACGGGCATTCTGAACCGTAATCCAGTAATCGACAGAGCACATAAATAAACAGCCCAGATAGCCATAGGAAGAGAGCCCCCTGTCCACTAAGAGCCTAGGGAGAAACATGGGAATGACTCTTGTCAACTCCAAGTCTTTCCTCCCCACTTCCTTCCTATTTTCTTATTAATTTTATCCTTGGGATTATACCCTTTGCTAGCTACAAGTGTTTTAAGACACTTCTTCAAATGTTCAAAAAGTCTGTGATTTCACTAATGGGAATCTCCCTTCTCATCCCCTTGCTGGTGTTAAACCCTTCAATCTTACTAAAATCATCTTTAGAGTCACTGGGACCAATGAAGACCCATCACCTCATGGCTGACCTGGCAATGAGCACCTCTGCCCTTAGCAGGGCAGAAAGCATTAGGACCCTCCTTGAAGTCTTCTAGTCAATCGTAAGAGGCATATCCAACCCTCTTCAGCTTCATTTAAAGATTGTTAAATTTATTTTTTCAGTGAACGAAAATCTTTTTTCTTACCCTCCCATTTTTTTTGAATTTTTTTTTTAAACCCTTGTACTTCGGTGTATTGTCTCATAGGTGGAAGATTGGTAAGGGTGGGCAATGGGGGTCAAGTGACTTGCCCAGGGTCACACAGCTGGGAAGTGGCTGAGGCCGGGTTTGAACCTAGGACCTCCTGTCTCTAGGCCTGGCTCTCACTCCACTGAGCTACCCAGCTGTCCCTACCCTCCCATTTTTTCTCACCCATTGGAAAAAAAAATAACCATTAAAACAAAGATGCATAATGGAGCAAAACAAATTTCCATATTGGTAACGTCCAAATACACAAGTCTCAATTTGCACCCTGTATCCATCATCTCTTTGTCAAGAGGCAGACAAGCACACTTCATCATCAATCCTCAAAAACTGTAGTTGGCGATTGTGTTGATCAGAGCTCTTAAGTCTTTCCGAGGTATTTGTCTTCACATGGCCATTATTAATATCTGAAATGTTTCCTTGGATTTTCTCACTTCACCAGGTATCAGTTCATACACATTTTTACATGTTTCTCTGAAACTATCCCTTTGAGCTTTTCTTATAGCACAACAGTCTTCCATTATGCTTATATATCATATTTTATTTAGCTGTTTCCTGGTTGATGGGCACCTCCTTAGTTTCTAGTTCTTTGTTACTATAAAAAAAAGCTGTTATAAATATTTTGTACATCTGGACCTTTTCCTCTTTCTTTGATCTCTTCAGGATATAGGCCTAGCAGAGATATCACTGGGTGAAAGAGCATGTGCAATTTAGTGAATTTTTGAGCATAATTCCACATTGCTTCTCAGAATGGCCAAACCATTTCACAGGTTTATCAATAGCATATTATAATTCATATATAGCATAGTATATATATATATGCATATATATATATATATATTTTTTTTTTTACCCCCCTACATCCTCTCTATTCCTGGTCATTTTTCTTTTTTATCACCTTTGCTAATCTGGTGGGTATGAGATAGAACCTCTGTCAACTCCAATTAATGTAACTAACAGGGCAGTGTTCTACGCTCTGATGCCTTTATCAGGTGAGAACATAATCACCTCATTGACTGAGTTCCAGAATTAGCCATTCAATCACAGCTAGGTGGGCACAGTGAAAGAAATGATGCGACATAGAAAGTTAGGTAAAGAGAATCAGTCGTATGTCTGCTATGGACCTTGGATAAAAAATACAATTGGTTCAGAATGTGGCATTCCAACAGTTAAACTAGCTTTCCTAGCTTTCCAGGGCTGCTTTCTTCCTTTGGCGTCCATCTGCCATCCTGCTCTCGCCTGTGGTTCCTAGAAGCTGTAGTATGTGCAACCATATCCCAGTAAACCATCTCAGCAGATGGGCAAAACCAAGTTGAGGATATCCGACAGGCTCAAACCCATCATTAAGTTGAGGGGGGTAGAGCAGTGTCTACTCCAAGCACGTGAAGATTTCCCTGGGAAGAATGGGTGGATGTGAACATTTGTTCCAATGGCCATGAAGGCACGGGGGAGAGCCTAGAGCTTGGTTGGACATCCAGGAAGCTAAAGTCATCTGCTGTAACTTGAGCCATTGCCAGTCAACTTGACTTTTGTCTGGATGACTCTGGAAGAGAGTGAGGCTGATGACTTTATTCAGCTCTGCCTCGCTTAGATCTAGTTTATGTACCAGTCAAAAGGCAGCACCCAACGATGTCATTTTGTTCCTCTTTGAGCATGAAGGACAACAGCAACAGCAATTAACCTAGTGGTGGATCAACTCTTTCCAAGCCTTGAGAAGAAGTCATTGGGGAAGAAAGAGCATCTATCTCGTTCTACTTCCTTGGCCATCAGAAGACCTTGTGGACTTTGAAATATTGGAAGATTGAGATTCCTATCAACATCATTCCAGAAAAACAACGGTGAAGGGCCAATGAGACCTACCAAACAAAGGTAGCTTCGTGATTCTACAAAGACCTGCACGCCCAGAGCCAGCAGATAGGTACTCACACCAAATGAATTCCTTGAGAATTCCATAAAGGGAAAAGAGGATTCCAGAAACCTGGAGCTGTGAATGATCACTTTACCTCACATACCTCAAATATATATATATATACAACTTCTTTATATACCTCTAAGCTTGAGCCCACATTCCTCTTGCACATACAAAAGCATAATATATCACATTAGTAAATACCTCTTTCTAAAACCTAATAACTATGGCTGGCTAAATTGATAGAATAATTGTATAGCACTTTGAGGTTTGGAAAGCTCTCCTTTGATCTTCATAACAACCTTGTGAAGTAGATGCTGATGTTATCTCCGTTTTACAGAATGGAAAAAAAAAAGTGAGGCTGAGAGAGATTAAGTGACTTTCCCGAGGTCACCCAACTAGTAAGTTTCTGAGACAACATTCAGACTCATATTTTTCTGACTCTACCATGCCATCTGGCTAATTGATACTGAGGGGGTTGCATTATATGGGAGCTCATGAGCAACAATGCTAGAAATCCCTGAACCCTGAAGAAAAGAAGAGTTGGCCAATCTCTAAGGACTCAGACTGAGTCCTTAGAGTGGGGATTGGTAGGGTGAGCCCAGAGGAGATGCTATACAATCAGCCAATTAATAATCATTTATTGAGAACCTCTATGTTCTGGGCATTCTAATTGGTGCTGATGATACAAATTCAAACATTGAAATAGTCCTTTCCTTCAAGAAACCAACATTTGGTCCATCTGGGTAGATCCTATCAGAGCTCATCGTTCACTAGCATAGCTTTTGAACACTCAGAATCATGCCTATGACAAAATAAGCCATGCTAGTAAGACTTCAAGAGGATTTTAAGACATAAACAGTACAAAAAGCACACAGGAGAAATGTGGATGTAATCAAGAATGTCATATAATGAGATAGTTGTCTTTATATCCCTGGCACACACTTAGTTAACAAACATTTATTAAGCCCTTACCATGTGCCAAACACTACTCTAAATGCTGGGAGTCAGAGAAAGGCAAAAAAAAAGTCTCTTCCTTTAATGAGCAACATTCTAATGGAGGAGACAACATGTAAATAACTAGATACACCTAAGAGCATACAAAATAAATGGCAACCTGCACCTCTTACACACTTAAGAAATTCTTAGAGAATCAACACCACCGATTCCAAAGATAGGAATCCAACGTTTGGATGGTAGAAGTTGGAAGGGAACTATCTCCAGGGTTGGATAAAAGCCCAGGTAAATTTTCAGGACACCAGGCCAATGGGTGGAGTTTCAGGAGGCAGGGAAAATGTAGTAGTGCCCTTATGGGAGGCATAGAAAAGAAGCTAATATTATTCTTCAAAAGGGGAAACCAGGCAGAGCAGTGGATAAGAGTGTCAGATCTAATGTTAGGAAGACTCATCTTCCTCAGTTCAAATCTGGCCTCAGTCAGAGGCCTTATTAATTCTGTGATCCTGGGTAAGTCATTTAACCCTGTTTACCTCAGTTTCCTCATCTGTAAAATGAGATAAAGAAAGGAATTGTGAACCACTCTAGTATCTATATCAAGAAAACCCTAAATGGGGTCACAAAGGGTCAAACACTACTGAAATCATTGAACAACAACAAAAATAACAACTTCCTGACTCCAAGTCTATCATTCTGTCTACTACAGTGAGATCCAAAGGTTTCTCCTCTTCTTTTCCCTCCCAGTGTGAAGTTTGATTCAAGTCCCATCATCTAGCCACCACACAAATTCCCTAGCAAGGAGGCATTTGGTGCAAGGAAGATTAGAACGGGGTTCAGAGAGTGTCCTTTGGCGCTGATTCCCAACATGACAGAATGGATCACTTAGGTCACTAACCAATGACAGCTTTTCAGATACAAAAGGGGAACTATCATATTCCTACCAAAGGCTTCTTTTCTCCAGGTTTAGTATCCCTGGTTCCTTCAACTGGTTTTCATATAAATATGATCTTGACACCTCACCATCCTCATTACCTTCTCTAGGTATTATTCAGCTTATTAAAAGCCTTAATAAAATCCCCAGATCTTTGAAGACAATTTTTATCTAGCCATGTTTCCCCCCCCACCATTTTGTACTTGTGAAGCTGAATTCTTGAACCTGAAGTTAATTATTTACCTTTATTTTTTATTAAAATTCATCTTCTTTGGCCCAACCGTCTAGTTTTTTTACATCTTTTTGCCCCCCCCCCCGACTGTCATAGACTTTTAGGTATTTTTTTAAATTTTGTACACCTTGCATATTTGAAAAGCCTATCATCTGTATCCTTAATAAAATATTAACTAGCACAGGACCAAGAAGAGGATTCTTGGGTGGGAATATTAAATCAATGACTATTTTTGAGGTCCAAACATACGCAACAGCTGAAAGTCCATTTAGCAGTATTTCAGCATAATACCATTTCTCTATCTTGTTCATGAAAATGGCATGGGAGATTTTGTCAAACGCTTCGCTAAAACCTAGTTAAAGTGTGTCTATGGAATTCCCTGGAGCCATTAGTCTACTAGTCCTGCCCTAAAAGGTTAGCCTGGCATGACCTGTTCTTGATGAGGTTTTATCATCCTTGTATAATTTTTTGAGATGCTCATTAACCATCCCTTTAATCCCTGGGGTAGCAACAGATATCATTTTCCCTCTGGAAGTAACAGAATTTGGTTCTGACTCTCACTCAAAGGAACCCTTGGTTCCCCCATAAGCATTTGGGCTAACAAAGAACAAGATAGGATATGTTTCATTTACCTGGACAAAAATGTAGTAGGGATTCATATTTGAATCTTTTTATAGGACAGGAAAATTCTCCTCTCCTTTCTAGGAATCACTTACAATCCTTCACTCTGATTGGTCCCATCTTCCTTCTAGATCTAAACAGTCTACAGGTCCCATAACACCAGTGAAAGGATGGATCTTCTCCTTAACCTCTTGTTCTTTGATCTCTTCTCAAATCTCACCTTTCTTAAACCCATTTTTTTGTCTTCATCTCAAACTCTAGTTACACCACTCTCCTTGCATTCCCAGATCACCATCATTGCTGGGGTTTTCCCTTCCACTCCTTCAAATCTTGGAAGGACAAAAGATGCACAAGAGAAGGTCGAGAAGGAGAAGAAGTTCTTCCAAAGCCATAGCTAGCTGGTCCTCTCCTCTACTGATGAATGCCTTACTCCCTTGTCCTATTGTTGCTCCTTTCTTTCTAAATCCTAACCCTCTCATCCCTGCCATCTGCTCTAATTCATGAGCTGCTGAAAGATGTTAGAGGTAGTTAAACAATTCTACTGTTTGGGTCTCCTCAAAATTGTTATCTGATCTCAATTTGGCCCTCATTGCTGTATAGAAACCTTTTTATCCATCCCTGATTGAATCTCTCTGGTACTGCCCATAGTATCTTTCCTACATTTTCTTTTTTTTTTTCTCCCCTTAAGCTATTAATACACCATCCTTTTGTGACCCCCTCACTTCTCTGCAGAGAACCTTGCTTTGTATTTAAGCAGAAAAATCGGGGCCATCTGTCAGGGATTCCCTCTCCTCTTCCCTTCTTTACCTCAGTGTCAACATCACTCCCTACTCTCTCTGCATTTGCTGCACAGTCAGAGAAACAAGTGGTCCACTAATTCCAGCTTATCCTCCAACAGTTAGCCCTTCCTCTTAACCTGCTATCTCTTTGCTCCTTCTCAACTGCCTATAAACTCCCCTATGGCTCCCTTTTCCTTATAGAATCACAGATTTCAGGCTGGAAGGGGTTGTAGAGATCATTGAGTTTTGGGGGAAAAAAGACCTTATTCTTAATCCTCCCATTCATTCCTCTTTGCATATCAATGCATCTCTCTCTTCCACTTTGCTGTCAGTCTTCTAGAAGAATTGTTTCCTCTCCTATACCTGTTATTGTGACTTTTAGCTCCTTCATTAAACTGAAGCTGTTTTCTCTAAGGTTACCAAAGACCTTTTAACTACTAAATGTAATGGCCTTTTCTTAGTCCTCATCCTTCCTAACCCTTTAGTGGCCCTCTCTATAAGGCACCCAGGAGGCACAGCAGATAGAAGACTGGGCTTAGAATCAGGATGACCTGAGTTCAATTCTTGACTCAAACTTATTATATAACTCTGGACACTTAATTTCTTCCAGTCTTAGTTTCCTTATCTACAAAATGAAGGAATGTGGCTTAATGTCCTCTAAAATATGTTCCACTTCTACATCTATGACCTACAGATTATAGAGAACAGGAGAGGAGACTACATTATTGAAGAAAGGCCAATGGCTCAATTCTCAAAAAAAAGGAAGAGGATGGAGCCTAAAAAATAGAGGCCAGGGATTTTGAGTTTGCCTCCTAGCAAAATTTTAGGACAGTAATTAAAAGGATGGTTAGTGGACATGTAGAAAAGGAAGGGACGATTGTAAGGAGCCAAAAGAGCTTCATTTCAAACAGAACATGCCGGACTATTTTTATTTCCTTTTTGGACACTTGCTAGACTGCTAGAGCAGAAGAATACCTAGAGGTAGAACTTACTCTGTAGTATTTGTTCTACCCACTTACATTTTAGGATTTTTTTGGGGAGTGGGGCGGGCTTTCATGGGATAGTGGAGATGAAGGCACTTTATAATTTATAAACCAGAGGACAGCTGGGTAGCTCAGTGGACTGAGAACCAGGTCTAGAGATGGGAGGTCTTGGGTTCAAATTTGGCCTCAGACACTTCTCAGCTGTGTGACCCTGGGCAAGTCACTTAACCCCATCATCTAGCTCTTATCACTCTTTTGCCTTGGAACCAATACACAGTATTGATTCCAAGATGGAAGGTAAGGGTTTAAATAATAAAAAAAATAACTTATTAACCACAAAACACATATAAATGGAGCTCTTATTGTGAGGGTCATCACGAAGAATGACACCAAATCATTTTGGCTGAGAAATTGGATCTGAGTCCTGAAACCCCAGATCTTATGAGAAGGAGTTGATTTTACTCATTATCTAATAGAGAGCCACAAAGGACTTTAGATGCCATCTAATTCATCTAATCTAATTCCTATTTTCCAGATGAGGACCTTGAGGTCTAGAGAGATGAAATAACTTGTCTGGATCTCAGTTTCCTCATCTGTAAAAGGAAGGACTTGGTTTACAAGGTCAGAGGTCCCTTCCAGCTCTGAATCCTGTCCTAAGATCACCAGCTGCTTTTTTTTTCTTGATTTGATTCTGATAAGACTTGGATTCAAATCCTGCTTTTAGCATTTACTATCTGACCACTGCCCAGTTTCTTCATCTCTACGAACCTAAATTTAAAAAAAAAATCTAAAACGGGGATAAAAATGACTGTAGATTATGGAGATTTAAATCCACGTCCTCTGACTAAAAACCCAGCAATTCCCTGCCACCATCATGGTTAGGTGGCCTCCAAGTGGAGCCGAAGGGAGCACGGCTTAGCCTCTCAATGAGATTAATTTTTGTTCTCTTGTGGATAGAAGCAGTTTTAGGAACTCGACTGGGCAGAAAGATATTCTTTTCTAATCCAAACCCTAATTCTGTATCTGCCAGGAAGGATATGGTTTTTCCATATCTGCATAAACACCAGCAATCCCTTTGTCGATAATGGTGTTTGTGTTGAAATCACGCCTTCTTTTGATTCCTCGTGTACATATAGACTTTCCCCATGTTTGTGGACAGAAGGGCTTTTATCTCACTCCACCATCACGCATGAGGCATGATGGAGGCAGGCAATGTTTGGTACGACATTTCCTATATAAACAGTTTCACTGGAGAAGGAACAATATGGCTCTAATTTTGATGTATGATCTGCTTAGAAATATGCAAACACATTTGAATATACATCCTGTGTATGACAACACCATCGTGTAATTGGATATACCCAGACTCACTCTTTTTGATACAGTGATTTTTTTCCCCCTCTCTCCCATGGATGATATCAGCTTTTATTTCTATGGCTCCAAGTGAGACTGCCTGCTGTGACTTTCCTCCTTCCCCTACTACAAAATTGATAAAAATATTGTCAAAAGGACTTTAAAAAGTGTTTTTAATGGTCAATTTGTCCACCCTGACACTCGTCTCTCACTCTCTCTTATCCTGAGTGTTAACACTAATAAATTCAGTCTAAATTGAAAATGGTTTTAAAATTTCAAGTGGAACCATGAAATAACATTATAAGAGGCAGCAGGGGAGAAGCGGATGAGGGAGGGGGTAATTCGCTTGTTCCCTACAGGAAAAATGGGTCTACTTTCTCTTTCTTATCCTACAATGTAGTGAAAACAGCCTTTGGAGTCAGCGCGTTAATTTATTTATTTCAACACGATATTTTATTTTTCCTGATTACATGTGATTGTCATTTTTAATATGTTTCCCCAAATTTTGAGGTTCCAATCCTCTCCCTCCCTCCTTTCCCTCGCTCCTCCATGAGACGGTAAACAATTTGAACTAGGTTACACATGTGTGATCATGCAAAGCATATTTTCATTTTGGTCATGTGAAAAAAGACTCACACAAAACAACAGAAAAGACTTAAGCACACCCATCAAATTGAAAAATTGTATGCTTCAGTCTGCATTCAGACTCCATCAATTCTTTCTCTGGAGATGGCTGTAGTAGGTTAGTTAATTATTTTATTTTATTTCATGTTATTTTTATTTTTTTAATTTATTTTTTAATTTTAATTTTGAATATTTCCCCCTAGTTACATGTTTCATGTTCTTTCCCTCCCCCCCCCCCAGACTCCCCTGACACACCTCAGCTGATGCACAATTCCACTGGATTTTACATGTATCATTGATCAAGATCTATAGTAGGTTAATTTAAAATAACTGGTCATTAAGATGAAAAAGAGATCACCTTGTATCACCCTTAGGTGTGGGCCACTGAAAGTGCTGATGATCTGGGCAAAAAGACCTCCTTGAAAAAGCCGGGAACAGGACCTTCCTGTCTTCTGCCGGAATGTTGTCACTCCTGGCTAAAGGACAAAGTGGTCAGGAGCCAGCTCTCCAGGAGCAACCCCAAAGGGGTCGAGAGGAGAAGCCTCAGCTAGAATTGTGCACCGGTTTTCAATGAGCCACACGTATGTGCCACGTGTGTTCTTGGTGGTGATCTGGCTTGGGTTTTCCAAAGTGCTAGGTATGTTCATGTAAGAAGTACTTATCAAATGATGCAATTTGCTATTATGCATAATTTTCAACTGACTGAAAAATGGGAAGGGGTATTAGAACATATTGGCTTTATAAAATGATGCCCTACCGTAGAGTCATTTTTGTTCAAGTATTCCCCAATGGATGAACACCCCCTTTGTCTTTAGTTCTTTGATACTCCCCAAAAAGCCATTATAAATATTTTTGTACATATAGATGCCCAAGTGGAATAGAGGTCTTAAGATCATTCAATCAATCAAGATTTATTATTTATTCACTTGTATTTACTGAGGGATTAAGAAAGGAATCCAGTTACAAAAGAGTTCTAGAAAACGTTTTGGACTTTTCAGAGTACTGAATCTCAACTCTCATTTGTTCATGGGGTAGTGAATAGGATTCTTTAAGGAAAAGGGAGCAGGAACACAGGAGGGAAGAGCAAGCCAGCCCCTGTGAAGGATCTTTCCACTAGTTGTAGATGGACAGATTGTGCCATGCGATGGTCCCTATGGGAAACATCTGGATCAAAATCCAGATGGGGAAGGGGCTAATGCCAGAAGCTGTCTCTGATATTCTAGCTGGGGAGGTTTTAGGGGATCTGGAGATTCCTAGGGAGACTAAGTGAGGCTGCTGATGACTTCATATTCTGCATCCCTGCCCTCGTTCTATGGGCTAGCAGGACCAGTCTTTTTGAGATTCTGTGCACATAATACTCAATCTCCCATCTCTTAAGTTTTTGTATTGGCTGTCCCCCATGCCTAGAATGCCCTCCTTCCTTATCTTCTCTGCCTTCTGACTTCCCTGGCTTCATTCAAGACTCAGCTGAAATTCTATCTTCTACAAGAAGCCTTTCTAGGTTCCCTCCAAGTCTCCTGCCTTCCCCATGAGTTTACTTTTCATTTGCACTGTATATATCTTGCCAGTATGATTTTTTTCTTTTTGCATGTTATTTCCCCTTGTTAGAATATAAATTATTTGAGGGCAGGAACCACATTTTTACCTTTCTTTGCACCCTTATCAGTTAGCCCAGTGCCTGGCACATTTAAAAAATGTGTATTGCCTGTCTCCTTAAGGAACAGAGACAGTGTCATTCAGTGTAGGCCACTGATGGGTCTAGAAATGGGACATCAGCTCAAAAGAACATCACATTCCCTACCAAGAATGGAGACACCAAGTATATAAAAGGGACAATGCAACAGCAAAGAAGGGACTAGATTATCTGGTCAATGACCTAACTGATGTGCAATGCCAGTGATGGGCAAAGATGCCACTCGTGCTTGCCACACACTTGTAAAACTCACTTAGCAGATAGGCTAAACCAGGTTAAGGGTAACTGATAGGCCCCAAACCCATCAGTGAGCTGGGGGATGTCTATGCCAAGCATGGGAAGATTTCCCCTGGAAGAAGGGTGAAGGAGAACAATGGGCTCCAATAGCTCTGCAGGCACCTTTAGCTGAGTCTGTGGAGAGCCTCCAACGTCAATCACCTCATCCAGGGCCATCCCCAGTTGTCTTGACTTTTATTTTGTCACTGGACTTCAGTGACTCTGGAAGAGTGAATGAGGCCAACATCTTTGTGGAACTCTGCCTCCTTTATATCTGGTTCATCCATCACCAGGGATGTCGTTTTGGTCCTCTTCGAGTGTGGTATGAAAGACAACAACCAACCATCCCAAAGAGATCAAAGAAAGAAGAAAGAGGTTCTATATGTAAAAAGGATTTATCCTAGCTTTTTTTGGTAGAATCAAAGAACTCAAGACAAAGGGGGTTTTCATCAATTAGGCAATACTTGAAGAAAAACGATGGTACTATATGACCTCATTTTATAAGGCCAATATGTCCCAAGACCCTTTGTATAAATTAAAAATTATGCTTGATAGCAAACCTCATTGTTCAATAATTTTTTCTTATATGAACATATCTAGCCACTTTATGACTTTTCTTAGGCTTATCAGAGCTCCCAGCTTCACTTTTCTTATATTTTAGAGCTATTATTAATAACTAAATAGCATTAATGAAACAAAGAGAAGCCCTGCTCTGACATGGACATGACTTGTTGCACGTGAGAACTCTACACAGACTGATGAAGGAGCTTACGTTTGGTGCTTTCAATGCTTCTCAGAGCAAGAACTGGTGTGACAGGGCAAACTGCTACAGGACTTTACTTAAAAGTAATGTACAGTGAAATGTTTTTTTATTTTACGTATTCTTCTGCCTTTATTTTTTCCCAGTTGTCAGTCATATATACCAGAATTTGCATGTGTTGAGTTTGTGCAAAATGAGGTTCTACTGTATATGAATATAATGATTTGGAATACTGTTTTGCTGAGGTGAAATGAGGAAAAGAATCACTAGAGAAATTTGAGAAGACTTGTCTGAACAGAGCACAATCAGGAAAATTATTTCAATAACCGCAACATTGTAAAGACAAAAACTTTGTAAGATTTAAGAACTCTGACCAGTGCAATGACCAGAGATCTCAGGATGAAGCATGCTCCACATCACTTGAAAGAGGGGATTAGATCCAAGATGCAGAATAAGGCATCCATTTTTGGACATGGACAATATGAGAATTTGCCTTGTTTGTCTATGCATATTTGTTAGCAAAGTTTCATTTTTTATTCATTTCTTTTAAATTAAGATGAGGGGAAGGGAGAGAAGTTGAAAACCAAAATAAAATGAAGAATCTTATATCAAAGGAAAAGAAACTAAAATTATACAAATGATATCATACATATGTATACAGTGTATGTATATTGTGTATGTGTGTTCATCGATACAATACTTTTTTAGAAAATCATTTGCTTTAGCAGCTACAGGAAAAATAGACCTCTAAGCCTCAGGAGTCATCAGTTTGCTTTCTCAGTGCTCTGGATTTAGAGGAGCTTAACAGAAAGCCATGACAAGCATCTTTAGCAAGACAAATCAGGTAAGCATGGCTTTGTTTTTGTTATTGTTTCTTGCTAAGGATGGAAGAAGGGAGAGGTAGCCATACTTCTTGGATAATTGCTCTTGGCTAAATCATCAAAAAAAGGAAGCCCTTCTAAACGCCAGAAAAAAGTTCATGTTTCATACAGCCTTACAATTTCATTGGTGAAGACATTTCCCCTGCTAGGGCAAATTGGCCAGAGTTACGTCAATCTTCGAAGGTTCCCTAGGACACTTCTGAAATGAAAGCCAGTGATCCCTTATAGTAATTATTCTAGGACTGGGGAGAGGCATTAATAACCACTTTCTTAGCTGACTGTTTTAGGGAGCTATAATCCTGGAAAGTGATTATCTTTCAAAAATGGAAAATTTAACATGACAAAGAGAGAAAAAAGTTTCAGCATATGTTATTAATAGGTAGTTTTAAGAAATGTGAGTTGTAAGGGATACCGCCACCACCACCTCCATCCCTAAATTGGTTATCTGGAGGAATGATTCTTTATTAACAAAGTACACAGATGTTCTAAAATTCCATATATTGGGGTATCTTGCATCCTTGAGATGGATAAGCAGATGGGTTTCAAAAGGCCTTAGAAAAGTCCAAGCAGTCTCCCTCTTAGTTCTCATGTCCAATGGCCAAATCCCAATGATTCTATGCCTTCCCCTGTCCACTCTTTCCCCTTCATTTCTACTACCATCATTTTTGGATAGACACTCAAGAATGACCACAGTGGCCTTTTTCTAACAGGTCTTTCTTTCTTTCTTTCTTTCTTCCTTCCTTCCTTCCTTCCTTCCTTCCTTCCTTCCTTCCTTCCTTTCTTTCTTTCTTTCTTTCTTTCTTTCTTTCTTT